>NC_090441.1:170223385-170533770 GCF_031143425.1 Pleurodeles waltl
GGGTCTTCCATTGGAGGGTTCATAGGTTGGCTTCAAATTGTCCAATCAAAAACTACAGTTTACAAGCTTCTACCTAAGCATACATTATCCTTGGAGTCGGGAACGTAAGTTGCAACATATTTTACCAATTAACTCACTTTCAGAGCGTCCATTGTCTGCACCTGCAGATTGACCTTGGAGCAAAGAAGAAGATGCCAGGCTGGCACGAAACCTTAAAGATAAGCATGTGAACGATCCCACTGGAAAAGTACAGCTTCAAGCAAGAATACACTTTTATTAGCACGTTGGAAAAATACGAGCATCTAAACCGTGAGACAGGCAACTAGGCCAAAGCCTCCACTAAAGTTATGCTAAGCTAAAACATTTCTAACAAGCAAATCATAGCACACGTTTACGATTATGTCAGATTCGTACAATTCTATATATAAAGCATGCTTATAAATGTTGGCAAACTACTCTGAGGGCACATTTGTCCCCGTACAATCTTTATTAGTTCGGTTAAAGTCACACTTGATTATTGCAATACTACGTTTATGCGCTAATAAATGTAAAACCTTCATTTCTGCGTCATCAATCCCTCCTCTGATGACTACTTGTCATCACACAGAACTATTCCCACAAATTTTATTCCATTAAAATTCTGTCAGTTCTCTTTGCCTTTTAGTTCCCCTTGTCCTTGCTTTGTATTCTTCTGCCATTCTTTTCATCATTTTCTCTTCCTTCCTTCTTTTAATTCTTGCCATGATCATTATTATTCCCCTTTTTATTCCCCAAATTCCAAATATACAAATCAGTACTATTAATATTCCCTGTATTATTTTTAGTAATATTCCATTCCAAATGCCACCAAGCCAATTTCCCACTGAAGCAATTCCCTTTCCAACTTTCTCCCACACTCCTGGTTCTTTCAATTCCTTCAAGTCTGCACTCTCTTTTGTTATATTTGCAAGCATAGTTTTAATTTTCACACTGTTGTCTGGAATATACGTACAACAGTGACGCGCACCAAGCATTTTGCAAACGCCGCCATCCTTTGCTAAAAGAATGTCTAGGGCAAGACAGTTTTGAAGAGTCATAGCTCTTTCTGCTGCAAGTTCAGCATCTATCAGGATTATAGCACCTGAAAACTTTGTCAACATGTTATCCACTATAGTAGACAACTTTCTTATTTTGATGGAATTCAACACAACTCCCAATGAAGGAATCATGGCTCCAAATATATCTCCTACCACAGCAGCTGCGGTCTCTCTTTTCTGGATACGATGAGATCCAGGCGTCTTTGGAATCACCGATAAGTCATCCAGTTGATAAACCTTTGGGAACACTATACCCAAATAACATCTCCCCCACCATCCCTTTGGAAGACGATAATAGGCATTATGCCCACAAATGTAGTATACACCTGGTATGACAGGGTCAAGTCCGTTCAGCATGAATGTCCATTTGGCCTTAAAGATAAACGTATGTTTACATTCACTCGCTCCTACGAAAATGTTATCATAATAAGATTCACCTCGATATATACAAAACTTCCCTACATGCCAAGCATCTAAAGCTATTCTCCCTTGTGTTTTTATTGCGGCAAAATCATAATGATCTACTGAAGTCCTCTTACTTAGCTCTTTTTCTAATTTCGCATTAATTTGTGCCCTCCTATCATCTGTGCGATCTAAAAAGCTTATTTCTACTGCAGTGAGCGAGCAGGTAAGATTCTCCCTATGAGCGTGAGCTGTTTCAAAAGGTTGCATTGGCTCGAAAAATTCCCTCATTATTTTAGCATCCCAATCTTTAGCAATCTGGCTTAGCTGCGTAATTATAGGAACATATGCAAAGGTAACATCATAATTTGAGTAAAAATACTGTATGTTGGTTTGACCATAAAATCTAGAAGTTACTATACTACATGTAATCCCATATGTAAGAGGCATGTGATGATAAGTCACCCCTTCCTTTACCGATGTCGGTATCTGTGTACACACATAACAATCTTTCGCATCCATAGTCTCAACATATTCTGTTAGCAAGCGATAGAAAACATTATACGAAAGCTCCTTCTTATCATGCAAGTGTCTCTCATCTAATTCTAGTCTTTTCAATGCAGTTAGTTCAGTGACAGCAATAGGAACAGAAGTAGAAGCATCAATTTTCTCATTCTCACTCTTACCATGCATTCCAAGCACTATTGCCATTATTATTAGTACACATGCAGTTATCAAGCCTATACACACATATTTACAATACTTCACTCTACTGTTTTGCGTCATGATCTGTATAGAATCAGAGAGCTAGAAGCACCTATAAAAGAAACGATTTAGCAATTCAGTTACAAAGCTGAACGAGCGCAATGTTCACACAGTCTTCTTCAGGAGGCCAGTCACTTATCGGTTAGCAGCATTTGTCTCAATTCGACAATAACTCAGTCTCTTTTTTTTTCCAAAGTTCAATAACTCACTCTCTCTTTTTTTTTTTTTTTTTTTCAGTTAGCAACGTCGTCTCAAATCGCGTTTAAGAGAGTCAATCAGGTTATCAAAGTCTTATCAAGTTAGCAAATGTCTCATCCGGTTTAGCAATTTCTCAGCTGGTTGTATCACGTTATATTATAGCAAGCAATGTCATTTACCAATTTTTCAATCAACAGTGTCCATAAAACTTTTCTTTTCTATTGGTATCTCTTCTTCTTCGTTCTCGAGGCTAAGAGATTCAAATTCATCAGTCCAATCGTCATTGACTACATATGCCCATTCTGGACCGGAATATCTCCTGTTTGGTATCCTTTTCCTTTTCAATTTTGCCTCTCTCTTTGATTCTGCCTCACTGGTACTTTCCTCTTTGGCAAAGTCTTTTTCTTCACTTGATGTCGGTAACACGACAGACACTTCCTTTCTTTTCTCTTTCACTTTTGGCCCTTCACTGTCGTTCAATTTTTCTCTAGTCTTTACTTTTACTGGTGATATACTTGGTCTTTTCTTTGCACTGTGTCCACTTGATGGACCTGCGATCTCTCCTGATGAAGTTTGAACAGTTTCGTTCTGTTCTGCCTTGTCCCCTCCTTCTGGGGAGTCAATCAAATTTTCCTTTTCTTTCTCTGTACCGTCTGCTTCTGGGAAAGCCCTCCTCTGATCAGGCTCTCCTGCTTTTTCACCTCTTTCGAGCCCTTTGTCACCGCTACTTTCGTCAGGCTCTTTGTCACTTTCAGCTGCTTCAGGCTCTTGGTTACCTTCAGCTGCTTCAGGCTCTTTGTTACCTTCAGCTGCTTCAGGCTCTTTGTTGCCTTCAGCTTCTTCGTCACTGTCTGAGGTTTCTCCTTGGTCTTCCCCAAGTGAATCAGTTGCTTCGTCCTCAGAGAATATCTCTCTCTCCTCTATTTCTGCCTGTTCGCTTCTAGTTCCGTTTTGCTCTGTCTCAGCGCTTTGCACTTTGTTATCAGGAACTGGCAGTTTCAGCGCTTCAACTTCCTCATCTGTGGGACACAACACTTTCTTTGTATGACTGGCGTGAATCCAGTTGGGAACTCCCGCACACTTCACAGCGGTAGTGGTCGTCAGGATCACTTGGAAAGGGCCTTTCCAACGGGGTTCCAGACACGACTTCCTCACGTGCTTCTTTACCACGACCCAGTCACCTGCTTTCAGTGTGTGTCCTGGACCTTGGATCGGTGGCAAGGTGGTTGCTTCCACCTGGTGAGAGAAAGAGCGAACCACGTCAGCCAGACCTTTGCAGTAGTCTAACACCATATCATCTGTAATATTCAAAAGCGCGTTTGCGGGAACTGCAGGAAGTCTCATGGCCCTGCCCATGAGAATTTCGTGCGGGGACAATCCAGTCTTTCTGTCAGGGGTGTTTCTCATTGACATTAACACCAAAGGCAATGCGTCAGGCCATTTCAAATTTGTCGATGCACATATTTTCGCCATTCTTGATTTCAGTGTACCATTCATCTGCTCCACCAGTCCTGATGCTTCAGGGCGATAGCTACAATGCAGTTTTTGCTCAATGTTCAGCGCTGCGCAAAGTAACTTTATCACCTCGTTATTGAAGTGACTTCCCCTATCTGATTCTAAAGAGATCGGGAATCCAAAACGTGGTATTAACTCCCTCAACAATAGTTTTGCAACTGTAAGGCTGTCATTCCTACGTGTGGGGTATGCTTCAATCCAGTGACTAAAAATGCACACAATCACCAACACATACTTCAGACCTCCATGCACAGGCATCTCAATAAAGTCCATCTGCATTCAGCTGAACGGGCCACCGGCCCTGCCAATGTGGCTCACGTTCACAACCGTTCCCTTCCCTGGGTTCATCTGCTGACAAATGACACATCGGTGGCAGACTGCTTCTGCAACTTGACGGAATCTGGGGTTAAACCAATCAGTTTTGAACAATCTCATCATGGCATCTCTCACTAGGTGAGCCTGCCCATGATAGAACCACGCAAGCTGCGATAAGAGACAATTTGGTAAGACAAATTTTCCCTCATTTGAAACCCATATCTCATCTGGTCTCTTTGTGCATTGTGCCTTAATCCAGGAAACTCTTTCATCCTCCCTGACGCTATTCTGTAATGTTTTTAGTTCATCCATTGTATCCACGACCTTCAAGGCAAAAGCTTCAGCTGGTTCGAGCTCTGGCTCATTTATCGAATTCCATTCATCCCTGAGCAATATACAGTTCAAGGCACAAAATCTTGCGACTTGATCCGCATATGCATTTCCCAGGGAAACATAGTCCTGTCCTTTTGTATGAGCACTACACTTTACCACTGCAATTTCGGCTGGCATTTGAATGGCATGTAACAATTCCCTTATTCTTTCCCCGTTTTTCACTGGGGACCCTGAAGAGGTCAGGAAACCTCTTTGTGACCATAGTTGCCCAAAGTCATGCACAATTCCAAACCCGTACTGACTATCAGTGTAAATGGTAACCTTCATCAATGCAGACAGTTGACATGCTCTGCTACTTGTGCGGAATAGACTCCTTGAAGCCAGGATGCTTCCAAGACACCTGTGACAGTACATACAGCATATCCTGCTTTCAATATTCCCAATGCATCTCTTAAACATGACCCATCAACAAAAACAATTTGGTCATTTTCATCAAGCTTAGTATCCTTGATGTCAGGTCGGGGTTTTGTGCAAAATTCAGTCACCTGAAGGCAGTCATGCTCGACGTCTTCAGCGTTCTCAATTTCAGCATTTTCACCAGGAAGCAAAGTTGCTGGATTCAATGTAGTGCACCTTTTCAGCTGCACATTTGGTGAGCCCAGAATTATTGTTTCATACCTTGTGAGTCTTGCTCCAGTCATGTGTTGCGTTCGGGAGCGGGTCAAAAGTATCTCAACTGAGTGAGGGACCATGACTGTTACTGGATGTCCCATCACTATTCCTTCACTCTGAGTGAGGCTGATACCAACTGCTGCTACGGCGCGCAAACACCCAGAAAGTGCTGCTGCGACCGGATTCAAAGTAGCTGAAAAATACGCTACTGGTCTGTTTATGCCACCATGGGCTTGGGTCAAGACAGACAAAGAACATGCATCACGTTCATGACAAAACAATGTGAAAGGCTTTGTGTAATCAGGCATACCTAAAGCTGGAGCCCTGCACATGCATTCTTTCAGTTCAATAAAAGCATCCATTTCATCTCCTTTCAGCTCAATTTCATCCAATGCATCCTTCTGGGTCAGTTTCAGTAAGGGCTTTGCTAGAGTTGAGAAGTTGGGAATCCACTGGCGACAGTAGCTCACCATCCCCAAAAACTTCCTCACCTCTCTCCTCGTCTTTGGTGGACTCATTTGAAGTACACTTGTTATTCTTTCCTTCATTATTCTCCGTGACCCTTTCTCTATTTGGTGACCCAAGTATTTCACTTTCTTCTGACAGAACTGCAACTTTGAAGGAGACACCTTGTGTCCATTCCTTCCCAGATGGTTCAATAGAGCAATGGTGTCGGCTGTGCAGCCATTTTCTGTCTTAGATGCGATCAGTAAGTCATCAATGTACTGTACTAGAGTAGACTCGAATGGCAGTTCTAACGCTTCCAGGTCTTTCTTTAGAATCTGATTGAAAATTGACGGTGACTCGGAAAACCCTTGAGGAATTCGACACCAACTGTAAACTCTGTCTAAGAATTTGAAACAAAAGAGAAATTGGCTGTCCTCATGAAGAGGCACCGAAAAGAATGCTTGTGACAAATTGATGACTGAGAACCACTCGGCATCGCAAGGGATTTGAAACATTATCACAGCTGGATTCGGTACTACGGGGCAGCATTTGATCACGATGTCATTTATTTTCCTCAAGTCCTGCACTATTCGGACCTTTCCACTCGGCTTTATTAGTCCCATGATTGGTGAATTACATGGACTGCTTAACACTTCTTTCAGTACTCCCTGTTTTACAAACTCGTCAATGAGTTGGGCGACTTTCATGAGGGTGTCTTGTGCCATGTGGTATTGTGGGGTCTGGGGAAAGGTTGCATTGGGTTTTACTGTCACTTTCACTGGTTCCACTCCTTTCACCAATCCCACCTCTTTTCCTGTCATATCCCACACTTCTTTTCCGACTGTTTCCCGTAATTCAGCTGGAATATCTTCTTCAGTTATCATCGGAAGAAGGTTAATCAGAGGATATTTTTCATCGACAGTTTCCATCTCATCCCCTTCTACACTGTCCTCTTCTTCCCCATCACTGCTCGTCTGAATTCTAATTCCATCGTGTGAACACATAATCGAACATCCCAACTTGCACAATAGGTCTCTCCCTAACAGTGCTATCAGGCTTGAGTCACATACCACAAAATTATGTACCCCTTGATAGTTACCAATGCTGACTGGTACTGGATCTGTGATTGGGTTTGTCAGGTACCTGTTTGCTACTCCCACTACTTGAACTGTCCTCCCTGAGAGTGGCAAATTTGGTACTTCAATGCTCCTAACAGTTGAACGTGTGGCTCCTGTGTCAACCAAGAATGAAACTCGATGACCCATGACTCTTCCCTCTACATATGGACCCTTTTGATCAACTTCCAAGGATGCTGCAAGCACACAATTTCCTTCCTCATCTGAACTTTCACTCTCCCATGCATCGTTTATTCCATTCTCACTGTGTAATGGGAACTGTTGTACTGTGCCATTTGTACTCATCACCTGACTCGAGACCTGTGGAGGAAGCATCACTTGCTGCTGACCCATTGGTGCCAAAGGTATTTGCATTTGCTGATTAGGTACCATTGGTAACTGCTGTTGCATTGGCTGCATTTGCGCCATCTGCATACGGGGCATCTGCATCTGCTGCGGCTGCATAGGCTGTAATCCCTGCAGCTGATTTATGGTCTGAAAATTTGGGTTTGGACCTCTCATTTTCGGTCCCCTCATTGTCTGGAATGCATTGACATCATTGTTTTGCTGACCAACACCTGCACCTTCCTGCACCACCATCGGGCACTCGCGTTTCCAATGTCCGACGATTCCGCACACGTGACACGGCATCACCTTTTTCATTGCCTGCACACCATTCGGAATCACGACAGTGTTCAAATCCGGACCATTACTCCCAAAACCTCCTCTGCCTCTGCCTCTCGCCTGTGGCTGAAACACCATATTTCCCTGCGGTTGCGGCTGCGGTATCTGCTGTTGGAACCCTTGCAACCCCTGCAAACCTTGCAGACCTGTCTGAGCTGCCTTAAGTTGCATCACCATCACTTTCTCTTTCAACCTTTTCTGTTTCACTTCAATTTCGTCGCTACAGTATTTCGCATAATTCAACACCTCATCAATCGGTTTCGACTGACAACAAATCAAATGCGACTTTATCATCTGACTTATCTCTGGTCTCAGCCCTTCCACAAATCTGAACACAAAATGAAGCATGTCCTTCGCCTCTATTGTTTCCGTGCCACTGTAGTTCTTGAACGCCTTCAACAACCTCTTGTAGTAACTATGAATCGACTCTTTAGCCTCTTGAGCAGTTCGATCAATCTTCTGCCAATCCACATTCTTCGCGGCAACCTTCGTCTTCAAATGCTCAATCACCTTATAGTACAAGCTCATCACCATAGGTGATGGTGCACCCGTATCCCTGTCTCTCTCTGGTTCACTTGTCGGCCAACCTACAGCCCTTTTGCAGTCTTCCCACAAATCTGCCGGAACCACAATCTCAAAGAGGGTGTTCAGGTCTTCCCAAAGACATTTTGCAAGCTTCACAAACCTATCAGTCTGTTGATACCATTCAATCGGCTTCTCTCTCAGTTTGGGAAAATCATCCGTGAAAGACTGAATGTCGCTTCTGTGCCACGGTACATGTATTAATTTTCCCCCTGCTGTCTCCCTCATTGGTAACATGGTTATTGCATCACTACTCTGTGGTCTTTTCTCGTTGTGCTCTGGGACACTGTCTTTCTTCTTTTCCTTTTTCTTTGTCCACCTGCTTTCCCATTTGTCTAAGCACCTCCACACTTGTGCACTCTGCAGCAATTCTCTAAGGTGCGTTTTTATGCCTGCTGACCTCATGTGTTCAAAGTCTGTGGACCTGAAATCCAATCTATAGCTCCTGCTCAAGTGTTTTGTCTTGTCTATGTCAATCCCGTTTTTGTCAGCTATTTCTTGCAAGCTTCTATGTACCTTGTTCACTTCTCTCGTAATCCTAGGACATAGATACCTCAGCTCTTCTTCCGAATAGGACTCTAACCTATTCACACCCATAGTCCCTTCCACCAATTCTTCTGCTTCCATGTTCAACCTGATCCTATTCAGATAGTCCTCTTCTCCCTTCCCACTGGCTGAGCTTTGTGTGGAATTTAGACTGTTGAACCACTGTGTCAGCTGTTGCGCATTCAGCCCCATCAATGTAGCATTCACATCAACTGCCATCGATGGTTGCGGCAACTTTTCAGTGTGCGATGATAGCGGTATCATCAATGGGGGACTCGACCTCACCACTGTTGACTGAGCACATATGGGACTAAACTCCATCAAGGACCCAGATCCAGTTGGCTGAGCCGCTATCGGAGTTATCTCTGGAGTGTGTTCTATGCACCTCCTTTCCGTCCCATTCTGCACCATTGATCCTTGACCGCTCATACCTGAGTTAGGCTGAACGTACAAAGGTACCGGTGGACCTACAGTAATGGGTAGGGATATCGCATCTGGGTTCTGTCCATTCCCTATGTTCTGAGGCATGTTCATTCCTACACTATGGGTCATCATTGCCGGCAAGCCCGTCTGACTCCCTGTCATCTGAGCATGTGCGGTTCCCCCCTGCATCTGCTTTTGAGGCATCAAAAACTGAGTTGATTCAGCTTGTGCCAATGTTGGGTTGTGACCATTCTGTACTCCCATCACGTTTGGATCTAGAATCATTCCCGTACCATTGTCACTGCTGTAGTACCTTGGGACCTGCGGCTGATAATTTTCTGCTGCTTTCAATGTAGGCACATCTGGATATATTCTCCTGACCTGCGGTATCTGCGGGGTGAACAGTAAACTCTGGTCCTTAGATCCCGATGGCGTTTCTGAACTCTGAGTTTCATTATTCTGTACCGGTGCCAGAGGGGCAGAACTGGTACTTGGACCTTGTCCATTCTCTGCATAAGGCGGTGGACGGTCGTTCAGGAATTGCATGATGAACTCCTCATCATCTGACTCGTCCTCCCTATCTTTGGAACACCTCCTGTTTGTCATACAGGTAGCTTTCTTGCCTGTCGCCTCTTCTTCCTTAGTAATTGCGGGAAACAATTTTATCCCCTGCAATATATCTGACCTCCACACCTTCTGCGAATTATTCCACCTAGCGTCCGCTAGTGTCTTTTCTGCCTTTCTTATCCTGGTCTCGAACTTCTTTTGCTGTTGCTGTCTAGCCATTAGTTCCCAAATCGCTAGAGCCTCAAACTGTGCTGGCCTTGGAGGTACCTTCATGTCGTACATCGCGAATCTCAAATTCTCTAGGATCCTTATATTGAATGTCCCATGGATCGGGAACGCTACGCTCCCATGTTTCTCTGTCAGCTTGTGCCATTGCTTTAGCCAAAGGCACGGAGCTACCCCCCTTTCCTCCATTACAATGTAAGCTGGTGTACCTTCGGGTGGCGTCTCCTCTCCTACGCTCGCTTTAATGTAAGACTCCCCCTTCATCGCACTCTTTAATGCTTTAAAAAATTTCATTTTCTCGTCTTTTATTTCGCAAAATTTGTAATCAATAGGTGACTTTAATTCCCGGAATACTCTTCGCTTGCCTTTCCCCTTCCAATCGAGTCCCACGGACTGCGTCCAATCCGTGCGCGACCCTTCTCTACAACCAACCTATCCCAGCGCGGCTCCTAGTGACGTCACACTCACACACACTGCGGCTGACAAAGCCTCGCGGCTTGTCCTCCTTCACTCAGCTCCTCTCGTAACAACTTCTAGCATGTATCGCGAGCAACCAAAATAATAATAAAACAGATCTGTCGGTTTACTACAGGAAGGGTAACACAATCGCTTCAGGACCTTAGGGATTTTTCGCTAGCCTCGGCAGTTATTCCATCTTTCTCGGTCCCCACTTTCGCAAGCAAATCTGACCCGCAGACCTACTCTCAACTTGTCAATGATCTATTCTAGTGCACTTAGAATTTGTCAAAGCCCAAAGTCGAAGTTTCTTTCACTCCCTTAACACACGTACCGACTCGTTGACCACGCCCGATCAACCTACTAAACCGCCCAGACCACAACATAAAACAAGTGTCTCATACACTTTTCAACATACTCTGGAGTCTCTTGACCTCGCAGGGCCCGTCTCAACAACAACAACCACGTGGACCTTTTTCTGCACAAAGCGCCACACGCACATGAAGTTCGACGACTTCCCTACTCTCACACTCGGAGTCGCACCTCCGCTATTTTCTATGAAGTTCGACGACTTCTCTACTCCTACACTCGGAGTCACACCTCCGCTATTCTCTAAAATCCTCGCAACCTTTTCACACAATCTGCGGCAATAAGCTGTGCAAGCGCAAAATTCTAACTTCACTCATACCATCACTAGTACCGCCAACACCGACTCCACACCTCCATTCTCTCCATTCGCAAGCTCCGAGATCCCGGGAAAGTGGCGGGGGACTTAGCCCATCATCATTTTCTCAATCTGTTTTACCCAAGAAAAATCTAATTCAACTTCTCGAGTGGAGTCCCAAAAGTCTAAACCATTAATTCAACACCATATACTTTAAGAGTGAGGGGTCCCAAAAGGGCGTAACCGTCCTCTGCTACCATCTACTGATAGAGCGTTCCCGGACCTAATAAATTACCTGTATTGGGACGCTCTTGGGTCGATGAATCTTTTGACCAAGTGGGGCTCTCCTCACCCGAGAGTAATCAATTTGATCAAATCAATAATCAATAACGAACATAAGCAATACCCTGATCAACATAACACTTCACAATTAATCCAGAATACATTTCGACGAAACCATGACCTTTCGGTCATGAATAACCACACCAGTTTATTGCAAAGTTAGTGAATTTATTTCCCTATATTAACAAAGCTAGCACAATATAAACATGTCTCAACACCAAATGATATATGTAGATGAACATTAATAGCTGTCCATAACGACGAAACAGATGCAATCTATGCAGCATTTGAACAATAATGCCTTCGATAATAGCAATGCAAATCACTAAAACTATAATCTGTAATGAGCTAATAGCATACATTGATCAGCATAACAAGGTCTCAAATTGCATCGTGCGACAGATGAATCCTCATCTATCCCCAAATTAGCATCGGCATGTGGGACTTCATGCAAAAACAATTTAGCAACATTAATTTGGAAAACTCCTAACTAGGGCTCTTATCAAAAATCAGCAGTTGGTTACCTAAAAAGAACACAATGCAATTGTACAATTTCCTTTCATATTTACCAAATCCAATCAGCATTCAAGGAAGTCTTCGTCTCACAGGTACCAGTTTCGATCAGCATGGGACGGGGCAAAGGGGCAGGGTGGACGGGGCAATTGCCTCTCAGTGGCAAAAGGACAAAACTATTACTTCATGCAAAGGGACGAATCAAAGTTAAAGTCTCTAGGGCGAGAATTAATTAAAGTCTCTTTCTCTCGATTAGAGAAAGCATCAAAGTCTCTTTCAAAATGGCGTCGCAGCAAAGTGGGCCATAATAGCTGCAATGTCCTGCAAAATGGCGGGTATGGGCGATGTCCAATAATAATGGCTGTTTTCCTCTCGTGCACCTGGTTTAAATAGACAACAGTTCAAATCCAGCAGGGTCTTCCATTGGAGGGTTCATAGGTTGGCTTCAAATTGTCCAATCAAAAACTACAGTTTACAAGCTTCTACCTAAGCATACATTATCCTTGGAGTCGGGAACGTAAGTTGCAACATATTTTACCAATTAACTCACTTTCAGAGCGTCCATTGTCTGCACCTGCAGATTGACCTTGGAGCAAAGAAGAAGATGCCAGGCTGGCACGAAACCATAAAGATAAGCATGTGAACGATCCCACTGGAAAAGTACAGCTTCAAGCAAGAATACACTTTTATTAGCACGTTGGAAAAATACGAGCATCTAAACCGTGAGACAGGCAACTAGGCCAAAGCCTCCACTAAAGTTATGCTAAGCTAAAACATTTCTAACAAGCAAATCATAGCACACGTTTACGATTATGTCAGATTCGTACAATTCTATATATAAAGCACGCTTATAAATGTTGGCAAACTACTCTGAGGGCACATTTGTCCCCGTACAATCTTTATTAGTTCGGTTAAAGTCACACTTGATTATTGCAATACTACGTTTATGCGCTAATAAATGTAAAACCTTCATTTCTGCGTCATCAGTGCTTTCCCAGTCAGAATGTTTAAACATGTTTGGGAGCGGGTTGCTCTTGGCATACAGGTCGGCATTTTTAGGAGTTGCTCTGGGGTACTGTCCGGTGGCATGTTACTTGATGTGAGGGTCCCAGCACATTTTGCACGTGGGCGTAACTTGCAGCGTCTGTGTCGTGAGGTCGAATGCAATTTAAAATTGACGCAGCTCTGTAATGCAGCGGCGTTCGCCGCATAACTCAAGGGGATGGGGGGAACAGAAACCAGAGACCAGGTGAAAATTTAAAAAAATGAAATGCCCTTACCTTGCACTGCCCCTGCTGCCGCGCGCCCCCTTCTTCTGGTGTCCCATCATTCACTGCTGGGACACCAGCACAGGCTTCCCAGCAATCATGGCACTAGTTTCATGCTAAACTTAGCATGAAAGCATCATCAGGATTGGTCTGAGCGGCTTGGACAACCACTCAGGCACAGTACTGGGGTCTGTGCAGTTTTTACAGCCCACCTGTTAAACACAGCCAGGCTGGAGAAACCTAAGTGCACATGTGTGTCTGGCCGGCCTCAGACTTACCCCTCCCCCCCTCCCACCTCCCATGGCCCAGCCCCGCGCTGCTGGCTCTGCCAGAAGCAGAAAAATAAAACAATAGTAAACTGTGGTTTTATTTTTCTGCTTCTGGCTCAGCCAGGTGGGCGGCGCTCCTTCACCATAGCAAAGGAGCCTCCCCTGCTGTAATGAAATCACACTCGCACCTTTTTCAGGCTGGTGTAGCCAGGGGTAGATGTTAAGGGGGGGCGTGGCCCCAAGGAAGAACTACAGGATGGTTTTGGTTCTCAATGTTTGGCATTGGTTTGATTTCCCCCACCCCCCTGCAGAATTTCTTAAATTAAAAGCGCAATATGGTGAGATTTTGAAGAGAGCAGTATATTTTGCAGTTTTTCAAGTGTTAATATTATTCTACTTTACCACTTTTAATGGTAGTAAATAGGAAATGGTACATTTTAAAGCACAGTGAGCAGAAACACTAGGAATCTTCATGAAATCTGTGTTAGAGGGTATTTTCTGCGCACTTATTTATAGTAAAATTGCACAAAACTAAACAGTGCATAAATGCAATTGTGCTTGGGCCTGAGTACCCTTCCTCAAGACCACTTTGGAGAAAAGTAAGGCAAATCCAGTGTTTCTAGGTACATTTTATAAACAAACATTGGCAATAAGTGAACAGGCTTTAAGGCAGATCTAAATCCTCGTCAGCAAGAGAGACCCCAAGGGAACAGGCAGTAGGAGGAAGAGACAAGGTAAGCATGAGCTGTTGAGGGAGCAGGGGCATAGCTGAGGGAGGGAGTGAGGAGATAGCCCACTTCTACTACCTAAAGCATTGTGCCAGGCATCTGCCCAGTCATTCAGAGCCTGAACCCAGTACTTCATCAGATTTTGACCCAGACCAAAAGCAAGATGGGCAGAAAAGAAAGAAAAAAGGAGAAATAGAAATATCGGACAATGATGACAAAGACAGAACAAAGGGACGAAAAAGATCTTGCAAGAGTAAGAAAAAGAGGTAGAAAGTGAAGGGTGATGGTAGAAAGAGGCATGGGGTGGAATCAAGACTTAGCCTTGGCATTCAGCAACCTCCGCATGCAGCAGGCCCGGCCTCACTGAAGCCCCACTGGACAGTGACAGTAGAAAGCATGTCCTTCACTATTTCTAGAAACCAAAGTTGTATCCTGTCAACTCAAACTGTAACTGGTAGAAATTATTGGTTATTTTAGGCAGGACCCAGGGGTCATTGCTGACAGGCTGTCATATCTCAAACAAGACGTTTAGGAAGTATTGCTGCTGGTCAGCACAGGCTAA
Organism: Pleurodeles waltl; assembly: GCF_031143425.1. Taxonomy (NCBI): domain Eukaryota; kingdom Metazoa; phylum Chordata; class Amphibia; order Caudata; family Salamandridae; genus Pleurodeles; species Pleurodeles waltl. Next base: position 170,238,053 of record NC_090441.1, read on the forward strand.
CACTATGCCTTCTTTGTGCTGTTAAAGGATGTTGTTTAGATGGGACCATAGTCCAAGTGTTTGTGGTCTCCGGTGTGCCTTCCTATGTTTGTACCCATGCATTAGTGCCTCTGTGTCAGGGATCTTGTATAAGTTTTAGTACCTGTGACAGTGCCTCTGTGTCCATGCAGCCCTATTCTCTACTGTGAGTGTTATAAGTTCAATATTCTGATTTTGGCGTCTGTTTTTCAGTATCTCCATATTAGTGTCCAAATGCCAATATTCCCATACCAGAATTGGTGCCACCATGTCCACAATTGTTCCTTTGTCTACTTTTGTGTCCCTGCGTCAGCTTACCAGTGGTAATATCTGTAAAGAAATGGCTCCCTGTTGCAGTTACCCCCCACTTTTTGCCTGATACTGATGCTGACTTGACTGAGAAGTGTGCTGGGACCCTGCTAACCAGGCCCCAGCACCAGTGTTCTTTCACCTAAAATGTACTTTTGATTCCACAATTGGCACACCCTGGCATCCAGGTAAGTCCCTTGTAACTGGTACCCCTGGTACCAAGGGCCCTGATGCCAGGGAAGGTCTCTAAGGGCTGCAGCATATCTTATGCCACCCTGGGGACCCCTCACTCAGCACAGACACACTGCTTGCCAGCTTGTGTATGCTGATGAGAACAAAACGAGTAAGTCGACATGACACTCCCCTCAGGGTGCCATGCCAACCTCACACTGCCTATGCAGTATAGATAAGTCACCCCTCTAGTAGGCCTTACAGCCCTAAGGCAGGGTGCACTATACCATAGGTGAGGGCACCAGTGCATGAGCACTATGCCCCTACAGTGTCTAAGCAAAACCTTAGACATTGTAAGTGCAGGGTAGCCATATGAGTATATGGTCTGGGAGTCTGTCAAAAACGAACTCCACAGCTCCATAATGGCTACACTGAATACTGGGAAGTTTAGTATCAAACTTCTCAGAATAATAAACCCACACTGATGCCAGTGTTGGATTTATTAAAAAAATGCACACAGAGAGCATCTTAGAGATGCCCCCTGTATTTTACCCAATTGTTCAGTGCAGGACTGACTGGTCTGTGCCAGCCTGCTGCTGAGAGAAGAGTTTCTGACCTCATGCGGTGAGAGCCTTTGTGCTCTCTGAGGACAGAAACAAAGCCTGCTCTGGGTGGAGGTGCTTCAAAGGCTCAAGCTTCGTGTTACAATGCCCCAGGGCACTCCAGCTAGTGGAGATGCCCGCCCCCTGGACACAGCCCCCACTTTTGGCGGCAAGTCCAGGAGAGATAACGAGAAAAACAAGGAGGAGTCACTGGCCAGTCAGGACAGCCCCTAAGGTGTCCTGAGCTGAGGTGACTCTGACTTTTAGAAATCCTCCATCTTGTAGAAGGAGGATTCCCCCAATAGGGATAGGAATGTGACCCCCTCCCCTTGGGAGGAGGCACAAAGAGGGTGTACCCACCCTCAGGGCTAGTAGCCATTGGCTACTAACCCCCCAGACCTAAACACGCCCTTAAATTTAGTATTTAAGGGCTCCCCTGAACCTAAGAATTTAGATTCCTGAAACTACAAGAAGAAGAGGACTGCTGAGCTGAAAAACCCCTGCAGAAGAAGAACAGAAGACACCAACTGCTTTGGCCCCAGTCCTACCGGCCTGTCTCCTGCCTTCCAAAGAAACCTGCTCCAGCGACGCTTTCCAAAGGACCAGCGACCTCTGAATCCTCAGAGGACTGCCCTGCTTCAAGAAAGACAAGAAACTCCCGAGGACAGCGGCCCTGCTCCAAAAAGACTGCAACTTTGTTTCAAAGGAGCAGATTTAAAGACCCCTGCAACTCCCCGCAAGAAGCGTGAGACTTGCAACACTGCACCCGGCGACCCCGACTCGACTGGTGGAGAACCAACACCTCAGGGAGGACCCTCCGGCGACTCCAAGACCGTGAGTAACCAAAGTTCTCCCCCCTGAGCCCCCACAGCGACGCCTGCAGAGGGAATCCCGAGGCTCCCCCTGACCGCGACTGCCTGAACTCTAATTTCCCGACGGCTGGAAAAGACCCTGCACCCGCAGCCCCCAGCACCTGAAGGATCAGAACTCCAGGGCAGGAGTGACCCCCAGGAGGCCCTCTCCCTTGCCCAGGTGGTGGCTACCCCGAGGAGCCCCCCCCTTGCCTGCCTGCATCGCTGAAGAGACCCCTTGGTCTCTCATAGGAAACTATTGAAAACCCGACGCGTGTTTACACACTGCACCCGGCCGCCCCCGCGCTGCTGAGGGTGTATTTTCTGTGTGGACTTGTGTCCCCCCCGGTGCCCTACAAAACCCCCCTGGGCTGCCCTCCGAAGACGCGGGTACTTACCTGCTGGCAGACTGGAACCGGGGCACCCCCTTCTCTCCATTGAAGCCTATGTGTTTTGGGCACCACTTTGAACTCTGCACCTGACCGGCCCTGAGCTGCTGGTGTGGTGACTTTGGGGTTGCTCTGAACCCCCAACAGTGGGCTACCTTGGACCCCAATCTCAACCCTGTAGGTAGTTTACTTGCCTACTAAAACTAACAATACTTTACCTCCCCCAGGAACTGTGAAAATTGCACTGTGTCCACTTTTAAAACAGCTATTTGTGTTTTATGTGAAAAGTATATATGCTACTGTAATTATTCAAAGTTCCTAAAGTACTTACCTGCAATACCTTTCAAATGAGATATTACATGTAGAATTTGAACCTGTGGTTCTTAAAATAAACTAAGAAAATATATTTTTCTATAACAAAACCTATTGGCTGGATTTGTCTCTGAGTGTGCGTTCCTCATTTATTGCCTGTGTGTATGTACAACAAATGCTTAACACTACTCCTTTGATAAGCCTACTGCTCGACCACACTACCACAAAATAGAGCATTAGTATTATCTCTTTTTGCCACTATCTTACCTCTAAGGGGAACCCTTGGACTCTGTGCATACTATTCCTTACTTTGAAATAGTGCATACAGAGCCAACTTCCTACAATATCTCATTAATGTCTATGTCATTTTCCAAGTGTAAGTGTCACACCTCTGGTGTCAGTGCCACACAGTATCTGTGGCTGTGACTCAGCTTCAGTGATGGACTGTCCTATAGGTGCGCAAGCATTCCATTGTCAGTATTGATATCCCTTTGGCCCTGTGTCAATTTGTCCCTCGCAGCACGCTTGTGATGGTGTTCCAGTGTCTCGGTCCATGCAACAGTTCCCCTGTGTTACTCCTCAAATACTAATGACCAAGTGTCAGTACCTCCGTGCTCGTTGTTCATGCCCTTTTTGCATATAGCATCTATGACTCAGTACCCCAATGCTCAAAACCTTTGTGTAAGTGCCTCAACATTAGTATTTGTAGACTCATCAGTGTTACTGAGTTGGTGTCCCCATGTCACTATTACTACATATGTGTCCCTTTATTTCTTTCCCAGTATTAGTGCTCTAGTATCAATGTTAGTGTTCCTATTTTGCCCTCTACCCATGTCCCATTGGCAGTGCCCTGGCACCAGTGTCCCTGTGTTATTGTCTACCTGTCAGGTTTTCGATGCCATTGTCCAGGTGCCAATGTACAAATCCCAATTTCAATGTACCATGTTAGTTTCAGTGTCTCTGTGTCAGTATCTTCTTGTCCTAGCATTTCTCGCTGTACCCAGTGTTTCAAGTCAGTAATCCCTTAGCAGAGTTGCAGAGCCCAATGGATATGTCAGTGTCATAGTGTAAATTTCAGTTCTTGTGATCCTATATATGTGCTCCCAGGTCAGTGTCCTTGTGTCCGTATCCCATTGTCAGTGACCCATCTCAGCATCACATTTCTGTACCTAAGTGTTAAGTCCACCCAGTAAGTGCCCTACTATCTTTGTATCACTTGGTGATGTGTTCAAGCATAAATAGCTAAGGGGCAGATCTATGATAAGTGGTGCTGCACTTGGTTCAGCGCCACTTTCCTCGTGTCCCCCTAGCGCCACCATGTGCAAGCCATATTTAAAATACGGTGCACCATGGCGGTAGTCAGGGGTAGTAGCGTCATAATTTTTTATGCTAGTCCGGCGCTTTGCAGGATTAGCATCAACCATGTTGATGCTAATCCTGAAAAGCACCCAGAGGCCCACTGAAAATGATGGTGTACCTCCCTTTAACGCCTGCTCTCAGGCAGATTTATTTGTGCCATTTTTTCAGCTCCCTTGCGCCAGAACGCTCCCTTGCGTACATTATGCCTGGCACAGGCATAATGTGGCACAAGGGGTTACAAAGTGGCGCAATGGAGCTATTGCGCCACTTTGTAATTGTGGCGCGGCATTTTTGGCCTTCCAACGCCATATTAGCGTAAAATATTTATGCTAATGTGGTGTTGGAATGGAGCTAGGCCCTCTTAAATCTGGGCCTAAGTGTTTATATTCTAAACTCCCTTTGACAATCTCCCCATGGCATTGGCCCAGCATAAGCGTTTGTGCCAATGTCTTTGTCCCCAAGTCAATATCCCAATCTTGATGTTCCATTATCTGTGTCCCAGTGGTACCGTCCCAGTCGAAGTGCCCATGTGGAGCCGGTGTGTTAATGTCCTAATGTGTCACTGTATCCATATTTGTGACTCATGTCAGCAATCGACTTCCTGTGCCACATTGCCAACATCTCCATGGCATTTTTGGTGCCACTGGTCAATGTTCTAATGTCCGTGTCCCAATGTCAGTATCTCCATGGCAGTATCCTTGCATCAGTAACCTGTGACAGCGTTCACTGGTAAACTAATGATGTGTCCAACAGTCAATGTCCCAGTGTCAGTATATCATGTCACAGTTTAATATTATGTCCCACTGTTTAGTGTCAATATCCTTGTGCCCTGGCATCCCTGTTTCAGTGTCCTAACATAACTGCCCTGTGCCGGTGTACCAGCATTAGTTTGTGTCCCATGTCCGCGTCGCAATGTCATTGTTCCCATGTTAGTATTAGTGGTCCTGTTTCAGTACCCTCTGTTCCAATGCCCTAGGGTCAGTGTTGATTTGCCTGTGTCATTATCTGACTGACAGTGCCCAGTTGATAGTGCCCCTGTGCCACTGTGCCTTTGTTTGTGTCCGAGTGTAAGTGCCTATTTGTTACTGTGGCCACATCAGTGTCCCCATGTCATGGTTGGTTCTCCTTTGGAATGCTGCTAGTGACAACGTTGGAGGCCCCTTGTATGTGCCCCTGAGTAATTCCTGGTTCCCCGTGCCAGTTTTCGAGTTTCAATGTAGGCCCCGCAGTGCCACTGTACCAGCCCTATTGCCTCACATGATGGCATTGTTTGCTTATAAACTACTTATCCCATCCGAGGTCCACTTCAAAGTAGCAAAGGAATAGAAGAGTCACAAGGCCTGGGATACAGGTGTACGAGCAATTTGGTGATATAAAAAGTGGATCAGAGATGATGAAGTGTATTAGGAACTATAAACTGAAAAATCAAAATGTGAAATAGCGTTTAGGAAGGAGACCCTTTTAAAAAAGGGAGAATTGAAAAGCAAAACAAGCATTTCATTAATACGGTCCTTAAAGTGATAGATGCAGCAACATGATTATCCTCAGATCAGGCTAACTTTTCTATGTAACCATGTGTGAGCAGTTTCACTGATCGTTTCAAAATTAAAGAAACAGTCTGAGGTTTGTTTCACAATGCAGTGGAGAAATGCTTAATTTGTAGTAAATAAATAAGTACAAGTGCCCAAAGTTTTTTGTAGGAGGCGACCCACTTCCTTCTCAAGCGCATCCCACTTCTACAGATGTCGCCACCCATTTCCATTACTGCATGGACAAGGCTCAAATTAAGACTGTAGCAAGTGCACCTGCCTTCTTCAAGTGGGTCAATTAGTGCATTTCACAGTCCTAGGCCAATATTCGATTACATTTGCTGGAAAACTATTCATCTGAAATGGCACTCATAAAATAATACAGTGCATTGATAGACAGTTTTTATTGAGCAGGGAGAACAGTTGTTTTACACCTCTGCTGAGCCAACCATTGTGTGTATTTTTATAGAGAGCTGACTAGATATATTAGTTTTAAAAAAGCCTTAACCGCTGAGTGTGGGGATCAAGATTGGTACACATCTAGTTACTAATTAATTCCTTTCTGTATTACAGTGTATTTTCAGTTTTTTACATATTTAGGCCCTCATTACAACCCTGGTGTTCTGCCAGCATATTATGACCGTGGAGCATTCTCCACAGTCATACCGCCGGCCCCTCCACTATACCGCCAGGCTTCCGCCGGGCAGTCATAATCCCCAGGGCAGCGCTGCAAGCAGCGCTGCCCTGGGGATTATGAGTCCCCAACCGCCAGCCTGTCCATGGCGGTAAACACCGCCATGGAAAGGCTGGCGGTAAGGGGGACTCAGGGTGCCCCTGGGGGCCCCTGCACTGCCCATGCACTTGGAATGGGCAGTGCAGGGGCCCCCAGGCACAGCCCCATCGCGTATTTTACTGCCCGAATTACGGGCAGTGAAGTGCGCGACGGGTGCTGCTGCACCCGCTGCACATCAACATCACCGCAGGCTCTATCATGAGCCGGCTGCAATGTTGATGAGACTTTTCCGCTGGGCCAGTGAATGGAAACGCTGTTTCCGTCCGCTGGCCCAGCGGAAAAGTCATAATACGGGGCCAAGCATACTGCCAGCACTGGCGGTATGTTGGCTCCCGCGGCTTCGGCGGTCTTTTTCAAAGACCGCTGAAGTCGTAATGAGGGTCCTAATTCCTTACTGAAAAGTCTGCAGAGTATCGTAGTAATACCTAAATGCACTATTTGATCCACTTGCAGAAGGGGGAGAGACAAAGTGCAGCTGAAAATATAGCTATGCTTGATGTGTGTGTGTGTTGTTTGTGTGTGTGTGTATTGTTTCTTGTTGTGGACCTGTGTGCTATATGCTTAGTTTGCATGGCTTCTGTCTATGTGAGGTAATGGTAATGACTTATTTTTGTATCTGCTATCTGTCTTTTTGCTTAATATGTGGTGAGCTTTGTGGTGTGCTATATGTTGAAGTCTGTGTTTGCTGCATTCATAATTCGGTTTGTATCTCTGGTTGGCAGGGTTAGTTGTAAATCCTTCAAAGGTTGCTGGTTATCTAGCAGGCACAAAAGTGTGCTTCTTATGACTTTTGTCTAACTTGAAGGTGATAAGCTGGATATGAAACGTGCACTTCTTATTTTTTTAAATAAATGTCAGCTCCCAAATATTTTCTTACCAAGTCACTTTCAAATCTGCCTTCTGCCAGAATTGTATAATATACAAAGCACAATTGTACAATGTACAGCCCCTTTCTGATGTCCAACTAGGTTTGAACATATGTACCAGTACGTTGCAGACAACAATTATTTTCCAAATCTGCAAAATTCCACATTCAATTAAGGTTGTGTTAACCTAGAGTTGTTCTTTGTTTGCTGTAGTAACTGTTCTGTTCTTGTATTCTGGTATTTGTAGTTCTGAATATATAATAAACATCAAGCTACTAGAAAGAGGATTCAATGAAGAAATCAGATTGATGGGTTAGTTGTGTTTCATAGGTTGACTTGAGAGCTCCTATTTGTTTTTCACATTTGTTTTAAATCTAAATGTATATAAAAGATTGCAAATATCAGATCCAGATCAGGAGCTGCTGCCGTATTGCTGATTGTCCTGGACCACCCTTCCTGCTTCAAGAAGTGTCAGGCCTAAAAGGGGAGGGGTGCTTGGGTGGTATTGGTGGAACTGCCACTTCTACACTCATGAAATAAAATGCATAGATGTCACTCAGTACCACTACACAGCGGTGCGGTGGTGCATTATTTTGTTAGAAATATACAACTACTGAGCCATAGCAGTCATTGAAATCCTGATTCAAGAACCCCGGTCCTGGTGCTCTAAAAGCAATTCTGGGTAAACTGCTGAACTTTGGAGCTGCTAACATCTGTCTGATATGCTTTGCCTTCAGATTGTCTTTTGCTCTCCTGCATGTGAATCACAGTGAAGGGCAGACTTCTTCTTGCATATAGGAAAGGGAATGAGGCGGCTAAGAACACAGTCAATTTAGCATGTTCCTGCATACAGCGGCATATTTAAGCACCTCCCTTCACCTGGCAAGGCTTCAGTGGCAGGTGGGCACTGGGGGAATCTGGGCATCATAAACATACAGAAATTTCTTGTGATTTAATTACTCCTTCACCCAAGAAACAGACATCCCATTGAGCTGAGCAGTGATAGCAGTGAACGTGGACACCTGACCATACACACCTACATGCTGGAATAGGTGAGAGGGAGCTATACCAAAGAAGCCATGAAAAAGAAAATTCTCCATTGATTCACATTGAACTGGAGGATTTTTACAAAGTGGAGAAAGCAAAACCAAAGGCACTTTTACCTTAAAAATGATAAGAGTCAAGAAAACTGGTAGAGTATGTCTGCCTTAGGTTGGAAATGGAAAGACAGCCTACCCTCTCCACATCCATCACACAGAGAAACACACAACACATTCATCCATCCACCACAAGTGGACACAAATGCAGACACAATGCATGTCGTTCGGCATCTTGTTAATGTTGTGAAGCGCTATATCACTACAATATAAAATACAGGCTTTGACACTGCTGCTAGCTCTGCTTAGCGCTGGTGCAAATCTGTGCAGATTACATTGCTGCCCCCCTTTACTTCCAGTGCAAGCACCGGCCTTGTATGTCTGTATCCCCAATCTCTTAATGCTGCCTTCCGAAAAATATTGAAAGTTGTATTTTCATTGAGTTCACTAACACCATTCCCCAGCTCTGCACACCTGTAAAGTTATACAAGCATGCATGTCCCTGCTATGATAAGTTGTTGCAATTAGCACATTTTGTTCTGAGACTGAGGTTGGAGGATTCCTTCTTTAAAGAGAAGTCATGTCAGGTAGTTTCGTCTCTTCAGGAACAAACAATGAGGGACTCGAATGACTAGGAGGTTAAAACATATTCTCTGCAGCACTACAAGAATCCTGTCTCACCCACATATGTTCTCAAAATAATGCAAAAGAGTTTTGTTGCCTCGCACATCCACTGGCTTTCCAAGACCTCTTTCAACAGTTTTGAGGCAACGGTCATGGGATCAGCCCCAGGGTTGGACTGTGACAGAAAATAGACCCAAGCACCAAAATAATCGTGGCACATTCATGAATTAGATAGTTCGATAAATCCAGATTTGCACACCACAGCAGTTTTGAGCTTGCAGAGACACGCTGTATGGGTGCTTTGAAAGTTGTGGGAGACTGAATGCATTTGTGCTTGCTGCAGGGTTGCAGAAATATCACAGAAATCAAGTGTAACAAACAGCCCTCTAGACCATAAAACAGACCACAAACAGCCACAAATACCCAACCCACTGACCTGTCAGACCAGTTCTTCTACTGATAGATTGCTCCACAGGCCAGACCTACCCAGCTCAGCCACATGTGCTAGCAACAGGTGCTCTGGGATGACTGTAACTGTTTATGCACTACACTAATGTAACTTAGAACACAGAATGGGTATTACTTAATGTGCTGTGTCAAACTATAAACAGGATTGAAACGTGACCTGACCTTCAACTTGATTTATGGCTTGATCTTGGCTGTTGTAGTCTCAAGAAGAGCTGCAGACTGAAGGGAAATGTTCTTCTGTTTGGCTTGGGGGTGTGGTGGATAGCGCCTGGAGACATCTGCCCTGTTTTGTGATTGTCTTTGTTAGGACTGCTGCCTGTGGGAGGACCCAGTCCCAGAAGCACTGCAGAGCAAGTTTTCATTCTGAAAGCAATCTTTGACATGCTGGCAGTGGTATTTAAGGGGGCCAGGCATTTTTATGGGGGTGCCGGGCCCCTTCAGGCCCCCCGTGGTTACGTCCCTGACCTTTTTATCATAGGATATTTAAGGCCATTGACCCTCTCCTTCATGGTTATTTATGGTTAGAGTAGAGGGATACTAGTTTGAGAATCCTTTCCAAATGCGGCCACAGCAGCCGCCAGTGGAAATGTCAGAGGAGGGGGTGTCCAACCTAGAGGGTAAACCAGGGTCAGATTGGGAGCGAAAACAGGCCCAGACCAAAACAACGTGGCACACATTCACAGATCGTGACTTTGTGCAAAACATTACTTATATGAGGGCTCCACAGTTGAAGCACATGTGCACTAAATTTAGGGGGTCATTATGACCCCGGCGGATGGCGTTAATACGGAGGAAAGTACTGCCAAAACGCTGGCGGTACTTTTCTCCATTTTAAGACATTGACGGTTTGGCTTTATGTACCACACTGACGGCAACGGCGGTAACGACCGTCAGTTGCCCACCTGCGGGATTATGACCCCACCTACCACCATGGTTTTTGTGGCAACTTTACTGCCACAAAAACCATGGCGGTAGGCACTATCAGTGACAGGGAATCCCTTCCCTGTCACTGATAGGGGTCTTCTCCACCCGCCTGCCCCTCCCCAGATTCCCCCACACCCCCCTCCCCAGACCCCCCACTACATACACGCACCTTCGTGCACACACGAAAACACGCATACTCAAACTCATACCCACATTCATCCACGCATGCATACATCCTTTCACACACACATGCACACACACATCCACACACACTGACATACATACAAGCACACGCGCATTCACACAACATACACGCACTCACACATTCATAAATGCACACACATACAACATGCAACGCATACCTGCATACAAACATGCACAGACATACACATACACCCCCCACACACTCTCACAACACCCCCCACCTCCCTCCCCTGTCAGAGCACCCGACTTACCTGATGTCAGGGGGTCCTCTGGCAGGAGATGGGGCGCTGCTGCCAGCAGCAGCGTCCACCAGCAGAACAAGGCCAGGCCATATCATGGGTCATGATACAGTCTGCGGCGCTCTACCGGCATGGCGCTGCTGCTGGCAGCAGCGCCACCTTACCGCCGTCTGCCAGCATGGCCACAGCTGGATTTTCTCCATCCTTCTGGTGGAAATCCATCTGTGGTCAGAATCCGGCTGGTAGTCACGGCGACGGTCTTTTGGCGCCCGTCACCGCGGTGGTAGGCAGTTTTTACTGCAAATATCATAATGAGGGCCTAAGTATTTTAAACGTGTATGGTGAATAACATTTGTCAAGATTCAAAATTACATTATCTCACCCTCAGGTCTGCTGACACTTCACATCAGGCTGCAAATCTTAGCCTCACCAACCTCACCCTCAAGTCACAAATTAGCTTCTCACCCTTAGGTCTCTCAGCTGTTGCACACCCTGAGATCCATGAATAACTGTCCTGCCATCATGCTTTAGGACACACACTTCCCACTGACCAACAGAACCCCAGAAGATCATGCTGACCTTCAGGTCCTCCTCGGGAACCCAAAAGCCTTGCTCAGATTAAGATATTGAGGCCCTAATTATGATATTAGCGGTAAAATACACCTACCGCCGTGGCGACAGCTGCCAAAAGACTGTCGCCGCGGCTTCCAGCCACCAGCGCTATCATGAACCATGATACGCCCTGGCGGTGTTCTGCTGGAGACGCTGATGCTGGCAGCAGCACCCCGTCCCGTCTCCTGCTGGAGGACCCCCTGACATCAGGTAAGTCAGGTGCTCCAACAGGGGAGGGGGTTTTTGTGTGTGTGTGTGGGGCTGTGTGTATGTATGTATGTGCGGGTGTGTATGCGGGTGTGTGTTGCGTGTTTTTTTCTTCATAAATCTGTTTGTTAGCATTTTTTCATATCATAACTTCAAAGTGTCAACAGCATCCGGATAACAGCTTTGTGCAATTACAATTCACTTGTATACACACATTCGAAAAAAGATAGGTGTCAGATCAAGGTGTAACCAGGCCTCCAGCCAACATATCAAGCCGTAGTTAGCCCAAGTTCACACAGCTCATTATTAACAGTTGTGTAAGTCACAGAAATAGTATGCATACATTAGAAGCTGGAAGCTTGTAAGTCCTTAAAAGGATGACAGGTAGATCCATAACTCTACAAACCATTCCGGAAGATCAGCACATTCCTACCTACATATAAACATGGTTATTTCTGACTGGTAGGTATATAGCGTAAACAGTTTGCAAATAACAGTGCTAACAATAACAACTGATGGATTGCTATTTATACAATCAGTGAATTACAATTCAAGCACGCTACAATCGCCATGGAAACCTCTCTGCATCATCCCAACATATCAGTGGAGGGCGAGGACTCATACTGGCCGCGGATCCATATCGCCCTTCAACTCTCTAACTCCGACTACAAGCTAGGCACCAGATCAAACTATCAGGCATCAACCCGCCCCAGCACACTGCCCCCCTCCCTCAGCAGGCGCACATCCACCTCAACAGTTAGATTGGTACCTCTGCGGCCGGGCCCCCACTCATATTCCGCAGGCGTAGTAACATCTCTTCCCAGCTATCCTACAACCGATATTTGCGCAGCCCTAGCGCATCTTCTCTTTTCAACACCACTCCCTCCGCTCCTGCCCACACCTCAAAGGAATATTTCCAGGCCTGTTCAGCCGGTGGGTCTGACGATTTCCACCTACGAGTTACCAGACGCTTAGCCATTATCAGGCCCAGGTCTGTAAATTGCACCGCAGCTGTAGGAAGTTGGCTCTGTATGCACTATTTCAAAGTAAGAAATAGCATGCACAGAGTCCAAGGGTTCCCCTTAGAGGTAAGATAGTGGCAAAAAGAGATAATTCTAATGCTCTATTTTGTGGTGGTGTGGTTGAGCAGTAGGCTTATCAGAGGGTAGTGTTAAGCATTTGTTGTACACACACAGGCAATAAATGAGGACCACACACTCAAAGACAATTCCAGGCCAATAGGTTTTTATATAGAAAAATATATTTTCTTAGTTTATTTTAAGAATCACAGGTTCAAGTTTTACAGTCAATACTTTAAATGAAAGGTACTTCACTCAGGTATCATAGGAACTTTGAATCAGCAAAATAGCATGTACAGTTTTGGCAAAAATGGCAATAAGCTATTTTAAAACTAGAAACAGTGCAAATTTCAACAGTTCCTGGGGGAGGTAAGTATTTGTTAGTTTGGAGGTAAGTAAACCACCTACAGGGTTCAAAGTTGGGTCTAAGGTAGCCCACCGTTGGGGGTTCAGGACAACCCCAAAGTTACCACACCAGCAGTTCAGGGCCGGTCAGGTGCAGAGCTCAAAGTGGTGCCCAAAACGCATAGGCTTCAATGGAGAAGGGGGTGCCCCGGTTCCAGTCTGCCAGCAGGTAGGTACCCGCGACTTCGGAGGGCAGACCAATGGGGTTTTGTAGGGCACCGGAGGGGACACAAGTCAGCACAAAAAGTACACCCTCAGCGGCACAGGGGCGGCTGGGTGCAGAGTGCAAACAGGCATCGGGTTTGCAATTGGTTTCAATGGGAGACCCAGGGGTCTCTTCAGCGAAGCAGGCAGGCAAGGGTTGGGATCCTCGGGGAAGCCACCACCTGGGCAAGGGAGAGGGCCACCTGGGGGTCGCTTCTGCACTGGAGGTCGGATCCTTCAGGTCCTGGGGGCTGCGGGTGCAGTGTCTTTACCAGGCGTCGGGTTCTTTGAAGCAGGCAGTCACGGTCAGGGGGAGCCTCTGGATTCCCTCTGCAGACGTCGCTGGGGGGGGTCAACTCTGGCTACTCACAGGGTCGTAGTCACTGAGGAGTCCTCCCTGTAGTGTTGTTTCTCCACAAGTCGAGCTGGGGGCGTCGAGTGCAGAGTGCAAAGTCTCACGCTTCCTGCGGGAAACGTGTGTTCTTTAAAAGTTGCTTCTTTGTTGCAAAGATGTTTCTTCTTTGGAGCAGAGCCGCTGTCCTCAGGAGTTCTTGGTCCTTTTAGATGCAGGGTAGTCCTCTGATGCTTCAGAGGTCGCTGGACCCTGTGGAACGCGTCGCTGTTGCAGTTTTTCTTGAATTGGGGAGACAGGCCGGTAGAGCTGGGGCCAAAGCAGTTGGTGTCTCCGTCTTCTCTGCAGGGCTTTCAGGTCAGCAGTCCTTCTTCATCTTAGGTTGCAGGAATCTAGTTTCCTAGGTTCTGGGGGCCCCTTAATACTCAATTTAGGGGTGTGTTTAGGTCTGGGGGTTAGTAGCAAGTGGCTACTAGCCCTGTGGGTGGCTACACCCTCTTTGTGCCTCCTCCCTGAGGGGAGGGGGGCACATCCCTAATCCTATTGGGGGAATCCTCCATCTGCAAGATGGAGGATTTCTAAAAGTCAAAGTCACCTCAGCTCAGGACACCTTAGGGGTTGTCCTGACTGGCCAGTGACTCCTCCTTGTTTTTCTCATTATCTCCTCCAGCCTTGCCACCAAAAGTGGGGCCATGGCCGGAGGGGGGCGGGCATCTCCAATAGCTGGAATGCCCTGTGGTGCTGTAACAAAGGGGGTGAGCCTTTGAGAAGCACCTCCACCCAGTACAGGCTTTGTTACTAGCCACAGAGTGACAAAGGCACTCTCCCCATGTGGCCAGCAACATGTCTGGTGTGTGGCAGGCTGGCAAAACTAGTCAGCCCACACTGGAAGTCGGGTATGTTTTCAGGGGGCATCTCTAAGATGCCCTCTGGGGTGTATTTTACAATAAAATGTACACTGGCATCAGTGTGCATTTATTGTGCTGAGAAGTTTGATACCAAACTTCCCAGTTTTCAGTCTAGCCATTATGGTGCTGTGGAGTTTGTGTTTGACAGACTCCCAGACCATATACTCTTATGGCTACCCTGCACTTACAATGTCTAAGGTTTTGCTTAGACACTGTAGGGGCATAGTGCTCATGCACCTATGCCCTAACCTATGGTATAGTGCACCCTGCCTTAGGGCTGTAAGGCCTGCTAGAGGGGTGACTTATCTATGCCATGGGCAGTGTGGGGTTGGCATGGCACCCTGAGGGGAGTGCCATGTCGACTTAGTCATTTTCTCCCCACCAGCACACACAAGCTGGCAAGCAGTGTGTCCGTGCTGAGTGAGGGGTCCGCAGGGTGGCATAAGACATGCTGCATCCCTTAGAAACCTTCCCTGGCATCAGGGCCCTTGGTACCAGGGGTACCAGTTACAAGGTACTTACATGGATGCCAGGGTGTGCCAATTGTGGAGACAAAGATACAGTTTTAGGGAAAGAACACTGGTGCTGGGGCCTGGTTAGCAGGCCTCAGCACACTTTCAAATCATAACTTGGCATCAGCAAAGGCAAAAAGTCAGGGGGTAACCATGCCAAGGAGGCATTTCCTTACAGCAGCTCTATGCCGCTCGCCTCTGGGAAAGAGTCCCAGCACACACGCCTCCCGGGTGAACGGAACCAGCCACGACGTACGCTCCGAGAGGCGGCCCACCACTGCCCTCCAGAAGCAGCCCAAGGATTGGCAGGACCATAGCATATGTATCATGTCTGCATTTATATAAGAGCAGCGGGGACAAGCTGCATCTTGACGAGCAAAATATCTGTTCACTTGGGGTGGAGTGAGGTAGGCCCTGTGAATGATATAGAATTGGATTAAACTAAATCTAGAGTTGCGGGGTATGTTAATGTGGCCAGAGAGAGCTAACTTCCACTGCGCATCCGTAATTGGGTTGCCCGCATCCCCTTCCCAAGCCGCACGCAGCGCACCGCATTCCAGAACTGTGTGCACCCGCAGCGCATCAGTAAACCATCAGATCAAGCGCCGCCCCTGTCCCATCACCTGTATGTACTGTATCAGCAAGTGCGTGGGGGGGCCACCGACACATCACCCCACCTGGACCTCAAGGCCCCCAACAACGAGTTATATAGCAAAAAATGCCCTGAAGGCAGCCCCGATTCCTGTAGCCTAGAAAACGAGAGCAGCCTGCCATCCTCGTAGAGATCAGCTAGTGCATACAACTCCGCCTCATGCCACGTGCTCAACTCAGAGCCCGACGTGATCTTAGGGCCACGCGGAGTACCCAACAACGCCAAGGCTGGAGCGAATGGGACCACCCTCCCAGTGAGATGGAGGGACCTACGATAACAGCTACAAGCCACCTTGAGGAATAATTGTTCCGGCAGTGGCACGCATGCAAGTGGATGAAATAAGTGCGATACCTGCAGTAGGGACAAAAAGCCTTGCTCAGACTCCGTATCTGAAGATGGAGGCCCGCCAGCCATTTGGACACCCATTGGAGCTGAGAGGCCAGGTAGTAATGCTCTAGATTAGGAACCGCCAGGCCACCTCTCTCCAACAGCAAGTACAGTTTTTTCAGCGCAACTCTGCAATGGCCCCCATTCCAAATAAATTCCCTCAACGTTGATTCCAGACTCCTAAAGAAGCTGGGGGGGATGTAATGCGGAAGGTTAGAAAAGTAATATAATAGGCGCAGTAAGACTACAATTTTTATGAGCGCTATCCTACCTGCCACCGACAGCGGCAGCGTCTGCCAGAAAGTCATCTGAGATTTGATCGAAGACACCGCTCTCGTAAGGTTGCCATCAACTAGGTCTCCCTCCCAATGATAAATACGGACACCCAGATACCGGAATGTGTGTGGCTGCCATGGGACAATACTCCCAGCAAAGCAAAGCTCTGGGTTCGGAAGCATAGAGTCAAAAGGGAAGAGGCATGATTTGGACCAATTGACCCTGAGGCCAGACAACAAAGCAAATCGCTGCAACAGTGTCCCAACCTCCGGAGGGATCCACGCAACATCCCTAAAATACAGTAGAAGGTCATCAGCATACAACGATGCCACATGCAAGCCATCCCCCAGGGTAATACCCCATTCAGCCCCCTGCCACGCAGGGCCGCTGCCAGGGGCTCCATGGTGAGAGAAAACAGCAACGGGGAAAGGGGGCAACCCTGCCTCGTACCTCTGCACACACGGACCGGCTCTGATACTATGCCCCCCATCTTAACCCAGACCTGCGGTTCAGTATATAACAGCTTAACCATCCGAATGAAGTGGGGTCCAATGCCAAACCGCCGCAGGACCCTGAACAGATAGGACCATTCTAGGGAATCAACGGCCTTCTCCAAATCCAGGACAAGACATCCCACCCGCGGCCAATCTCGTCTCGCATATTGCATGACACGAAACAGCCGCCTGATATAATGCGACGTATCCCTTGCCGGCACAAACCTGTTCCGGGTGTACCAGGTCCAATGTTATCAGCGCGAGACGCATTGCTAGTGCATTGGCCAGGATTTTATAATCAGTATTCAGCATCGCCAGTGGCCGGTACGAGCCCAACTCCACCGGGTCCTTCCCAGGCTTGGGAAGGGACACCAGCAACGCCTCTCTCTGGGATGCCGTCAAACATCCCCTCTGAACTGCCTCCTCATACACGCGGAGTAACCGAAGCGCCAGAATTGAAGTAAAAACTTAGTAAAAGTCGGCCGGTAGACCATCTGGGCCCGGCGTTTTACTTGATGCTAGCTCACGAATACTGAACTTTATCTCCTCAAGTTCAAGAGGCTCCTCCAGCGCCCTTACCTGTTCCTCCTTCAGACGCGGGAGTTCCACTCCAGCAAGAAACTCGCTAAAAGACCACTCAGCCGGAAGCACTCTTGAGGCATTGAGCGCCCTGTAATGCCACGTAAACTCAGAATGTATTTCCCCAGGCGTATGCAACATTCCCCCAGCCCGCGAGCGAACCTCCATAACCGGGCCATTCTCGCAATTGCGACCGACCAGCCAGGCCAGTAGCCTGCCTGAACTGTCTGCCGAGGCATGCGTTCTCGCCGAGTGCGCAGCATAGTTCTGACAGCGCAGCTGTTCAAGCAGCGACAGACACTCGGCACTGGCCTCGGACAACAGTGACTCCTCTGCGGGGCTTCTAGCCGCCTCCCTCTCTGGTCGCAACGTGTCCCGCTCTATCCGAGTCAGGTCACGTTCGATTGAGCGGCGCAAATTCCATCGAGTCCCCAGACAATGCCCTCGAATGAAGACCTTAAAGGCATCCCATTCCAGCAAGCCCGTCGAGGCAGTACCGTCATAATGCTCAAGGAATTCCAGGATCACCGTGTCCAGTGAAGCCCTAAAGGCAGCGTCTTCTAAGAGCTCCAGCCTAAGCTTTCATGTGGGGACAGCTGGGGAGAAGAGTCCCAACTCAGTCGCATAAGCTGCGGGTTGTGATCCGAATGCGTACACCCCAGGTAATCTATGTCTACAATCACTGGGGTCAGATTCTGTGTGCAAAGCATCCTGTCCAGGCGCACATGCAGGGAGTGCGGGGCAGAATAATATGAATAAACTCTGCCCGCAGCGTGCCGCTGAAGCCATATATCTATCAATTACCAGTGCTGCATCCAAGTCACGAAACCCTGCGCGGCTACCACAACCGGGTACGTAGGCAGTGGGGGAAAGGAACGGTCTAAATCAATGTCTAGTACACTGTTAAAGTCCCCCTCCCCCCCAGCAACCAAGGGAAATCGCTCCAACCCGCCAGGTGCTAAGACAGACCGTGCCAACAGGAAGTCTGATCCACATTCGGGGCGTAGATAGAGCCCAACACTATGGCCCAGCCCGCTTGCCTCCCGCGAACCAGGGCGAATCTACCTTGCAGGTCTATGATCTGCTCCTCTGCCACAAAGGGGACATTCGCTCTAATCCAGACCAGGGCACCCCTGGCATAGGTGGAGTGACCTGTTGCACATAGCTGCCCTCTCCAGCGCCTCTGCAAACATGGGAGCTCTGAGTGCGCCAAATGGGTATCCTGCAGAAAAGCTAGATGCACTGAGTGGCTTTTAAGATATGAATATATAGAATAACAACACTTAGGGGTGTGTATGCCTAGCACATTCTAAGTGATTGCGGTGTATGGATTCATGACACTAAGAGCCTATCCCACCCACCCCTCGCCCATCCCGCGCTTACGCACAGCGCTGCACTAGCAGTAGCAGATTCCCAACACCTGAGCAGGCGCTCTGTATGTAGCTTCCAGCACAACCAAAACAAAACCAATACCATCAGAGCAGAAAGACAACTGGTCTCCGCCCAAACCCAACAACTTAAACATTCAACATCGCAATCACACATTCTAATTCTCCGTTAGTAGGAGAGTGGGATAGGCCAATCTCACAAGGAAGCAAACCCCTCTCAAACCAGACTACCCGGCTATAGTGGATAACAGAGGCGGGGGAAAAACTGACAGCTGGCCACAGTTAGTAACAACAATCGAAGACAGTTACAATACCAGCAACAGCCCGCCCGGCCCTTACGGGACAGCGACCCACACCCAGCAACCAGGCCCGCCATCAACACATACCAAACAGCACATTCTCATTATAGTCCAGGCAGCCCAATACTCCAAACAGAGGGCCACATCAGTGACCGGTCAGCCAGCTCAACTCCTGCAGCACCTAAAAAAGTTTGTCCGCAGTGGCAGGTGTTACAGGCGGACACTCCGTGAAGCCCAACTCCGAGAGTCGATCCGGCGTGGCAGGTCAGTCACTGGGAGGTTGCGAGATTTCAGTTTCCATTTCCACCGCCGCAGGGGAGGCACTAATGGCCGCAGCAGAGTGTATCGCCTCCCGCCGCTCCTGCATGAGCTGCTCCGGGTCAGGAGCATGGGTTGCGGCCTCCGTGTGCGCATCACCGCCCTTGCGGCCACGCCTGACCCGACTGCGCCTGTTCCTCGACGCTGGCACGCTCCGCTGCACTGCACGACCCGAGGCACGGCCCGTTGACTCCAACCACTCCCATGCTGCCTCTGGCGTGGTGAAGAAGTGCAACTTATTCTCAGCTACCATGCAGAGTTTGGCGGGGAATAGTAGAGAGTAATCCAGGCCCAAAGCTCTGAGTTTACGCTTCAAGGGCATGTAGGAGGCCTGGTCCTTTTGTACCGCCAGAGTGTAGTCCGGAAACAGCAGTATTTGCGCATCGTCCACTCAAGGCGGCGGGGAGGATCTCACAGTTTTAAGTATAATATCTCTGTCCACATAGTGGAGTAGGCGAATTATAAAAGGACGAGGGCCACTCCCCGGAGGCCTCGGCCGCGTGGGGGTCCGATGCACCTGCTCCACCAAAAAGAAGGGCGTTAGCGTGCCCGTCTGCACCAGCCCCCGAAGCCAGTTCTCAGAGTATGCCACTGCATCTCGGCCCTCTGCACCTTCCGGCAATCCAACCACCTGTATGTTATTTCTCCTGGTGCACCCCTCTGCATCCTCTACACGACGCTCCAGCTCCGCCACATGTGTCAAAACGTCCCCCACCTCAGACTTCAAATGGTACGCCATTGGCGTAAGCTCATCCACCGTGCCTCTATCGTACCTGTTTTGTCCGCCAGCTTACGGTGGTCAGCGTGTAGGCGGACAAGGTCACTGGCCACCTTGTCTATCTTGGCTTCCAATGATGTGCGAGCCTGCTCCAATGAGTCTCCAATGCGCTCCACCGCAGCCAGCACTGCATCCAGCTTCTGGCTATCCTGCACCACAGTGTCCTGCGACCTCCCATTTCCAGTACCAGAGCAAAGACGGCCCGTCCCCGCCATGATCAAGGCCATGGAGGGTTCCAACCAGTTCCCAATCTCTCCCAGCCTCCACGCCACCAGTTCCAGCAGCTCAGGGCCCGTTAATGTACGCAGCTGGTGCAGAGATATCAGGTCAAGGGACCACTGTGAAATTAACACTCAGGGTCCACCTCCAGCTCCACATTTCGAGTTTCCACATAAACCAGGTTCCACAGCACCAGGCACCAAAGGGGGACCACTCCCTGCCGTTATCTTCGCAACCAACGACCACTCCGCCACCAGGGCCCCGCCAACGCCAATCCGTTCTGCACTGCGCCGCTCCTCGAATCAGGCTAGGCCCGCTTGCCTGCGCGTCCAAACCAGCACCGCGCGTGCAGCAGCACGAGCAGCCCAGCCACCAGCCGCCTCAGCGCCCGTTTTCTTCTGCCAACTTCCAGGTCCCGAGGCCCCAATGCCTGCCCCCAGGGGCCCCAAGCAATGTTCAAGGGCGAAGACAGGCCTTGAATACAGGCTGCGTGATACGCGGGGCTGGCCCCCACTGCAGCACCTAAGCGCCCGCCACTGCAGGCCGGCACCCCTGACCATGCGCCCGCCGCCTTCACAGTCTTTTCTTTGCCCCCGATGGGGCACCGCTGCTTTGGGGATCCCTCCCCAGGCCCGTTCCTGCTGCCGGGTCCCACCGCCGCGTGCCTGCACCGCGGCCCGGCCGAGCGCCTCAGGCCACAGATCCTCGCGGACCCGGCCCAGCTCTTCTACACACCGCTCCGACGAGTCGGCAGTCAGCTCACGCGCCCACCATGTGCACAGTCTTTTCTTCGCCCCCGATGGGGCACCGATGCTTTGGGGAACTCTCCCCGGGTCCGCTCCTGTGGCTGGGCCCCGCCGACGAGCGCCCAGCGCCATGCGGCGCATCTGTACTGCAGCCCGGCTGAGCACCACAGGCCGCAGATCCAGGCCCGCTGATGCCGGCTCCGTCCCTGGCCGGGCGTCACTGGTCTCCGGACCCCCTGATGGCGCCGGATAAGCCGCGTCCGCCATTACCAACGGCTTCGCCACCCCCGCGGATGTGTGTTGCGTGTTGTATGTGTTTGCATGTATGGATGTGTGAGTGCATGTATGTTGTGTTGTGTGAATGGGTGTGTTCTTGTATGTATCTCAGTGTGTGTGGATGTGTGTGTGAATGGATGTATGCATGCATGGATGAATGTGGGTATGAGTGTGTGTATGCGTGTGTTCGTGTGTGCATAAAGGTGCGCGTATGTAGTGGCGGGGGTCTGGGGAGAAAGGCGAGTGTGGGGGGAATCTGGAGAGGGGGGCAGGGAAGACCCCTTTCAGTGACAGGGAAAGAATTCCCTGTCACTGATAGTGCCTACCACCATGGTTTTCATGGCGGTAAGGTTGCCATAAAAACCATGGCGGTAGGTGGGGTCATAATCCCGCAGGTGGGCAAGTGACGGCTGCCGGGCTGGAGTCTGAAGTCTCCAGCCCGGCGGTCGTTACCACCATGGCGGTCGGTGTGGTACATTGCCGGTTTGGCTTCAGCCAAACCGCCAATGTCTTAATATGGAGAAAAATACCACCAGCCGGTTCGCAGTACTTTCCTCCATATTACAGCCGACCGCCGGGGTCATAATTACCCCCTGGGTGTCTCCCTCATCATCAGTTGATCCTCAGACTACCCACTCAGCCTCAGGACTCGTAAGGACATATCCACTCTCATGTCCCCTCAAACTCCTCACTTTCAAATGCCAGTAGAAGCATTCCCCCCCCTGAGGTACCCTGTTATCTCTGCTCCCGCTTAGGCCCTATGAAGCTCTGGGGTACCCTCAGGTGTGAGGATCATGTTCACCAAACTCATGAGACTCCAGGAGAGTTCTGATTGCCCTCAGTTCCACACATGCCCTGCTTACTGTTATATGAGACTTACCTGTAAGCATTGGAATGTTTGTTGAGTGTTGCATGCTCTCTCTGTAGAGTGGGTGTTCTGAGCTTGGCAGTGGACTACTCACTGGCTTGGGATTACTACACTTCTGTTTGAGCTCCTAATAAACCTCTAAGTGTTTACTGTGGTTTGGAGGCGTCTTACTTCACAACAATTGGTTGTGACAGGAAGCCTGTCAGGGAGGAACTACAACTGAAATTGGAGGTTGTCAAGGACACAAAACCCTCACCTGGTCTATTAAGCAACCTGATATTTTGACAGTGTGGAGTGCATTCATGAAGATTGGCAGGGAGTGAATTACAGTGATGGTGGCAAACTGCAGTGGGAATACACCAAATTGTTTATTTTGTAGATTGTGCACTTAACAGTGTGGTGTACACTCAAAATTGCACACCCCAATTAGTTTTCAAATTCACCACAAACATAGCTGCATTGGAACTCGCAGTTTGTTCCCTGTTGCATGGAGCCATGAGCAATGATTGATACTCCTTACCTGGTTATGGCACAAGCACCACTTTTATTTGGGCTTGTTTGGGCTTCATATTAGTGATGCGCACACCTTACTGTACACCTTATTTGCGGGAGTTGGAACTGCATTGCGGTGATTCACACAAGCTTACATTTGGAGCAGTATGCTTTTTCTGGGTTTTTGTGTGTGTCCTCATATACAGGTGAGACACACACCTTTGCAACAGGTTGGTGCTACACACACCTTGTGTCACTTGCTGTACTTCATTTGTATTAATTCAGTCACGCATTGGTTAAGGTCACACTCAATTGAGGACCTTGGTTGGCGCTAGCATTTGTTGGGTTATTTGTAATGCTCATACCTAATTCAAATGGTGTAATCCTGTCTGGTTTTACTTAGATAATCAATGCTCATTGTTTAATGCACTATTCTTAAGTATTATTTTATAATTTTTTGTCTAATTGGTTGTGACAGGTTTAGAAGGAATCTCATGCTTCCATCATCACACCTCCTTTATTTCTAATACAACTTTTTGTTTTGAAGCACCGTCCACAGGGTGGAAACATTGGATAGGGATGTTAAGAAACACTTTGAGACACTAGATGATCAACATTTCTAACCTTCCAGAAAGAAAGCTTTATGATTGAACACACTGGAAAAAGAAGGTCAACATGTATTTAAATATTTACCTGTGGCATTGGAATCTAATGGTCAACCTATTTTTGATGAATATATGGAAGCAAAGAAGAGACTGGAGATCAGATTTGTCAAGGAACTACATTTAGTGATGGTAAAGTATGTGTTATACACAGCCACAGAGTGATAATGAGTCTGTTGACAAATGTGTTTCTAGGCTCAGAGAAGTATCCATGAAGTGTCAGTTTGGGGCAATGACTGATGAGCAGGTACATGACCATTTGACTATGACAATGCAAAAGTAACAAAATAACTTCAGGCAGCAAAGAATTCAGCCCTTAAGGATGACATTGATATAGCTAAAGTGCTAAACCAATCAGAATTCTATATGAAGAAAATGGAAAAGCGAGGCAATGGTAGGCAATGGTTGGGGGGCGTGGTCAAGATGGCAACCGGAGCGGCAGCATAATCTGTAGTTCCGCTCTCGGCCAGCCAAAATCTCCTGACAAATAGGCGTTCCCCGGACCCAGATCACCCTGCAGCGCTCCGGCCCCGTTGGATGGGTGTGATGCCAGAAATTGAGAAAATGGTGTGCTGGCGGAGAGTCGTGGGCTGAGGCGGCAGGGCCTGCAGAGGAGTCGCGCGTCACCCCCGTGAGTGAGCCCGGCATCGATGCGAAGGCGCGAACAGTATCCCGCTAACTTGCGCCGTCCCCCGGTGTTTGAAGTGGTTGTGCTACGTGGCCTGTGGCAGATTTGGCGGCGCAGTGCCGCGCACGGGCGTGTACGATCACCGCGAGCTAAGCACAGCACATCAGCGGCACACATCGAGCCGCGCTTGGCCAAGCCTGATCGGCCTGCGAGCTGGGGCCGAGAGTTTTCCCTTTTTGGTCCGGACGTGCCCCGAAGGTGGAAGTAGCTGGCACTGAATGGATGAGCCGCGCCGCAGTGCAGCGGAATCGGGAGCTGGCCTCAAGGACTGCTGCTCCACTGCCTGCACCTTGTTGTAGGTACGGACTGATCAATGCCCCGACCCACCCGGCCCTGAGCGGCGGGGCCTAGTGTTCTCCCAGGCTTGGCGCTTGACCGAGCTGGGCCTCTACATAGGTGGTGTTCCAGGGAGGAATAGTCAGGAACCATTTGCACAGCACCGAATATAGTAACGAGGATCATATCACTGGTTTTATTTGGGACGTTACTCGTGCGGTGACGGCCCAGTGGGGCGGGGCCCGCATCGCATGGTGACGTGACTCTTCCGGCGCCCCAGAGGGTCACTGGTATCGATGACTGTTGTCCTCCCCTCTGTGTCCGATGCCTGTGGTGGCCTGTTTGGCATGGATCCGGGCAGGCGGCTCCCCACAGGGGCCTTCCCCAAAGCTGCAGTGGCCGAATGGGCAAGCCAAAGACAACCAGAACGCCCACAGGGACTATGGACGCTCCCGATGCCCCACCTAAGGAGCAGGACACGACCTTCCAGGCACTGCGACAGCTGGAGGGTACTCTACACAACCACACCTCACATGAATGGGTGCTGAAGGCAATAATGGACACCAAATCAACCCTGGAATGGAAAATTGATGAAATAAGGATAGATGTCAATTTACTCCGAACTGACCATCGCGCGCTGGCAGTTCAGGTCACAGATGTGGAAAAAGATCTGTCTGAACTGACTCTCATTGTAAAAGCTCTTCAAGAGAAGATGCTTCACCTGTCAACAGAGGTGGATGGACTAAGGCGCAGGGCAGAAGATGCGGAGGGGAGATCGAAGCGGAACAACATCAGATTGGTGGGTTTTCCGGAAAGGGTTGAAGGTCCTAACACTGAAGTATTCATAGAAAAGTGGCTCATAGACTCCGTCTTGCGGGTCAGAATCCTGAAGTTCTTCTTGATTGAACGAGCCCACATAGTCCCGGGCAGACCCTCGCCGCCAGATGCCCACCCCCGCCCAATGATAGCCAGATTACTCAATTATGGGGACAGGGACCTAGTACTACAGCTGTTTCATAAGAAGGCCCTCTGAAATTCGAAAACACATTGATAACGGCCTACCTAGACTTCACCGCAGGGATTCAGACGAAACGTGGTTCCTTCTACCAGGTAAAGGGAGCACCTCCGTGAACATAACATTAAATACGTTCTTCTGTTTCCTGCTAAACTCCTTGTACAGGACGGTCCTAAAGTACACATCCTTGCCTCTCCTGAGGATGCATGGACCTGGCTCCATGCCAAGGGTCTCGCCCGGTCTGTGCAGACAGAGGATACAGAGGAAGAATGGTCGTCCCCCAAGGTGAAGCGCAAACGCCGAACGCACTCGGGGATCAAGCCCACCCCGGCGCAAGTAGTGGAGGAACATTCTCGTTTGCTACGTGAGACCACACGGTTTGTGGCTGACCTCTCCTCAACGCTGTCAGATCAAGCAGACACAGAGGCTGAATGGGAGTCTCGCTCGGATTCTGTGGACTCACCCAAGGGCCCGCTGCTCACTCCACGTTCGCCGATGATATTTGACCCAAGCTATTCAAATTGGTACCTAAGTAGACCTGGACATGACGGTGCCCTCTGTTTCCCATGCGACTGGACATGAATACCCTTGTGGTGCCCATGGACTGGCGTTGTTGGGTCTATGACGCACTTTCAGGGTCCCTCTGCTGGAGGCCTGGAAGCACGGACTTTAAGATCTGGCCTACACCCTCGCGCTCTATTCTGTATGGACCAGTTCACCCTCATGCCTGCTCGCAGGCTCTGTTCTGTTCTCTCATATTCAGTTTCTATGTTTTATATTGTTGTTTTCTTGTTACTCTCATATAGGGTACTCCCATTGTTCCTCCGTGGGTTTACTATCTTACTGCTACGCATCAAATTCAATACGGGAGGTAAGGGGTGCACTCTAGACTCAGTGCAGCGACCGTTCCTGTGGGTGGGACGCGACCGGAGTCCCCCGGGTGTGCTGTGGACTAGGTCTTGTGCTTCCCCACCGTCTAACATTGCCACGTATCCATGACCACACAGGTACAGGTGCACACTCCACAGTATAATGTGATCACATGGAATGTGAGGGGTATGGCGACACCGCGTAGGCGACAGTGCATACACGCATATCTGAAACGCCACCTAGTGCATTTTGCCATGCTGCAGGAAACACACTTATCGGAAGCCACTCTAGAAAGAACACATGCAAGCTGGAGGGGGCAAATGTTTGGCACTGTGTCTTCATCCTACGCCTGAGGAGTGGCGATCTGGATCGCCCCAGGGGTGCCTTACGTGTCGCCCACATGCAGATAGACCCTGATGGCCGATACGTGGTGTCTGAGGGCAGCCTTGATGGCACACCACTGTCTCTCGTGTCACTGTCTACTCCTAACACTAATCAAAAAGGTTTCCTGCACACACTAACGGCTGGGCTGGTCCGCGATCCATCTGGGGATAGCATTTGGGGCGGTGATTTTAATTGTGTCCTGGATGTCCATATTGATAGATCCTTCCCCCCACTGCCGTCCGCCCCGAGCAGTTGGATCTCATGCGAGCTTGAGGCCTGAAAGTCGAAGAACAGCTTGTGCGATGTCTGGCGATTGGGGCACCCAGAGAAGTGCAAATACTCCCTCTATCCCCCTGTCCACAACTTGCACACCAGGATAGACATGCTTCTTACCTCACCAGCAGTAGTATATAGGATACATGCATCTGATTACTTGGCTCGCACTGTATTGGATCATAGTCTGCTGCGTGCGGTTTTGGGCCCACGCGCACGATTCATACGTGGCGCCTGCAGGTAGAGGCATTATCTGACCACCCCTTTTGTGCTGAGCTCGCCCAGTGCTTGTCAACTTATTTCTCTCATAATGATAAATCTACGTCACATTGTGTGATCGAGTGGGATGCCCATAAGGTGGTGGTGCGTGGATATTGCATGGCTGCCTCAATGGGGGTTCGACGGTTAGAGAGCTAGCTGTGCTAGAGACTGGGTTGCGTGAGGCAGAGATTGCAGTGGCTGGAACTGAAATGTCGATAGAGGAGTGTAGGGAAATGCCTCCTTGGCATGGTTACCCCCTGACTTTTTGCCTTTGCTGATGCCAAGTTATGATTTGAAAGTGTGCTGAGGCCTGCTAACCAGGCCCCAGCACCAGTGTTCTTTCCCTAATCTGTACCTTTGCCTCCACAATTGGCACACCCTGGCATCCAGGTTAGTCCCTTTTAACTGGTACCCCTGGTACCAAGGGCCCTGATGCCAGGAAAGGTCTCTAAGGGCTGCAGCATGTCTTATGCCACCCTGGGGACCCCTCACTCAGCACATACACACTGCTTGCCAGCTTGTGTGTGCTGGTGGGGAGAAAACGACTAAGTCGACATGGCACTCCCCTCAGAGTGCCATGCCAACCTCACACTGCCTATGGCATAGATAAGTCACCCCTCTTGCAGGCCTTACAGCCCTAAGGCAGGGTGCACTATACCACAGGTGAGGGCATAGGTGCATGAGCACTATGCCCCTACAGTGTCTAAGCAAAACCTTAGACATTGTAAGTGCAGGGTAGCCATAAGAGTATATGGTCTGGGAGTCTGTCATACAAGAACTCCACAGCACCATAATGGCTACACTGAAAACTGGGAAGTTTGGTATCAAACTTCTCAGCACAATAAATGCACACTGATGCCAGTGTACATTTTATTGTAAAATACACCCAGAGGGCACCTTAGAGATGCCCCCTGAAAACATACCCAATTTCCAGTGTGGGCTGACTAGTTTTGCCAGTCTGCCACACACCAGACATGTTGCTGACCACATGGGGAGAGTGCCTTTGTCACTCTGTGGCTAGTAACAAAGTCTGTACTGGATGGAGGTGCTTCTCACCTCCCCCTGCAGGAACTGTAACACCTGGCGGTGAGCCTCAAAGGCTCACTCCCTTTGTTACAGCGCCACAGGGCATCCCAGCTAGTGGAGATGCCCGCCCCCTCCGGCCACAGCCCCACTTTTGGCGGCAAGGCCGGAGGAGATAATGAAAAAAACAAGGAGGAGTCACTGGCCAGTCAGGACAACCCCTAAGGTGTCCTGAGCTGAGGTGACTCTGACTTTTAGAAATCCTCCATCTTGCAGATGGAGGATTCCCCCAATAGGATTAGGGATGTGCCCCCCTCCCCTCAGGGAGGAGGCACAAAGAGGGTGTAGCCACCCTCAGGGCTACTAGCCATTGGCTACTAACCTCCCAGACCTAAACACACCTATTTAGGGGCTCCCAGAATCTAGGAAGATAGATTCCTGCAACCTGAAGACGAAGAAGGACTGCTGACCTGAAGCCCTGCAGAGAAGACGGAGACACCAACTGCTTTGGCCCCAGCCCCACCGGCCTGTCTCCCCACTTCGAGAAAAACTGCAACAGCGACGCGTCCCCCAGGGTCCAGCGACCTCTGAAGCCTCAGAGGACTACCCTGCATCTAAAAGGACCAAGAACTCCCGAGGACAGCTGCCCTGTTCCACAAAGACTGAAACTTGCAACAAAGAAACAACTTTTAAAGGACTCTACGTTTCCCGCCGGAAGCGTGAGACTTTCTACTCTCCACCCGTCGCCCCAGGCTCAACCTGCGGAGAAACAACACTACAGGGAGGACTCCCCGGCGACTGCGACCCTGTGAGTAGCCAGAGTTGACCCTCCTGAGTCCCCCCCAGTGACACCTGCAGAGGGAATCCAGAGGCTCCCCCTGACCGCGACTGCCTGCTTCAAAGAACCCGACGCCTGGGAAACACTGCACCCGCAGCCCCCAGGACCTGAAGGATCTGACCTCCAGTGCAGGAGCGACCCCAAGGTGGCCCTTTCCCTTGCCCAGTTGGTGGCTACCTCAAGGAACCCCCCCCCTTGCCTGCCTGCTTCGCTGAAGAGACCCCTGGGTCTCCCATTGAAACCAATTGCAAACCTGACGCCTGTTTGCACTCTGCAACCGGCCGCCCCTGTGCCGCTGAGGGTGTACTTTTTGTGCTGACTTGTGTCCCCCCCGGTGCCCTACAAAACCCCCCTGGTCTGCGATGCGAAGTCGCGGGTACTTACCTGCTGGCAGACTGGAACCGGGGCACCCCCTTCTCCATTGAAGCCTATGCGTTTCGGGCACCAGTTTAACCTCTGCACCTGACCGGCCCTGAGCTGCTGGTGTGGTAACTTTGGGGTTGCCCTGAACCCCCAACGGTGGGCTACCTTGGACCCAACTTTGAACCCTGTAAGTGCTTTACTTACCTGAAAAACTAACAAATACTTACCTCCCCCAGGAACTGTTGAATTTTGCACTGTGTCCAATTTTAAAATAGCTTATTGCCATTTTTGCCAAAACTGTACATGATATTGTGTTGATTCAAAGTTCCTAAGATACCTGAGTGAAATACCTTTCATTTGAAGTATTACTTGAAAAGCTTAAACCTGTGGTTCTTAAAATAAACTAAGAAAATATATTTTTCTATATAAAAAACATATTGGCCTGGAATTGTCTTTGAGTGTGTGTTCCTCATTTATTGCCTGTGTGTGTACAACAAATGCTTAACACTACCCTCTGATAAGCCTACTGCTCGACCACACTACCACAAAATAGAGCATTAGAATTATCTCTTTTTGCCACTATCTTACTTCTAAGGGGAACCCTTGGAATCTGTGCATGCTATTTCTTACTTTGGAATAGTACATACAGAACCAACTTCCTACATTGGTGGATCAGCGGTGGGATACAAGACTTTGCATTTGCTGGACTACTCAGCCAATACCTGATCACACAACTAAATTCCAAAAATTGTAATTAGAAACTGATTTTTGAAATTTGAGCTATTTTTCTAAATGTTTAAAAAGTCCTGCTAGGGCCTTGTGTTAGTCCCTGTTAGCATTTCTTTTAGAGTTTAAAAGTTTTGTAAAAGTTTGAATTAAGTTCTAGAGATAGTTTTAAATTCTTAAAAAGTATTCTAACTTTTAGAAACAAAATGTCTACTACAGAAGAGATAGTGACGGAACTCAACTTCACCCCTTACCTGCATCTTAGGATGTCAGAGTTAAGGTCTCTCTGTAAAATCAAAAAGATAAAAACTGGTTCAAACACTACCAAAGTAAAGCTCCAGGAGCTCTTGGCAGAGTTTGCATTAAACAACCCCTCTGATGATGGCCTCACAGAGGGGGACACTAGTGAGTTGGAGGAACTCCCACCTCCAGTCCTAGATAGGGAGACCAGGGTTTCTCCAACCCTGACTCCACATGTGATAGTCAGAGATGCTGCTTCTCTCACAGGATAGTCCAGCAACTCTGGAAGCATTGAGGACAGCCTCAATGAAGATGACCTCCTGCTAGCCAGGTTGGCCAAAAGATAGGCTTTGGAAAGACAGATCCTAGCCATAGAAAGGGAAAGACAAGAGATGGGCTTAGGTCCCATCAATGGTGGCAGCAATATAAATAGGGTCAGAGATTCTCCTGACATGCTAAAAATCCCTAAAGGGATTGTAACTAAATATGAAGATGGTGATGACATCACCAAATGGTTCACAGCTTTTGAGAGGGCTTGTGTAACTAGAAAAGTAAACAAATCTCACTGGGGTGCTCTCCTTTGGGAAATGTTCACTGGAAAGTGTAGGGATAGACTCCTTACACTCTCTACAAAAAATGCAGAATCGTATGACCTCATGAAGGCTACCCTGATTGAGGGCTGTGGATTCTCAACTGAGGAGTACAGGATTAGGTTCAGGGGGGCTCAAAAATCCTCGAGCCAGACCTGGGTTGATTTTGTTGACTTCTCAGTCAAAACACTGGATGGTTGGATTCATGGCAGCGGTGTAAATGTTTATGATGGGCTGTACAATCTGTTTATGAAAGAACACCTTTTAAGTAATTGAATGATAAACTGCATCAGCATCTGGTAGACCTAGGACCAATTTCTTCCCAAGAATTGGGAAAGAAGGCGGACCATTGGGTCAAGACTAGGGTGACCAAGACTTCCACAGGGGGTGACCAAAAGAAAGGGGTCACAAAGACTCCCCAAGGGAAGAGTTTTGAGACATCCAAGGGTAAAAGTAAAGGGTCTTCTACAGGGCCCCAAAAACCTGCTCAGGAGGGAGGTTCCAAAGCCTCTTCACAATCCACTTTTGGGTACAAGGGTAAAAACTTTGATCCCAAAAAGGCCTGGTGTCGTAGCTGTAATCAGCAGGGACACCAAACTGGAGACAAGGCCTGTCCCAAGAAAGGTTCCACTTCAAACTCTACTCCAGTTAGCACTGGAATAGCCAGTCTCCCGGTGGGATCAACAGTGTGCCCAGAGCAAATCAGGGTTCACACTGAAGCTACATTAGTCTCTGAGGGTGGGGTGGACTTAGCCACACTGCTGCCTGGCCCCCTAATATGCACAAATACAGGCAGCAACTCTTAATTAATGGGACTAGTGTAGAAGGCCTGAGGGATACAGGTGCCAGTGTTACCATGGTGACAGAGAAACTGGTTTCCCCAGGTCAATACCTGGCTGGACAAACTTATCCAGTCACCAACGCTGACAATCAAACTAAAGTACATCCCATGACTATGGTAACTTTAGAGTGGGGAGGGGTCAATGGCCTGAAACAGGTAGTGGTCTCCTCAAATATCCCTGTAGACTGTTTGCTTGGAAATGACCTGGAGTCCTCAGCATGGGCTGAGGTGGAACTCAAAACCCATGCAGCCATGCTAGGTATCCCTGAACTGGTGTGTGTCAAGACAAGGGCACAGTGCAAGTCTCAGAGTGAAAAAGTGGTATTGGAGCCTGGAATAATGGCCCAACCCTCCAAGAGGAAAGGAAAGAAGACTGGGGAAACCAGCTTCAACACAACAAAAGAAAGGGAACCTCTCTTCCCAGAAACAAGTTCTGCCCTCTGAGGGAACTGAGCCCATGGAGTTGGAACCTTATCAGGGTGAACTCTTAGGCCCAGGGGGACCCACTAGGGAACAGTTGTGTGAGGGGCAAGAAACATGTCCCTCTCTTGAAGGCCTTAGGCAGCAAGCTGCGGAAGAGACCAAAGGAAAAATCACTGGAACACATAGAGTCTATTGGGAAGATGGACTCCTCTACACTGAGGCAAGAGATCCCAAACCTGGTGCCACTAGGAGAGTGGTAGTGCCTCAGGAGTTTAGGAAGTTCATTCTGACCTTAGCTCATGATATTCCACTTGCTGGGCATTTGGGACAAACCAAGACTTGGGAAAGGTTAGTCAACCATTTCTATTGGCCCAACATGTCCCAGAAAGTAAAGGAGTTTTGTGTCTCCTGTGCCACCTGTCAAGCCAGTGGTAAGACAGGTGGACACCCAAAGGCCCCCCCTCATTACACTTCCAGTGGTGGGGGTCCCCTTTGAAAGAGTGGGTGTGGACATAGTGGGTCCACTCGAACCTCCCACAGCCTCAGGGAACCAGTATATCCTAGTGGTAGTGGATCATGCCACTAGGTACCCTGAAGCAATTCCCCTTAGGTCCACTACTGCCCCTGCAGTAGCTAAAGCACTCATAGGTATCTTTACCAGAGTGGGATTTCCTAAGGATGTGGTGTCTGACAGGGGTACCAACTTCATGTCAGCATACCTGAAACATATGTGGAATGAGTGTGGGGTGACTTACAAATTCACCACACCATACCATCTACAAACCAATGGTCTTGTAGAAAGATTGAACAAGACATTGAAAGGCATGATCATGGGGCTCCCTGAAAAGCCCAAAAGGAGATGGGATGTCCTCTTGCCATGTCTGCTTTTCGCCTACAGAGAGGTGCCTCAGAAGGGAGTAGGGTTTTCCCCCTTTGAACTTCTGTTTGGCCATCCTGTCAGGGGACCACTAGCTCTTGTAAAAGAAGGCTGGGAGAGACCTCTTCATGAGCCTAAACAAGATATAGTGGACTATGTACTAGGCCTACGTTCCAGGATGGCAGAGTACATGGAAAAGGCAAGTAAAAACATTGAGGCCAGCCAACAGCTCCAGAAGATGTGGTATGGCCAAAAGGCTGCTATGGTTGAATTTCAGCCAGGGCTTAAAGTCTTGGTTCTGGAGCCTGTGGCTCCCAGGGCACTTCAGGACAGATGGAGTGGCCTTTACCCAGTGCTAGAGAGAAAGAGTCAGGTCACCTACCTGGTAGACCTAGTTACTAGCAGGACCCCCAAAAGGGTGATCCATGTGAACCGCCTCAAACTCTTTAATGATAGGGCAGATGTGAATCTGTTGATTGTAACAGATGAGGACCAGGAAGCTGAGAGTGAACCTCTCCCTGATCTCCTCTCCACAGACCCTAAAGATGGCTCAGTAGATGGAGTGATCTATTCGGACACCCTCTCTGGCCAACAGCAATCTGACTGTAGGAAAGTCTTACAACAGTTTGCTGAGCTCTTTTCCCTAACCCCTGGTCAGACAAACCTGTGTACCCATGATGTGGACACAGGAGATAGCATTCTTGTCAAAAACAAAATATTCAGACAGTCTGACCAAGTTAAGGAAAGCATCAAAGTGGAAGTCCACACAATGCTGGAATTGGGAGTCATTGAGCACTCTGACAGCCCCTGGGCTAGCCCAGTGGTCTTAGTCCCCAAACCTCACACCAAGGATGGTAAGAGAGAGATGAGGTTTTGTGTGGACTACAGAGGACTTAATTCTGTCACCAAGACAGATGTTCATCCCATTCCAAGGGCAGATGAATTAATTGACAAACTAGGTGCTGCCAGATACTTAAGTACCTTTGACTTGACAGCAGGGCACTGGCAAATCAAAATGGCACCAGGAGCAAAAGAAAATACATAATTCTCCACACCTGATGGGCATTATCAGTTTACTGTTATGCCCTTTGGCTTAAAGAATGCCCCTGCCACCTTCCAAAGGTTGGTGAATCAAGTCCTTGCTGTCTTTAGCTCCAGCTGGCAGGATCACCTGGTCCACCTAAAGAAGGTTTTGAAGGCCCTGCAAGCAGCAGGCCTCTCTATCAAGGCATCCAAATGTCAGATAGGGCAGGGAACTGTGGTTTACTTGGGACACCTTGTAGGTGGAGGCCAAGTTCAGCCACTCCAACCCAAGATCCAGACTATTCTGGACTTGGTGGCTCCAAAAACCCAGACTCAAGTCAGGGCATTCCTTGGCTTGACTGGCTACTACAGGAGGTTTGTGAAGGGATATGGATCAAAAGTGACACCCCTCACAGAACTTACCTCCAAGAAAATGCCTAAGAAGTTAAACTGGACTATGGAATGCCAACAGACCTTTGACACCCTGAAACAAGCTATGTGCACAGAACCAGTTCTAAAAGCTCCAGATTACTCCAAGCAATTCATTGTGCAGACTGATGCCTCTGAACATGGGATAGGGGCAGTTTTGTCCCAAACAAATGATGATGGCCTTGACCAGCCGGTTGCTTTCATTAGCAGGAGGTTACTCCCCAGGGAGCAGCGTTGGAGTGCCATTGAGAGGGAGGCCTTTGCTGTGGTTTGGTCCCTGAAGAAGCTGAGACCATACCTCTTTGGTACTCACTTTGTAGTTCAAACTGACCACAGACCTCTGATGGCTAATGCAAATGAAAGGTGAAAATCCAAAACTGTTGAGGTGGTCCATCTCCCTACCGGGAATGGACTTTATAGTGGAACACAGACCTGGGACTGCCCATGCCAATGCAGATGACCTTTCCAGGTTCTTCCACTTAGAAAATGAAGACTCTCTTGGGAAAGGTTAGTCTCGTCCTCTTTCTTTTTTTGGGGGGGGGGTTGTGTAAGGAAATGCCTCCTTGGCATGGTTACCCCCTGACTTTTTGCCTTTGCTGATGCCAAGTTATGATTTGAAAGTGTGCTGAGGCCTGCTAACCAGGCCCCAGCACCAGTGTTCTTTCCCTAACCTGTACCTTTGTCTCCACAATTGGCACACCTTGGCATCCAGGTAAGTCCCTTGTAACTCGTACCCCTGGTACCAAGAGCCCTGATGCCAGGGAAGGTCTCTAAGGTCTGCAGCATGTCTTATGCCACCCTGGGGTCCCCTCACTCAGCACATACACACTGCTTGCCAGCGTGTGTGTGCTGGTGGGGAGAAAACGACTAAGTCGACATGGCACTCCCCTCAGAGTGCCATGCCAACCTCACACTGCCTATGGCATAGATAAGTCACCCCTCTAGCAGGCCTTACAGCCCTAAGGCAGGGTGCACTATACCACAGGTGAGGGCACAGGTGCATGAGCACTATGGGCCAGATGTAGCAAAATCCGTTTTTGCGACTTGCAAATTGCGAGTCGCAAAAACGGATGCAGAATGGTGTCTCAGACATCTTCTGCGACTCGCTATGGGGTCGCAAAGACCCACCTCATCAATATTCATGAGGTGGTTCGCTTACCGCTGAGCAGAAGACCGCCAACACACCGCCGCTGCCGCGGAATTACGCCACAGCTATTATGACCCACATCTCGGAATCCGACAAAATTCAGACACCCACACAAGTCCGCCACACCCAAGGTCAGCGATAAACTGGCGAAAACAAACCCTCCACCGTCATGCCAACAGAAACACGCCCACACTATCACTATCACGACACACGAATCCACATGGCGGTCTTTCAACCGCGGTATTCCATTGGCGGTACACACCGCCGCGCTCAAAATACACACACTTCTACAAAACACGGCCACATTGGACAATTCGAAATACACACACCTGTTACACATACAGACACCACTCCCACACCCCCATTACAATATTAAACACACACCCACATCACCAACAAACCCCTACGACCAGTATTACAGAGAGAAGGCCAGAGAGAGACACCACCATCCACAAACTAGCATCCACAGGCACACAACACCATCACCCACACAACTTCCACGCACAAAACACCACACACCACTACATATCACCACACCTATCACCCCACACACCACCCCAAACATCACCTACACCACCCCATGGCACGGCAAAGACACCCCAGGTTCTCAGAGGAGGAGCTCAGGGTCATGGTGGAGGAAATCGTCCGGGTAGAGCCACAGCTATTTGGAGCACGACGGTGACCAGCCCGGACCATCGTGGGCCTCAGGACAGTCAGTTCCCCTCACACAGGCACAGGCCACCACAGACCTTCCCCCCTCTGGTAACACCAGCACAGCACCCACCCAGCGGGCCCATACCTCTGTCCCCAGGACACGTCAATCAGCTGTGTGTCCACCACTACAGGGAACCCAGGATAACCCACCACCCCAACAACAACAGGGACCTGGGGGCAGTGGCAGTGGGCACACGGTCCAGGGGACGGAGGCCCAGGAACACAGGGGAACTGGGAGGGCTGCTGTGCGACAGGGGGCGGACAAGCCAAGGGAACCCACTCTCCACGAGGCCCTCTCCTCCATCATGGGAGCATACCACCACTCCCAGGAGACGATGGCAACGGTCCTGGCCAAGTTTCAGGAGACCCAGCGCATGCAGGAGGAACAGTATTTGGGGTTCAGGGAGGAACTCAGAACCATCAGCTCCGCCCTGGGCACCATCGTAGGGGTGCTCAAGGAAATACTCAACACCAGGAGGGACACTGTGGCATTACAAGGGGCCCCTGACACTAGCATGGACGATGAACTGCCCACCACCTCCGCCAGCACTAGTGGACAGGAGGCACCGCCACAGGACCACCACACCAGCACCCCACCCCCTGCAGACGGAGAACTACCCCGCAAACGGTCCCTGAGATCCAGGAACAAGAGAGAGCACGATGCCAAGACCCCCGCCAAGAAATGAGACCACCCTGATTGTCATCCCACTGTCCCACTTTGTCACCCTGTCCATAATTAAACTGCCCCAGCTCCACTTCCTATGCCCATATGGGCAATGCACCTGTGAGACTAATAGACTGGACTCTGCCGTGGACACTCCTCCGCCATCACCCCTCACCATTTAACTTCCCCTCCAATATTTTGTATTTAAATAAACACACGTAAAGCACCAAAAGATCTGGAGTCTATCTGTGATTTCGAGATAGTGTATTTGCAATTACAGTGACAAAATATTCTTGAAATAGTAATGTCAACATACCTATGTCACACAGCTGTAGTCCATGAGGAATCTAAGCAGATGACACACGTTGGGACCCACACCTGTGAAACCGTAAGGGAAAGTGACAACTCAGTGACCATACACTGGGTGAAGTCGACAGACAGGATAGAGGTAGAAGTGTAAAAGTACATGTAGTAGGCAGGAATGTAATCTCACCTGTGTTTCACTGGAAATATTGCTGGATGACTGAGTCCCTGTTGTCCATGTCTTCTTCCTCTGCTTCCTCCTCATCACTGTCCACAGGCTCCACACCTGCCACAACACCGCCATCTGGACCATCCTCCTGCAGAAAAGGCACCTGTTGTCGCAAAGCCAAGTTGTGAAGCATACAGCAGGCCACGATGATCTGGCACACCTTCTTTGGTGAGTAGAATAGGGATCCACCTGTCATATGGAGGCACCGGAACCTTGCCTTCAGGCGGCCGAAGGTCCGCTCGATCACCCTCCTAGTTCGCCCATGGGCATCATTGTAGCGTTCCTCTGCCCTTGTCCTAGGATTCCTCACTGAGGTCAGTAGCCATGACAGGTTGGGGTAACTAGAGTCACCTAATAGCCATACACGGTGCCTTTGGAGTTGACCCATCACATAAGGGATGCTGCTATTCCGCATGATGTAAGCGTCATGCACTGAGCCAGGGAACATGGCATTCACATGGGAGATGTACTGGTCGGCCAAACATACCATCTGTACATTCATCGAATGATAACTCTTCCGGTTCCTGTACACCTGTTCACTCCTGCGTGGGGGTACCAATGCCACATGTATCCCATCAATGGCACCTATGATGTTGAGGATATGTCCAAGGGCATAGAAGTCACCTTTCACTGTAGGCAAATCCTCCACCTGAGGGAAAACGATGTAGCTCCTCATGTGTTTCAGAAGGGCAGACAAAACTCTGGACAATACGTTGGAAAACATAGGCTGGGACATCCCTGATGCCATGGCCACAGTTGTTTGAAATGACCCACTTGCAAGGAAATGGAGCACTGATAGCACCTGCACTTGAGGGGGGATTCCTGTGGGATGGCGGATTGCTGACATCAGGTCTGGATCCAACTGGATACACAGTTCCTGGATTGTGGCACGGTCAAACCTGTAGGTGATTATCAAATTTCTTTCCTCCATTGTCGACAGGTCCACCAGCGGTCGGTACACCGGAGGATTCCGCCATCTCCTCACATGTCCCAGAAGACGGTGCCTATGAAGGACAACAGCGAGCATAGAGTCAAACAACTCTGAGGTATGTACCCACAGCTTACACAGAACACGAATCCTAATCTGAAATTTGCCCTGTATGAGTGTTGAGGCAAGGCCTAGGTATGTGTGACGCAGTTAAAAATAGAGCCATGTGGGCCCCTGAAATGGCGCCTGCCTGACCTGTAAAGTGGGACAATGGGATATGAGGTAACTGTGCTGGTGTTGTACACCGTTGCGGGAGGCGGTCGAAGACTGCGGCGCAATGCTGCATTGGTTAACATTGGACCCTATGGGTCCCAGGAGCCAATGACGATGTACGCCGGCGGTGATGGTACGCACCGCCGTGGACGTGACCGCCGCGGATGTGACCGCCATTTTCTATCTGTTGAATCACTCGATACCTGATCTTCGACAGGAGAGGACCTACACTGCAAGTGCTGCTGTGACCTCGGTCTGGAAGAGACAATAGCTCGTGCGTCTGGGGAAAGGGCCCCTGCCTTCACATCGGAGGAGTTGGAGAAGCTCGTCGATGGGGTCCTCCCCCAGTACACGCTACTCTACGGTCCCCCAGACCAACAGGTAAGTACACAGGGAGCATGCTGTATGGGCTATTCCTTTGTGGAGAGGGCTGGTTGTAAGAAGGAAGGGGGCAGAGTTCTGAGTGCATGAAAGACGGTGGGTGCATGTGCCACATGGCAAGGGTAGGGATGGGGGCCACTCACTTTGATGGCGCAGTGGGTAATGACTTCTCTTTTTCCCCTGTACATTTCATGTAGGTCAGCGCCCACCAGAAGAAGGATATTTGGCGTGCCATCGCCAAGGACGTCGGGACCCTGTGGGTCCACCACAGACGGAGCGCCCACTGCCGGAAAAGATGGGAGGACATTTGCCGCTGGAGCAAGAAGACGGCGGAGGCTCAGCTGGGGATGGCCTCCCAACGTGGGAGGGGTGCCCGTCGAACCATGACCCCCCTGATGTTCCGGATCCTGCCGGTGGCCTACCCGGAGTTGCATGGGCGCTTGAGGGCATCACAGCAGACACAAGGGGGTGAGTACACTCTCATTCAGCTGACTTAGTGCGCAGTGGAGGGGTCTGGGTGGGGGAGGAGGGCTGTGGGTTTCCCGCGGCCAGGGCGAGTTCCATAGGGTAGGCCCCTTCGTAAGGCATGGCCATGTGGCCCCCCACCCCACCTCTGTAGAGTGCCAAGTACAGCTATTCATGCACCTGTGTCATCTATGTGTGCAGATGTCATCCATAGCCTTGTAGGCCATTTCCCAGGAATTGCACTGTAGAGCCCAACAGCGCGACTTAGTGCAGGGGGCTGCTGTGTCTGTCTTGTCCGCCAACGGTAGCGGTAAGCCATGCACTCAACATGTCTTTCTTCTGTTTCCCCCCCACTTTTTTTGTGGTCTCCCTGTTCTTGTGTGCATTAGCATCATCAGGCAGAGTAGCAGTGGCACTGGAGCACGAGGGAGCTGGATCCCACATGGCCATGGAGGGCCACACTACGGACTCTGAATACACCAATGGGATGGAGGGCGAGGGGAGCACCACGGCGGGGACAGGAGCTGAAACCAGCGACACGGACTCGTCCTCCGATGGGAGCTCCCTTGTGGTGGCGGCAACATCTGTGCCCCCCACTACTACAGGTACAGCCGCCACCCCCCCTTACCAGCTCCGGCCTCCCAGCAGCCCCTCACCGTGTGCCCCGTGCCCGCTCACCCAGGAGGGTGGGCATC
Organism: Pleurodeles waltl; assembly: GCF_031143425.1. Classification (NCBI taxonomy): domain Eukaryota; kingdom Metazoa; phylum Chordata; class Amphibia; order Caudata; family Salamandridae; genus Pleurodeles; species Pleurodeles waltl. The sequence continues at coordinate 170,278,460 of NC_090441.1, forward strand.
ACCTTCGCCCCAGGCACCACAGCCCCTGCCCCTGTCACCTCTGCTGCCCTCAGTGAGGAGGCCATTGACCTCCTCAGGTCCCTCACTGTTGGGCAGTCTACCATTTTGAATGCCATCCAGGGTGTAGAAAGTTGCAACAAACAAATGCATTCCTGGAGGGCATTCATTCTGGTCAGGCTGCCCTTCATCGAACCTTTCAAACTCTGGCCTCAGCACTGATGGCAGCCATTGTCCCTGTGTCTAGCCTCCCCCCTCCAACTTCCTCCACCCAGACCCAATCCCCTGTACCTATGCCTCTCCCAAGCACACCATCAGACCAGCCTGCACACACCTCACCACACAAGGGAAGCTCAGGCAAACATAAGCACCACACATCCCACAGGCACTCACGCAAGCATCACATACATACAGACACACCAACATCCACTGCCTCCACTGTGTCCCCCTCCTCGTCTCCCTCCTCCCTCCCAGTCTCGTCTACACTCACACCTGCATGCACTACCACTACAGCCACTACGTCCCGCACCAGCACACCCACCCAGCACACCCCGCTCACGTGCAGTCACCACCCCTTCTACCATTCACACGTCCCCTGTGTCCTCTCCCAGTGTGTCTGTGACGCCCCCTCCCAAGATACACAAACGCAGGCACACACCCACCCAACAGCCATCCACCTCACACAGCCTCTAGCGCATGCACCTGCACCCAAAGCCACAAAAGTTACACCTCCTACAACCACCACCTCTTCCTCCACTCCCAAACCCCCTCCAGCTACCCGTCCCAGTGTCTCCAAACAACTTTTCCTGTCCACCCTTAACCTATTTCCCACCACCCCGTCTAACTCATAGGTCCCGATCTAGCACCTCAGCCACACAATCAACGGGACCAGTGGTACCTGCTGTCACAGGTATGTGGAGTGCACCGGCCACCAGGACAGCCAGTGTGGCACGGAGCCAGAGCACAGCCAGTACCCCCCCTGTGAAGCACCAGAAGTTGGCCAGTGCCCGGCGGGAGAGGGGGAAGACTCCAGCCACCCAAGCCACTCACAGGGGTCCCGGGGGGAGTGTGGACTCAGCTGTGACTCCTCCCAAGGTGGGGAAGGGGCAGAAGAAACCCGTAAAGTCTGGGAGGAGCAGCACGGCGGAGAGGACCGCCATCATGCCCGCTGGCCAGGAGGCCACCGCCAGCCCCATCGTCGCTGCCCAGGAGGCCACCGCCAGCCCCATCGTCACTGCCCAACAGGGCCCCGCCAGCCTCAGCCCAGCTGCCCAGGAGGGCCCCGCCAGCCTCAGCCCAGCTGCCCAGGAGGGCCCGCCAGCCACAGCCCAGCTGCCCAGGAGGGCCCCCCAGCCACAGCCCAGCTGCCCAGGAGGGCCCCGCCAGATGCAGCCCAGCTGCCCAGGAGGGCCCCGGCAGCCACAGCCCAGCTTCCCAGGAGGGCCCCGCCTGCCACAGCCCAGCTGCCCAGGAGGACCCCGCCAGCCACAGCCCAGCTGCCCAATGAAGGCCCGCCAGCCCCAGCCCAGCTGGGCAATGAAGGCCCGCCAAGTCAAGCACTGCTGAACAGGGCAAGCACCGCTGAACAGGGCAAGGACCACCAAGTCAGGCACCGCTGAACAGGGCAAGCACCGCTGAACAGGGCAAGGACCGCTGAACAGGGCAAGAACCGCCAAGTCAAGCACCGCTGAACAGGGCAAGGACCGCTGAACAGGGCAAGGACCGCCAAGTCAAGCACCGCTGAACAGGGCAAGGACCGCCAAGTCAAGCACCTCTGAACAGGGCAAGCACCGCTGAACAGGGCAAGGACCGCCAAGTCAGGCCCCGCTGAACAGGGCAAGCACCGCTGAACAGGGCAAGCACCGCCAAGTCAAGCACCCGCTAGCCCATGAGCGGCAGAGGCACTGACGCAACAGGGACCGTCACGGGGTGAGTGATGCACTCTGGGCACCAGTCCCCCTCCAGAACCAGTGGAGACATGCATCCACTACCTCAGTCCTTGGCAGGATGAAGCACTCTGGGCACCAGTCCCCCTCCAGAACCAGTGGAGACATGCATCCACTACCTCTGTCCTGCACAGGATGAAGCACTCTGGGCACCAGTCCCCCTCCAGAACCAGTGGAGAGATCCATCCACTACCTCTGTCCTGCACAGGATGAAGCACTCTGGGCACCAGTCCCCCTCCAGAACCAGTGGAGAGATACATCCACTACCTCTGTCCTGCACAGGATGAAGCACTCTGGGCACCAGTCCCCCTCCAGAACCAGTGGAGAGATCCATCCACTACCTCTGCCCTGCACAGGATGAAGCACTCTGGGCACCATTCCCCCTCCAGAACCAGTGGAGACATGCATCCGCTACCTCTGTCCTGCACAGGATGAAGCACTCTGGGCACCAGACCCCCTCCAGAACCAGTGGAGAGATCCATCCACTACCTCTGTCCTGCACAGGATGAAGCACTCTGGGCACCAGTCCCCCTCCAGAACCAGTGGAGCCTGTTATCCACTTGAGAGACTGTGGCTTTGCACTCCCCAGGATTGAACAGTGGGCAAACCACCCATTGTAGAGACTTGAGAGACTGTGGCTTTGCACTCCCCAGGATACATCAATGGGCATGGAGCCCCCTTGAGGATCTGGCGTCGTGCACTCATCCGGCTGAGGTGCCCCCCCTTCCCTTCCCCCTGAGGTGCCTGTTGTATTTCTATCTGATGCCCCAGCAGTGTTCTCTCTGTTTTGATCTGGTATCGTGTGTGGGCCTCGCCCATGCATTTTGGGCCCAGTGGTCCACGGACTATGAATGGTGCAATACCTGGACTACTAATCGTGGTGTATATTTTGTTAATAGTGTATATATGTATATTTTTGCATTCTGAATTTTTATATATTACAATGGTTACACTCATTTCCTTTTGTCTTTGCATTCTTCCGGGGGGTTGCGGGTGTAAACTGTGATGTATAGATATGCATTGGTGTGTTTGTTGTAGTGGGTGTGGGTGGTGGTGGGGGTGTTGAGTGTGTGTGTCCCTGTTTTTTGCCACCCCCCTGCCCTGTGTCGGGGGGTGCAGTACTCACTGTGGTCTTCACCGCCGGCGTTGGTGCTCCTGGTACAGGAGCAGGAACACTATCGCAGGAAAAATATGGAGTTCCGGCTCCATGGTGTCCTCCTTCCTCATGGAGTGGGTAGAGGTGAGCGTTTTTCATTCGAAATGCCTGTTTCCGCCGTGTTTTTATCCGTGGTGTATCCGCACCGGAAAAGGTGGCGGATTGGCCTGTCATAATAGTGTGGGCGGTACATTGTCCTCCGCCTGTCTGTTGGCGGTGACCGCTGAGCTGTTTGTTTGTACCGCCGTGGCGGTCTGAGTGTTAAAGTGGCTGTCTTTGTTGGCGGTTTCCGCCACTGTCGTAATTCAAAAATGTTTACCACCGGCCTGTTGGCGGTATTACCGCCGCTTTAACACCATCCGCCAGGGTTGTAATGACCCCCATAGTCATCTACTGTTCTTGGATCGCTCACACCCTGCTGGGATAGCCTTCTTGACTCCCCCGACACACACCACTTCGCCACTGAGGTTCCCGCCCACGGTAGATACTAGCTGGGCGGGACCCTTCCCACAATCGTCCGGTCATGCTGTAATCAGCGCTGCCACCTCCTAATACTGTCGCCCAACATTTCCATGTGTACTCTACTGGCAGCTCCACGTGCTCCGTAACCACATCATTGCACCCCTCGACTCAGACACAGGTGCCCCCCTCCACACATACAATACAACATCCCTCATTATTGTTAAGTGGCATAGTTAATTGTTGCAGTTTAAAAAAAAAATCTCTACATGTTTATTATAATGTATGCATCTCCTAATTTGTAATTGGTTTACTTATTGATGCGTGCATCTGCTCTGTAAATCCTTGCTGTGATCAATAAAGAGAACTGAAAAAAAAAAATGGTAAGCAATGGTAGCAATGGTGTTCCAATTGTGGTTAAAGGTGGTGGTGTCAATTCGGAGGTCATGGCAGTAGTAAAATATAGCTATAGATTATTCTGAACCAGACAGAATGCCCAACTTTGTAATCGGTGTAAGAGCACGTTTCATGGATCAGACAACAAAAAGTACACTGTAGTCAACACAGATTGTAGAAAATGTGTTTGCAGAGGGCATTTTACAAATGTGTGCAAAGAAGTGGGTAGAACTAGGGTGGCAGTTTTGAATAATGGAAGTTTAGTAGGAGTACATACTGATAGAATTTCAAGAGCGGTGATGATTGGCAAGTGAGTGAAAGGACATGTAGGCCTAAAGCAATGTTTAATGTGAATGATAAAGTGGTAGAATGTATGGTGGATTCAGACTACATGTCCACTATTATCCCTAAATTAATATTTGATGACCATTGGCCAAATACAATCTTATCAACCAAAGATATTAGTATATGTGGTTATCAAGGGGAGACCATTGACCTGATGGGGTTCATGCATTCCACCATAAACTTTAAAGGAAGAGGGATCAATGGAAAGTGTATGTGGTAAAGGATGGGGCACACATTCTGGGGTGGATCCATCAGTATAATCTCAACATTGCCATAAATTCAAGGGAGCCTAAAAAGGTAATGGTGGAAGATGACATTTAGTTATCTGCTACTATGAAGGAGGCACAAGAAGTCTTCACAGATAGCTTGGGACAATTAAAAGGCTAAGTAAATAAAATAGTTTTGAATTTAATGTCATTCCAGTCTAGCATAAAGTAAGAAAGATATCCTCGGCTGTCCATTCTGAAGTGGAGGAAATAATAGATTAAGGGCCAGATGTATGAATCTGGCCCATTACGATTCGGTAATTGCGATTTTTAAAAAATCGCAATTACCGACTCGCAAAGGGCCATGTATCACATTTGCGATTCGGTAATTGCGATTTCCTAAAAATCGCAAATGCAATTACTGAATCGCAAATTGCGATACTGGCCCCATTTGCAGCTATGGGCCTGTTGGCCCATAGCTGCGAATCTTTTGCATTTCCTAAATTGCGATTTCTGAAACAGAAATCGAAATTTGGGAAATGCAAAAGGCCAGGGTGCTGGGGGCCTAAGGCCCCCTCTCCTACACCCCAATTTTTTTTTTTTTCCATGTAAAGTACACACATGCCAAAGGGCATGTGTGCTTTACATATTAAATTTAAAAATGCAGTTTTACTGCATTTTTTAATTTTGCACCAGGTTACCACCTGGTTGCAGAAAATGGTATTTTGCATGTGCAAAATACCATTCTGCGAAAAATCGCAATTTTGCGATTTTTTTCCGAATTGCCTTGCGACCTGGATTTTGCGAATCGCAAATTGCGATTTGCAAAATCCAGGTTGCAACGCAGAAAATCGCAATTTTTGCGATTTTCTTTTTGTGGTCTGCGAATGCCTTTGATGCATTGCAGACCACGATTTTGCACTCACAAACGGCCGATTTCGCAGTTTGCGAGTGCAAAATCATTTGATACATCTGGCCCCCTATGAATTTGAATGAGGTGATTGATCTTATTGAGACCTCAAGATGGATTTCACCAGTGGCCATAACTGCAAAAACAGCTGGTGGGTTCAGATTTTGCATGGATCTGAGATCACTTAATCACAACGTTGTGGTGGCTATATATCCATTACCAAATATTAATGAATTGATATTGTTGTTGGCTGGTAGTTGGTATTTTTCAAAACTAGATTTCAAGAATGAGCATCATTAAATCAAACTGCACGATAAGTCTAACTCACTAACAGCTTTCATTACCATGGAGGGTATGTTTCAGTTTACACTTATGCCATTTGGCTTATGCTCAGTGGCCAGTGCCTTTCAGGGAATGATTGTTGAGTTTTCAAAGAAATAAATATCATCTTGTATTTTTAGAATGATATTCTGGTTTTGGAGAGATGGTAGACCAACACAATTTAGTGCTTAGACAAGCCTTGCACAGACTTAGAGAGGTTGGATTCACTCTTAGACAAGCCAAATGCAAGTTACTAGTTGAGCAGGTGTAGTATTTTGAGATAAACTGTATCGGCCGATGGAATTGAACCGCCCAAAAAATGTATTGTCTTCAATAAGGTTAGCAGCCACACTACCTGATAAAGATCAGTTATGGTCCTTCATGGGATTTATGGAATAGTATGTAAAATTTGTTAAGAAGGCTGCTAAGATGGAGTGCATAAAATCTTTGATGAGGAAATGGTGTGATTTTGTGTGGGGAGGGGAACAACAGAAATGTTTTGAGGACATAAAAATTGTAATTAGCAAAAATGGTATTCTAGCACCTTTTGATACTAGGTTAAAATCTGATGTTAATGCCATCGGCATTGGTAATTACATGGGTGGAAGGAAAGGACAGTGGCTTTTGCTTCAAGGACACTAATCAGCTCAGAATATAATTGCTTAGTTAATGAGTGTGAAGCACTGGCAGCTGCACAGGTGCAGAATATTTTAGAACCTTCTTGTGAGGAGAATTATTTTACGCACAGATCACAAACTTCTGGTAAGGGTCTGGTGGTGCTGGCAAAGGCTCAGCCAGGTTGTGTAGGTTGGCAGCCAGGTTACAGGAATATTGCTAAATTCTCAAACATATTCAAGAATGAAGAAATTGTCAAGCAAAATGTTGTTCCTGTCATTCAGTTGACTGGCATCTGGTGGATGGTCCGGGTATGATGAAAGAGAATGAAGGTGCTGTGTCATCAGTGCAAGATGCAGGGAAGTGGGGAGCTGAATTAGGGGAAGTGTCTTCTTCTTTTGAGTGTAGGATGGAGAGTGTTGTTTTGCCTTCAATGAGACCTTATGTTAATGTTTTGGAAGAAATGGTGGTGAGTGGAGAGATGTTGATAATGAGACGTGAGAAATGTATCCCACCTACTGGTTTACATTCTCGATTGATTGAAGTGGTGCATGAAGGGCATCAAGGACAAGCTTGTACAAAGAAAAGACTAAAACCTGAGCTGCGGTGGCCTGGAATGAATGATCAAGTTACATTGTGGGTTGAGAAGTGCAGGGTGTGTAGAGAAGGGGAGAAGAGATTGAGAGTAGGTGTGCAATATAAAATGGGACTCATAAGTGAATCATTTTAAGCATGGCACACTGTATGTCTGGAGTTTTTAGGACCAATGAGTGAGTTCAGAAGTGAGTTTAAATTTGCTTTGGTGGTAGTGGATGCTGATACCAAATGGTTAATTTTATACTTTATAAGAGAAATCGCCACTTGATTAACAGTTAGTCTTTTAAAACAGATTTTCATTGAAGAAGGTGTCCCTTCAGTGATCATAACAGATAATGGCACGCAGTTAACGTTCAATGAGATGCAAATTTTCTTAGGGTCATGTGGGATTAAGCATAACCGCACTTCTATAAATAATCCACAAGATAATTGGATTGTGGTGAGGGCTAAATAGTTAGTCAAGGGCACCATCCAGATGGCTGCGATGAATGGTCAAGATGTAGCGAGAATGATATCAGACAAGGCATGGGCATATCGTAACACAGAGCATGGTGATTCACAAAAATTTCCGGGCCTGATTCACAAAGGTAAACTTAGAGTTTTGGTCTGAGTTTAGACCAAAAGTCTGAGTTTGTGACTTTTTGGTAATTCACAAAGGTAAGTTACAAGTAGTATCTTTACGTCTGTACTTGTGATGGAATCTCTAACTTACCTTTGTGAATACTGAAAAATGTTATACTTAGACAAACTGATCCACAAGGACCACCACAACAAGTATGAAGGAGGCATCACCATCATGCACAAGGACAACTTCCCAGGCACCACCATTAAAGAGGAGGAGTCCCACTTAGTGGAGCAACTAAACTTCAGAATCCAAACCGACTCCAGAACAACCATCAGAGGAACCCTCTCAAAAAGACCACCTAGACCTCAACCCACATTCTCCAGAGCCATTGCTGACCACATCGCCCCTTTAGTCATCGAATCAACAGACTCCATATTTCTAGGAGATTTGAACTTCCATCTGGACGACCTCACTGACCACAACACCACCAATCTTCTAGATAACGTTAACAACACAGACTCAAACTACCAGATCCACACACACCGCTGGACCCCATCTTCACATCAAGTGAAAAATCAAGTTCACCCACATAACAGAGTTTACTTGGTCTGACCACCACCTTGTACATTTCACCATAGCCAGGAGATTGGAACCATCTACCACACTTCTGCCTCCCCCTCTCTGCAAATGGGGTGAGGACACTGAGGCTCAACAGACCACTGCCCTCCAGTCCAACAAATGCAGCATCTCCGACAACCTCGAACAAGACGCCAACAACATTTCTGAATCTATCATCATTGACACCTACAAAGACGCCCCTGCAAAGACCTCTGCCTCCAGAAGATCCACCAAGCCCTACAGGTGGTTCACCCAGGAACTATGCACACTCAAGAGAGAATGCCAAAGGTTAGAAAGAAATTGGCATCACACGAGGGACCTCTCGGACTGCGCCACCTTCAAAGAAAATGGCAAATAAGTACCATTGTTGCCGCAGAGAAGCAAAGAAGTTCACCCTACTCAGCCGCCTCGAGGAAAGCACCATCCGCCCGAAGGAGCTCTTCAAGGTCGTTAAAGAGTAGTCCCACCCGGTAGCCACCAAATACCTGATCCAACCTTTCCAGACCCTCTACAACTCATTTGCCAACTACTTCCACTACAGGTTCTCTGCATCTACAGAAATTTTCCTCCACAACCCACCAACATAGATCACCTTTTGTCTCCATCTGAGGACGCCCCCAGACACCTCATCACAGTCTGGACAACACTATCCATACAGAAAACAGCCACCCTCATGATTTTAACCCACTTCAGTGCACCCAATGATCCCTACCCACACTACACCTTCAACCTTGGCCAGAAGGAGATCAGCAGCTTCCTCACTCACATCTGCAACACCTCCATCAAGACTGCCACCATGCCAGAGGCATGGAAAAAGCAGCAGAGGTGAAACCGTTCCTGAAGAAACCTTCAGCTGACCCCAGCAAGCTAAAAAATTACCACCCCATCTCTCTGCTCCCCTTTCCAGCCAAGGTTCCGGAAAAAGCCATCAACAAACAACTCTCCGAACACCTCGAAAGACACAACTTGCTACATTCATCCTAATGCGGTTTCCGCTCCAACCACAGCACATCCGTCCTCATCACCGCAACAGCCCACATCAGGACCCTCCTGAGCCACGGAGAGAAAGCAGCCCTGATCCTCCTAGACCTCTCCGCTGCCTTCTACACCATCTCCCACATCGCCCTCACCTCAAGCTCCACCACATCGGGATCCGAAGCAAGGCCCTCAAATGGATCCATGCCTTCATCACAGGATGCACCAAGAGGGTCCGCCCTCCATCCTTCATGTCAGAACCGAAGAACATCATGTGGGGCGTCCTGCAGGGATCCTTCCTCAGCCCCACCCTCTTCAATGTCTGCATGACGCCATTAGCTGAGCTTGTCCGATCCCATGGACTCAACATCATCTCCTACACAGACGACACGCAACTAATACTCTTCCACTCTGAAGACTGCACCCCCCCCAGAGACAACATAAGACACTCCATGACACACGTCCTCGAATGGATGAGATCCAACTGCCTGAAACTGAACACTGACAAAAAGGAGGTGATCACCTTTGAAAGCAACCCCTCTCCCTGGGATGACTTCTGGTGACCATCCATGCTCGGACAACCTCCGACCCCTATGGACCACTCATGCTACCTTGGCATCATCATCGACAGCAAACTTACTTTCGAACAGCAGATAAACACAGTGGACTCCTCTAGCTTCCATATCCTCCGCTTGCTATGTAAGATCTTCAAATAGATCCCCATCGAAACCAGAAAGATAATCATTCAGGCCATCATCACCAGCAAACTAGACTAGGGAAATGCCCTCTACATGGGATTCCCCCTCCAGCTCCTCCACTGCCTCCAGACCATTCAGAATGCAGCTGCAAGACTCGTCCTAGACCTCCCCAGAAGGGGCCATATCACCCCCACCTACACTGGCTCCCAGTGCACAAAAGGGGCAAATTCAAGGTCCTCACCATCGTGTACAAATCCCTCTACAACATTGGACCCAAGTTTGTCAACCACAGACTCTCCTTCTACCAGCCTATAAGGGTGCTTCGTTCTACAACCCTAACCCTTGCACAGGTCCTGAGAATCCAACGCAGCGGTCCTTCTCCTACCGCACCGCTAAGTCCTGGAATGACACCCTTCCCCTCCACCTGTGCACATCACACAGCCTCCTTGACTTCAGGAAAAAGCTCAAGACATGGCTGTTTGATGAGTAGCCACCGGCACACAACAAACCTCCCAGAGCACCTGGATACCCACTGGGGTGATAAGCCATGCTTTACAAATCCATTGAGGGATTGATTGATCAGTTTGTGAGGGGAGAGGCACAGCCCTATTCAGGTGTGCCAGTACCTCTCTCCAATCTATCCCAGGAAGCCCGATCGGACAGGTGATGGGCCATTAGGATTCAAATTTCACACTCCAGCTCCCTTTGTGTGCAGCTGTCCAGAAGGAATGCACAAAGCCCAGCTGCCCCCATGTTAGAGACAGGCAAAGGCACTGAACTTCCTAAAAGTGGCATTTTCAGACTTCCAATTTAAAATCTGACTTCATCATAAGCTGTGATTTTAAATTGTGAGTCCAGAGACACCAAACTGCAAATTTCTATCTTTTCCCAATTGGAAGTAACTCTTAAAGGTTGTTTCAAGTTAACCCTAATGTTGACCCATGGGAGGAATAGGTCTTGAAATAAATGTAATAGTTGCTCACTACCAGAACATGTTAAACTTGAAAGGACATGTCCAACTTTTTAAATATACTGCCCCCTGCCCTTGGGGCTAACCAGGTCCTACGTTAGGGGTGACTTATACATAGTCAAAAGTAAGGATTGCGGTTTGCACTAGCCAGGTCAAAATGGCAGTTTAAAACTGCACATAAAGGCTCTGCCGTGGCACGCCTGAGACATGATTAAAGGGCTACTGTAGTGGGTGGCACAATCAGTGCTACAGGCGCACTAGTCAGGGATGGATTAAGAGCCCTAAGCAGCCAGGGCAATGATGTCAGCCCAGCCCCCCGGCCTAGTTGGGGGGAAGAATATGTGAAGAACTGCTGCTTCTGTTACTGCGGGCCGCGTTCGCAGCATTGCTGCAAAACCGGCCCCCAGTAACAAAACTGTCCCGCACTGCTTGAAAACCGGTCCTGCTCCTTCCGGCCCACCGGGAAAACACCAGATGCCTACTACGGCCAGTCCAGCCCTGCCACTAGTGACACTTAATTGACTGGGCCTGGGCACATATAGTGCACTTTATTAGGGACTTACAGGTAAATTAAATATGCAATTGTGGATAAGCCAATAACCCCATGTTTTAGAGTACAGATCACCTGCACCTTAGCACTGGTTAGCAGTGGTAAAATGTACAGAATGCTAAAGCCAGCAAAAAAGAAGCCAGAAAAACAGGAGGTCAGAAGGCAAAACATTAGGGGATACCACGCTAAGGATGCCAGGTCTCACAGAATGTATCCTACCCACTCTCAGGTTCTCAGGACCTGCGTGCTCAGTCTAAGATCCTGGGGATGCTCCTCAAACTCTGTTCCTTAACTCTCCTGCCAACCCTAAGTCAGCCTCATGTACCTAGCTGCTTCTTCCTATATAATGGCAGAGTCAGGTGTGCACAGTTCACCACCGGGTCTAGACTGAAGAGCACTGAATTTTGTTTGCACATCCTATGTGCAGGTGAGGCCTCATGTGTTATGTTACGTTTTTATGTTATAACAGCATAACATAACATCCATTTGCATATATTTTGTGGGGGTTAGTCTGAGTTGCACTAACAAACCTACAGTATGCGTACAGTGTATCTGCAGATTAAGACATGGGTGCACTGACGGTTCTGTTATTACACCTGGGATGCACAAGAAAGGAATAAGATGTACTAACAGAGTTGAGCACAGTTCAGAGTTGAAACACACACTGGTAGAGCTGTATGTGTGCATTGTATATCAGGACTGAGGTGGACAGGTAAAGCTGCAATTATGCAGGGAATGTGCAAGCCATCTGGTACAGATGTGTGCACAAATTATAGGTTATAAGTGAAGGATAGGTCTGATGTGCTCTAAGAGGACTGTGCGTGAACAGGATATCTGCACATCAGGGTTGAAGGGTGAAGCCAGATCTGATTGTGCCCAGTCTATGCAACTTAAGGCACAAGTGCACTGAAAGAACTGCATGTGCGTATTTTCATTAAAACAAAATTATGCAAGCATTTACCTGCTAACTTTGTACAGCAACATTTTTTTCTTTTTTTTTTAAATGTTGTGGCATATGCTTGCAAGAAATAGTAATAATAAACACCATTGCACTTGGTCAAGGCCAGACCTATTGACTTTGCCAATGCATGCTGTATCAGGCTGCTTGTTCCTTGGAAACACGAGGTCATTGCCTGGTGCTTGTGTACTTAAGTATTTTGTACAAGAAAGAATGAGGAAACATGCATACATGCACAATATACTACATCATAAAAAGTAGATTCAGAATTTAGGGCCTGATTTAGATGTTGGCGGATGGGTTCCTCCATCACAAATGTGACCGATATCCATCAGCTGTATTACAATCCCAATAGGATATAAAGGGATAGTAATACAGTGGACGAGATATCTGTCATGTTTGTGATGGAGTATTCCCCTCCCTCAAGTTCTAAATCAGGCTCTTGATGTCCTAATGTTAGAATGAGGTACTTGCTGTAATCAGGTTGTATGCTTTGTCTCACTCCCCTAGCTTCCTCCCGATTCCATGAGTTGCAAAGTGAGATTTTCATTAATCTCATCTTGTCTTTCCAGTAACTGGTTTGGAGTGACCATTTGTCAGCGGTGGCCATCGCAAATCTCAATTGGAGTGGCAGGAGGAGGGGTACACGGAGGAAATAAAACAATATTTAAAAATAATGTACCTGCTACCGCTGCTGCCACCACCCACCCCAATCCTTTTCCTGCAATGGTGGTGTTGTCCCAGCAGTCCCTGGGACACCAGCACACAGTCCCCAGCAATCCTGGTGCTGCTCTCATGCTATACATAGCATGAGAGCAGAATCATGATTGGTCTGAGGGGCTTGGTCTGCTGCTCAGACAGTGCACTGGGGTCTGTGTAGTTTCTCCAATGCGGCTGTGTAACACAGCCAGGTTGGAGAAACCTAAGTGTGCATGTCAGTTTGGCTGGCCTAAGGCGGCCGGCCAAACTGACGTGCACATAGTGCCAGACCCGCCCCTCCTAGCACCTGCTGGCTGAACCAGCAGCTGAAAAATAAAACATTATTAAGATATCATTTTATTTTTCAGCTTCTGGCTCAGTAAGTGGGGCGACACTCTTTGCGAAGGAGCCGTCCCTGGCATTTGTATGTTCTCGTTCATTTGTCAGTGACATGACAGCTGTGTGATCTTGGGACAAAACTCATTTCACTGCACTGTGTGCTAGTGCCACCACTGACAATGGGAAGCCACAACTGCATTCTGTGGTGGCGCTGCTCGGATATGGGCATCCCTGCAGTTCAGCATTTCCTCCATCTGATAACACTGAAGGTGCACTCTCATTTCAAAGTGTCCCTGGAAAGTGATTGCCAAGATACTGCGACACCTGTCGGCACCCACAATAATTTCATTTCATTTTACAGATATTCCCCGCATTTTCACCAACAGCCTATCAAAATCATCTGAATACACTGATGTAAGTCTCTTCATCCACATTTCTCTATTTTTGTAAAGCAACTTTACGAATCCTTGTCTTGAAGCATTTGGATATATTCCTCTAGAAACGCTGTTCTATAAAATAATAGTTTTCACATAGAAATTATTGTAAGACTGAGAAATAGCCAGGTTGAGTTAAAAAAAAAAAATCAGCACGCTCAATTGTGCGCTTTCAATCTACAGTACTAGTAGGTAGTGACTCTGGAAGTAGCTCAGCCTCTAATATATACATACTAGGGGTGGGGAAAACTCACGGAATTACATAAAAACTCTGTAAGATTCCATGGAGCTCCGCGAATGGTCAGAAACTACGCAGCTCATGCCACAATTTAGTACCAGTTCTCGAGCGGCACCATGCATTGTGCAAGAGAGTGTGGCTATTCGAGTTGATTTTGCTGCTGCTCGAGTAGAAAATCTACCAGAGCTGCAGCAAATCTACTCAAACAGCAGCCCTTTGACTGCGGCTGCTTGAGACTACCCGCTTTACAAAATCACACTAGATGATGCCAAATCTCACTGGTGCTCGCCAGCTCATATTTTCTGAAGCCTCGTGGGGATAATTCTGCCACGTGGAGAAGGAAAGAATTTGGCCAGACCTCCACATTAAAGAGTAACGCAGAGTGACCAAAATTCCACCAATTCTGCAGTTGGAATGAAACATTACGCCCACACCTAACTCCATGCCCAGGAACAGAGTTTGAGCAAGAGGAACAGCTTAGTATGTTGACCACTCTCCCTGAACCTGGGCATCCGGCCATGGTCCTCTGCACCCAGGCCGAGTACCTACCTGGCTCCCTTTAGACCCTATATTGCGAGTAGCATAGTAAGGATGGGCCCTTGTGCAAGCAAGGAAAGTGCCCCCTTTGACTGCTGTTTGGGTAGTAATTTACAGGTATTGTCAGGGTTCATTGGGCCCCTAATGGTTTTTCGCCCCGGTGACACAGCACCTGTTCCACCAATCGTAGCTCTGTCCCTGTATATTGCTCAGAAGTCCCAGCTTCTCAAGTATTCTGCACCACGGGGTGAGGCGGGCGAAATAAATAGAACTCGCTCACCAGCCCCCACCTCTCCTCACTAGCACCCACCAGAGACCTCACCCCTGAGACCAGTGCTGCTGGGTAAAAGCAGTAGCTCCCAGGATCTCTGTCACACCTGGAAGGAGCATGGGTGCAAACACACCACATGCATTCTGTTCATGCAAAGGGGTCTGCTTGACTGTAAGTGTTTTTTCTTGCTGATCACCAGGCTATAACACGCGCATTGGGGCTGCAGTGGCCTTTCAGATTGTGCTCCAGCCGCAGAGCTGGCCTAAGCACGATGGCCACCTTAATACTTTTTAAAATGACCAACCGGCCTACTAGCTGGCTTTTATCACAGGTCCATCAGCGATGGTTGATTGCCCGGTTCGCCTATCCAATCCTGGTGTAAACCATGGTATCACAAATATCACAAAATTGAGAGTCAATGAATTACCGCCACATGGAGGATATTAGATAGGGTTTGTTTCCCACAGGCAGACACTCCCCCCTTTGGTGGTCTATCTTTGGAAAAAGCCTAGTGATCAACAGGAGTGTCATATCACCATGGCATGCTGGATCAGCCAGATGTTTTTCAATCCCCAAAAGTAGGTCTTCTCATAAAGGTGGGAACTACTTATGGGAAATGAGTCAGCTGGATGGGTAGGCATATTTCATTTTGGTGGCCAGCCACAGCTGGGAAGCAGGGACACTGTTTCTACTGCCCAGACCTGCTGTAGCTTGCCAAACTGTAAGAGATACATTTAATGATTTCTCAGGGCTACACTTTTCATTGCTATGTCACTGTATTCTAGTTTACATTTTTTCTGACATCAGTGGTTAGACATATTTTTGGGGATTTTTAAGGGATACCTTTTTTTATTTTCTTTACATATATACATTCACATTACAGTGTGTGAATAAGAAGAATGTCTTCTTTTCTACATCACTGGAGAATGTTTTTCCAACCAATCATTCCAAACATTACAAATAAAGATACATTCTTAACATTGGTCCATTATTTTGTTGTCAACTTCAAATAATAGTCCATGAGTGACAGAAAATATCACAGTGACATAGATATCTGTGGAAAGTAGGGGATCTGAAACTAGGCACTGTACAACATTAGAATCGATATTCAGTTTGACATGTGGCATCGAGTTCTTCTCGACTCTAGCAGATCAAAGTGGCCACATTGACATGTCTCGTTGTGCTGCGTTCATGTCTTCCAGTGTATTAGACCTCACTTTGCAGCTACATTGTGGTGCTGGTGTTTCCAGAGGTGGACATGTTGGATGAACTGCGACCATACTTAGACAAGAATGTCTTGCTGACCATGCCATGGTTAGCCAAAATCCTGAGGAAGCTGTTCCTGAACTTCTGGCCGATGAAGGCATATAGAATGGGGTTGATACAACTATGCATGAAGCCAAACATCTCTGTCACAGATATGGCAGTCTCAACCTCAGCCCTCCTCTGGCATGTCTCGTCAATGATTTGGCTCCTCATAAGGGAGTCAATGAAGAAAGTGATGTTGTAGGGCAGCCAACAGAAGAGGAAGGCTATGACCACCGCAAAGATGACCTTCATGGCTCTGGTTTTCTGGTTGTTCTTATTTTGGCAAAGTGTTTTGATGGTAGTACCGTAGCAGAAAAGCATGACGAGCAGGGGGAGGAAGAACCCAAAGATGTGGCGGCTGATCCGGAGAATGATCCTCCATCGGTCAGTGTCATCAGAGCCCAGGTTCTCATAGCAGACCCGGCCATTCCTTGGAGTTTTAAAATCTGTGCGGAAGATGAGAATAGGCATAGACAACAAGATGGAGACTATCCAGATCCCCAGGCAGATAAATTTGACCAGATGCCTCTTCTGCATGGCTGCTTCAGTAGCACGAACAATGGCAAGATACCGGTCAATACTGATGCACGCCAGAAGGAGGATTCCACTGTAGAAGTTGACCTCTTGCAGCCCAGAGATGGCCTTGCACATTGCGATCCCGAACACCCATTCTGTTGCTCTATAGACCGCCCAGAAAGGCAGAGTGACTGCAAACAATAGATCTGCAATGGCCAAGTGCAAGAGGTAAACATCGGTAGACGACCGCTTCAGCCGATTGTAGCAGATCACAAAGACTACAAGGGAGTTTCCTACCAGGCTGAGGAAGAACACCAGGCAATAGACAACGACCACCAAGTTCTTGTTTAGGTGCCAGGGATCACTGCAGGGAGCCGTGTCTGCACTTGGGATGATCGTGTTGTAGTCACTCGAGTTAAACAAGTCCTCAAAATCTGAAGCATCGAAGATCAGCGACATTTTTGGGATCTGGTGTACTTGGCTTCCTGAAAAAATACAAGCGACACAAAGTGAGCACCAGTGAGACACATCTATGCTGCAAGCCCATAAATAAAGCAGAACATTTTCTATAGTCTACTGTCTTAACCTCACTTTGAAGCCCAGGTATGATGGCTTGATGCCTGCTTGTACCTCATTGTGCAGCAAGATCGTGATGCCTGATTTCTAGGAGGTGTCTATGTGTTGCCAGTTTCCAGATTGCCTGCTGTGGCTCAAGAGAACAAGGAAACATCATTACCCAGAGCATGCAGGCGAAGGGAAAGTATTTGAGCTCTAAATGGGTAAATACTGTGGGTGCTATAAAACAAGACAGTATTGTGATGCTCCTGGGAGCCTTGGGATTAAGGACAAGCGCCTTCATGCAAGCTCCAACTAATGTTCCGACATGATTCCATTTGCATTGTTTAGACCTGAGCTTCTTCTAGCTGAAAAGAAGGAGCACTGTGTTGATGTACATGCCACAGAAAAGTGTATGGGACCGGAATGGCCAAGTTTAGATGCTAGTGGGGTTCTTCAACCTTTCATCATAATGAGTGACATTTAGCTGGTAATAGTAATATCTGTAACTATTAGAAATCATGCTTGATCTGTTGACAGGTACTTTCTATTGGATTCCGATGGATGCACGTTAGAATTGGTTGTCTATTATTGATGGTTAATGCCCCTTTCACTCTTTGCCTACCAAGAAGGTTTTCAAAAGAAATCACAAACTTTGTAAGTTTTATAAAGTTAGTGAAGTTTATAAACACATATATAAAAACAAAAGTTGTTAGTTTTACGTTGGACAAAAAAATATGTAAAACCCAGTTTCATGTTTTTGGCAAACTTTGGAGAGTTTCCTAAGGTAAGACAAAGTAGCTCTATGTCTACTGTGCATCAAGGGTAGGATTCCATGGAACCACCTATGGGCTTTGGCGTAAAGTCCTAACTACTAACATAAATAGATGGGGTTTTGCACCAAATCTTTATGCCTCCTCAAGGCAGGCGTAACAGTGGCATTTCTTAATTTTCAATGATTTTCAAACTTTGCTTGTGTGCTGCATTGCACATAAAACGTGTGAAAAATATTAACTTATAGTTTTTGAGCTGAAAGGCTCCCCTACCAGTACAAAACCTATGTTTGACACAACACATAGCCTTGCACTATGGTGCAATTGTGTGTTTTGGTTGACACACTGCAGTTAAAAGTGCTCCGGCGCTGGAGAGAGAAAAATAGCGCCATATCTTAGTGGATATGGAGTTGATTTTCCTCTTACCTTTTGATGAATGCAGTGTACCAACTTTGGTTGCTGTGTTGCATTGCGCCACATTTTAGTAAATGTTGTCTTTTTATATATATATATATATATATATATATATATATATATATATATATATATGGATGACTGTAGAACAAAGCAAATTTTCCAATAAGCAAGTTAGTATGATTCAGAACTTAAATGTCAATAGATGAATTGGACACCTGAGTTCTAGTCCCACTGTCTTGTGTGATCATAGAAACATGTTATCTTTTTTATACTTCAACTATCCTTTTGGTAAAAATCTGTAAGTGCTGAGAAATAGGGTTTGTGTAGATACTAAATGCTTTACAGATAAACTGTACAATTAGATATAAACAAACATTCCATCTGCTGCAGATCCCACTTAATGAAGGGTTTTAAGTTTGGTTAGTGATCTAGAAAGGAATCCTGCTCCAAAACCAATTGCCTGAGATCCTGACCATGAGTACGAATGACTTGAGGACCACGAGTTCGAATAGAGTCACTTCTAAGGGTTAGTAAGGTACAGCCTGTCAGGTATGAAAGAGGAGCAGTAAATCCCAGGATGACACGGAGGATAAGTAACCAGCTTACCTAGTTCAAAGACCTGAGCTACATGATCAACAGGGGTTATTATCATACAATCTCCTGACGGATGCTGTGATGGCTGCCAGCTGCGTCCTCAGTTTGGGATGAGGTGACACCTGAGGGAGTGTGTCTTCAGTCCCTCACAGTGACACTGATCCAGGCCTATTGAGGATTATCAATGCTGTCCACGCCACCTCAAGTTTGCCACCTCTTTTCTACAGTTCAGAAAGAAACTAAAAGCCAGCTCTTGAAGATACTCCGTCTTTGCTCACCTACCTACTAGTACCTCTAGCCACAACCCTCCGATTGGACTCCACTCTACCCACATTCTCTACTGAGACCCACAAATGTGAACTATTCCTTCTGGGGGCTGTCCCACCCTAGTGCTCTACAGAGGTCCGCTGCTTCTAAACTGGATGTCTGCTATGGTCTAGATACACACTTACATAATACATTCATGTCTACATACATTTCCTCCAAATGGCCATCTGAGATCAAGCAGTGATCTCAAACTGATCAGTCTCAAATCTGGGGAAGATTGATAACTGGTGGCAGTTCATCCTCTAATCATTAGAGTCGCTTATTTTTAAACCTAATGAAAGTCTTGAACCATATTAAATTCTGGGTTGTTCATTTAGGAAGAATATAACCACACCCATTGCATCATCACATCACCTTTGGTAACATCCCACACCGTATGATTGTAAGAAGACATTGTGTACGCTTCTGCCCTCATCCTCCCACCAGCTCGTGCAATGACTCAGACAATCACGTAAAACCTTTCGACACCGTGAACCGGCTGCGCTATGTACCCAAGGTGGAGAAGTTCCAGCTTACAAGAGGCCTTCCTCGAAGCTGTTGGTCAATTCTCCATTTCCCCTTTGTCCGGTAATCGTACTCAAGCAAACATAGCGCCTTGTCAAGCGACAGGATAAACAGGTCCGGCCCATCCATGCTCATTTAAAAAGTGAAGAATACACAAGGTCCAAAAGTCATGTTTTGGCAACAGAAAAGTCCAAGAAAACATATCACAGAATTGTTCAGATCAGGTGTGATCATGTCTGTCTAGCAAGACTGGCTATGTTGCAGATTTTCATGATACTTGCTTGGTATTTAAATGAATGCAATTGGAATTCATACATATGTGAATGTTGTGGAAGTCTAGCAGGGATCAGGAAAACAAACTTTATGTTTGCATTATTAAATGGCACACTGCAGTGCATAAGTTGAAGTTTGACAGTGCCGGGCCAGCCTCATAGCCAGTAACAAACTGACCAGTGACACATGGTGCTTGGCCACGTTACAGGCCTCACATTGTCAATCACACTGTGAGTGAGTCCAGAACTGTCATATATCAGACGATGGAAGGGTGCGGGGAGAGGGTTTTGAACAATGGCGCCAGTCTAGCTAGAGCCAGATTGGGAGCATCGCGGGAGCAGAGGAGTCACGTAAAATCACCTTTATCATTTACTGCTGCGTATTGGGGAGTTTAGTGCATGTGCCTCTATGTTTACATGTGTGTGTTGATGGGGGGGTAAGTCGTGTGTATGTGTGTGTGTGGGGTCATGTATAACCCACCCTCTGAAGACCGGATCAGTCCTCATTGGTGAACACTGTGGGGCCCAGACAAACACTATCCATGTGAGGACCAGTGTGTTATGAGGACCCGTCCCCGTAGTGTGTTGAGGTAGTTTTGAGCGAGTGCATCAAAAAACTGGAAGTGCAGTTATATTTGCATCTGGCCGGTTTATAACCCTCCCTACTATCAAAGTGCGTGTGGAGTTAGAATAGTAAATACACACATCATTATGATCAAGGGCCGGTCCTCATAATTATAGGTGTGGTATTTTGTGTGTGTGTTTGTGTGTGTGTGTGTGTGTGTGCGCGCGCGCGTGCAAACATGTGTGTTTAAGAGAGGGAGGGAAGGAGAGTTTAATTTAGAGTTTTTACTTCTGGAATTGGCCAAAATCGTTTGATTTTACTAAAATTATATGTCGAATGTACCTACCAGAAGTACATTAGACATATAATTTTCAGCTAGGCCTCTTCGTCCATTGGTCTGTTTAACGGTCACCCTATTTTTTTCTTCAGTTATTGACTATCTCAGTTGTGAGTGGTAGCATTCTGCCTTTTCAAAAGAAGCACATCCACATACAATTTAGTTCCTTTAAGTGCCAGAGACTGCTATTGCAATGTGTGATTTTTTTAGATTATTGTACTCAATGTACTGTTAGGCAATGTTTGTTTTATTAGATTGGCGAGGGCTTGGGAGCTTCCTGAACAAAGGTTTGCAAACACCATGGCGAAAAAAAACAAGAACTGAAAAAATGTCAAAAGGTTGGCAAGCAACACCAGTCCTATTGGCTTTGTCTTTTTTGATGGAACTATGTGAACATAACATTACGGAAAACATGACAAATGTAAGGCAAAAGAAATAGGGCTACAAATACCTTTCCAACAGTGACAACCTTATAGCAATACATCCCATGAAAGTTACCATCCAAATACTTAATGGCATGAATAACTTTTGCAAATAAATAGAAACTTGAACTTTAATGAAGGTGTGAGTGTATATCCTGGCTCCATCCTGCTCTGGAGGCTTCCTGACCCTTAGAGTCTCGAGTGATTCCTGGCATCTGTGCCCTTCCCTACAGTATAAACCGTCAATCGCTCACATCACAGGGCTCACTCCTACCAGGATGGTGGGTATTCTTGTCATATTTCTTCCATCCATAGTGGGAAGGCGCCCACCCAGCATAATGCTGGCCTTGCCATATGACTCTTGGCATACCGATAGGATCCTAGGCATGATGCTGCCTCACCCTGGCATCATAGTTAGGCTCTGCATACTGTTGAGGACCTTGGCATAATGGTCCTTTTCCCTGGCACAATGTCCTTTTCATGATGGTGCCCTCTCTTTGCATCCCACTCTGGTGCCATCTTTGGCATATTGTGGATATCTTTGGCATCATGGAGCTCGTCTGTGGCATACGGCTGGCTCTGGCTTAAAGCTGCAGATTCTAAAGTGCCAGCCTTCATGTAGGTGTAAATGTTTAACTAGAAACTGTGGAGTGTGCATGATGGCCAAAACTATAATCTGTGTGGTTTGTGGAGATCACAATGACTTTTCTTCTGTGAACGTTGTAGAAAAGTGGCTCTTTCTAGCTTGGTTACCCCCACTTTTTGCTTTTTTGTCAGTGTGTTTGACTGTGTCTACTGGGATCCTGCTAATCAGGCAAGGTGCAGAGTACCTGTGTGTGAAGGCACCCCTGCATTAGCAGAGGTGCCCCCACGACCTCCAGGACCATTTTCCTGGACTTCGTGAGTGCGGGGTGCCATTTTAGGTGTGTACCGTGCATAGATCACTACCTATGCCCAGCTACATAATGGTAACTCTGAACTTAGACATGTTTGGTATCAAACATGTTGGAATCATACCCAATGCTTTTGCATGCATTGGTTGTATGATTCAATGCTCTCTGGGGTCTCCTTAGAAGACCCCCAGTATTGCCATTTCAGTCTTCTGAGGTTTTCCAGGCAGGCCCAGCTGCTACCACCTCTCAGACAAGTCTTTGCACTCCTGTTGCTTGAGCAGCTCAAGCCCAGGAGGGCAGAATAAAGGATTTCCTTTGGGAGAGGGGTGTTACACCCTCTCCCTTTGGAAATAGGTGTTACAGGCTTCGGAGTGGTAGCCTCCCCAAGCCACAGGAAATGCTCTAAAGGGCACATTTGGAGCCCTCCTTGCATAATCCAGTCTACACCCGTTCAGGGACCCCCCAGTCCCTGCTCTGGTGTGAAACTGGACAAAGGAAAGGGGAGTGACCACTCCCCTGTCCAGCACCATTCCAGGAGTGGTGCTCAGAGCTCCTCCAGAGGGTCCCTGGGTTTTGCCGTCTTGGATTCCAAGTTGGCAGGGCACTCTGGGAGCATCTGAGTGGCCAGTGCCAGCAGGTGATGTTAGAGCCCTCCCCTGATAGGTGCTTACCTGTTAGCTGGCCAATCCTACTTTCAGGGCTATTTAGGGTCTCTCTCTTGGGTGGTTCTTCAGATTCGGATTGCAAGACTCCAGCAGGAATCCTCTGCATCCTTTACTTCACATTCTTGCTGAAGAAACTGCATCTGGACCCTCCAGGAACTCTACAACTGCAACAAAGAAGCACAGATGACATCTGCAACATTGTATCTTCAGCTCCTGCCAGCAACTGCAACTGTTTTACAATTGTGCATCCTCAGAGGACAGCCTGTGTTCAGCCTGGACCAGAAGAACGAATAAATCTCCTTTGGAGACAAGGAGTCACTCCCCCGCTTCAGCAGGCACCTCTCTGCAATGATGACTGATTGTGAGGGATCCCTCTCCTGATGAGCTGCGTGGATCCTGCATCACGGGTGGTGGACTGGAGTGGTCCTGATGTCCAACTGTCCAACTTTGGTGGAGGTAAAAGCTTGCCTCCCCACGAAAGACAGTACCCCCGTGCATCAGATTTTCTGCAGTTGCCAAGGCTTGTTGGCATCTTTCCACAAAGTTCTTGTGCAGCTGTGGCCCCCAGCACTCCTTCCTGCGAAGCACAGCTTCCTGCGTGGTTCTCCGGCGGTGTGGGACCCTTTGTTGTAGTGCTGTGTGGGCCTCCTTTTGCACCTTCTTTGTCCCCCTGCTGTGGGACTCCTGTGCACACTGCCTGGTCATCTGAGGGTTCTCTGAGTTGGTAAGAGTCCCCTCTGACTTCCCTTTCTGGGTAGAGTCCCCCAGGTCCCTCATGGTCTCACGCAGTGCCATTTTCTACTAACTGCAAGCTTTGCATGTGCCAAGGCTTGTGTGCAGAATCTAACAATTCAAACCAGACTGCAATCATCCATCCGGCGTGGGACATCATCTTCACCAACCAGGAACCCGCATCATCTTCTTGGGTGCAGTACTGACAGTTGTTCTTCACCAGTGGTTCTTCTTTTGCACCTTCATCCGGGTTAGCAGGGACTCCTCTTCTCCCTGGACTCTTCTGAGCTTCTTGGACTTGGTCCCCTTTTTCCACAAGTCTTCAGGTCCAGGAATCCATCATTGGTGTCTTGCTGTCTCTTCTGGTTCTCGCATTATCTTCTTTCTCGTGTTCTTGTGTGTTCTAAGAAAGTTACTGTGATTTACTCCTGCTTTCCTGGGTTCTGGGATGGGTTCTATTACTTTCCTTTGGTGTTTTCTAATACTCCCAGTGCCCCTCTACACACTACACTTGCCTAGGTGGGAAACCGACATTCGCATTCCAGTTTCTTAGTATATGGTTTGTGTTCCCCCAAGCCCATTTCTAACTTGTGATTTTCACTAATTGCACTGCTTTCTAACTGTTTTTATGCACATTTTTGCATACTAGTGTATATATTTTATGTATTACTTACCTCCTAAGGGAGTATAGTCTCTATGGTATTTTTGGCATTTGTGCCACCAAAATAAAGTACCTTTATTTTTGTAACTCTGAGTATTTTCTTTCATGTGTGAGTACTGTGTGGCTACAGTGGTATATTGCATGAGCTTTGCATGTCTCCTAGTTAGGCCTTGGCTGCTCATCCACAGCTACCCCTAGAGAGCCTGGCTTCTAGACACTGACTAGATTTCACTAATAAGGGATAACTGGACCTGGTATAAGGTGTAAGAACCATAGGTACCCACTACAAACCAGGCCAGCCTCTTACAAACGTCAGTTAGGGAAACTGTGGGTGGCACAAATTTAACGCCAAAAGACTCAGGGAGGGGGCCAGGGTGGGTAGGTCTCGTACTGCTGGAGGTCACCGGTTCTGTTTGCTGCTGAGTGACAGAGAGTGGTCTAGTGTGATAGAGAATTGTATTACACTTCATGTACACTCATAAATCACATCTTTTTTCTTATATTTGGAGCCACACACATCATACCCGTATTTAGACATGGTGGATAATTGATAGTTGCTGAAGTCCAGGGTGGGTCAGTCCAACCCTATCACCCCCAGACACCTACCCCTCCTGGGCTTTAAACGTGGGCGACCTGGGCAGGTTTGGGGATATGGCTAGGAGAGTGGCCCCTGCCGGGGCCCTTGACAGCAGCAGCTACACGTTCTCTGCCCCAGGAAATCCAGTTCTCTTTCACTGACAGAGGTGGGAAATGAACAAAGTAGAGAGAAACTTGAACAATTAGATCTCAAGTTCTCTTTTCATATCTATTGTACATTTAGGAAGTGCATCGGAGGATTGGGCTAAAATACCTTTAAATGTAAAAAAGATTAGATTTTTTATTAGCTTTTGCTATTCAGTGAATAACACGAAATCGGAAGGTCTTCACTCAACTATCATTTAAAGCATGGTGGTATGTAGTCTGTCATAATCATAGACTGGACACAGCATATATGCGCAGGGTCGGCTCTAGTGCAGTGTGACCGGTGCGGCCGCACTGGGCGCTGACCTGCAAGGGGACATTGACTTCAAAAGGGGGGTGGGGCGCTGTGTTGAGCAACAACTTATAATTTAAAAGCATCTACTCCAGAGTTCCTGGTGCATTCAACTTTCAGGCAACAATAAAAATATAACCATAACTCTTGTGATTAATGTTCCTGCTAGATAGAAAGAGATCAGTGTTTTTGTTTAGTGGCAGTTCTGACTCACCCTAATGTAGGAGGGTTAATATGCCTGCTCCAAAGAGCAGATCTGTATTTTATGTCAATAGCTGAGTGGATTAGTAAAGCCAGTCTTTACCTGAGCTTTAAAACAAATTAAATGTATGTGAAAGTAGGGGATATGGAGGGATGAGAGGCACTTTTGCCGGGTGGTAGTGAGGTATTCTGAGGAGAAGGTCATATAGGGAGGGTCCCTGTATATGCACCCTATGTCACTTGTATTAAGGCGAAAGGACTTATAGAGCCCAGCTACCTACTTTCTTAACAAATCTGCCAAAACATTGTAATGCCCCCCTCACCTGCTGCACAGGAAGTTCTTCAACCTCCACGATTTTCCATTTCTGATGTCATTACTTTTTTATTATAAGTTATATCTCTCTGTATACATTATCACTTCTCTGTGGATTTTGTATCAGGCTACTTTTCTCATGAACCACGTATCCCCCCCACATTCCCCTACCCCATCTCCGGGATACATTTGTACTGATTGTTCTATTTTGTTGTGTCCCTTATTTAAATTGTTGAATATATTATGACTTTATAGTATTTATCATGAAAAACGTATACTTTTAAAAGTTAAGCCAATCACACGTTCTCAGAAAAGAGAAAAGTTTTGCGTAAAAATGATCAAAATTTGCAAAAGAATACCTAGAGATTAGAAATTAGATTAGTGAAGGATATGGTGCACCTATCTTAAAGTCAAAGCAAAAAAGAAAAACAGCATGTGTACAGAATACCTATCAGATGTAATGAGTGATAGATGAGTATGAATACCTCTACTAACAATTGTAATGCACAGCACAGAACACACCATGAGTAATCGCATCACACTTTCAATTGGGCCACTTACTAGCATCCATGTTTTCGGCTTTAGAAGAATAAAGGTCTGTGGTAGCCTGCAGGGATTCAAACAGTACTGTCATTTAAAGGACTGTCTTTATGTGTGCATGTTGTGCTGGACAGGTGTTTGCTAGGGATAAATCTATGCATTTCACTCCTTGAATGGTGGAGATCCCACTGGCAGCCAGGAGAGGGAGAAGGAGGATAGTTAGAGGGAGTGGGAGGTGCTGATTGCCCACTATTTAAGGAAGGAAAGCCAGGAACTGAAATCTGGTCTCTTAGGGGCATATATACAAGGACCTAGCGCCCCAAAGCGTCACTTTTTGTGACACTTCGGTGGCTCTGTGACCTCTGCCATATTTACAGGGTGGTGTTGAGCCACAGGGAAACATAAATCTGAGGCAGCACCAAAAACTAATGCCACCACATGGCGCAATGAGGAGAGCGCCATTGATGATTGTCTATGTGCAAGAAGGTGCCCTTTCCTGCACATAACAATCATTAAATAATGATGATTTGCTACTTCTATGTGTGCTGCATTCTGTAGCACACGTAGAAGTAACAAATCACCATCATAGGTTGTTTATGTGCAGGAAGGGACACCTTCTTGCACATAAACAATCATTCCCTGCAACACAGCCACCCTTGCACTTTAGTGCAAGGGTGTCTGTGTTGGTGCTAGGCAGCTAAATTTAGTGCCACTGCAAGGGAAACACATGAGCCCGCCGTATTTGTGTAAATATGGTGCCTCCCTGCGTTTCTGAAGTGACGCCGCATGGCGCTGGTAGTTTTGGCGGAGCGCCGCTCTTCCCCACTTCCTTCTAAATATGCCCCTTAGTGTCACGGAAAAGATGATCCCAAGGCAACATCAATTTTCCCTCAAATTTAAACACTACCTGGAGTTTTTCAGGACTTTATTCTGACAGGACTTATTACTCAGAGACAAAATAATTGTTTTTTGTTACTGTGGTGACACGAGTGATCAGAGATGCCCTCTTCTTCATTTCTTGTTTTGTGACTCAAGATGAAATCAGAACTTCCCGAAAGTTTCCCAAAGAGCTCCACAGGCCGCAATCATTTCACTTTCTAGAGCACTTTCACCGAAGCATGTTATATAAATGCTAAAGACACTACATGAGATTAAAACACAGTGCAGTGTTAAGGAATGGCTCAGGAGCATCAGGGTGAGGAGAGGAAAGACAACTGAAGACAAAGAAGCCACAGAAAACAGGGAACCCCAAAAAAGCATAAAGACAATGCCACTCGCCTTAAATTGTGGATTATGATGCTCAGTCTATGTAGGTAGGAAAAGCTGATTTTTGTCTCTGCCAACCTCAAGAGATCTGTCTTTAAAAGATTAGCAACCCTCATGAACTTAACAAAATGTATAGAGAAAAAAATGATAAAAAATGATAAACCTATGTGTGTGTGTGTGTGTGTGTAAAACGTCAACATGACTTCTAGAACTCCCATAAAAACCTTTGTGTCTCAAACCCTTGCCACTAGTCACCATATGGCACACTACATTAATTTGAAAAGCGTCTAAGATGTGCAGTTTGCTTAATTGAGCTCGAAGAATAAACACTTGTCCCACCTCGTGAGTTTATCAGCATATTTGGGCAAATATTACCACCAACGGGCAAAGGGGGCAAAATCATAAATACAACTGAAGAGACTACATATGAAGGGATTAAGATGATTTGATTGTTTTTTCTTTCCTTCTGTTAATCCCCAAATACTGTAAGATTCTCACCCAAATATGGTTTGTGAAATTGGTATTCTCCATAGTCTCTTAATGGCTGCGTAACTCATCACTGAGGCTGGCTTTATGGATGTCTGCTGGGAATTGATTAACATATGAAAAGTGGACAATATTGGGGTGGGCAAGGTTTATGTCTTTTCTTCACTAGAGAAGTGTTGCGAAGTTCTCTCTTTTTGCTGCTCCCATAGGTTGAGAAGGTTCAAAGTTTCCCTTGCCCGATCTGAATTTTCTTTTTTGTATAGCTAGATAATTTTCCAAATAACTGTACAAGCCAAGCTGGAAAATGTATGCAAGATATTTACCACCAAGGTTACCTTTAGCAAAGCTTTTTAGCAAATGGTTGAAGCATTATTCCCTACAAGTATGATTCAGAACTTAAATATCAATAGATGAATTGAACACCTGAGTTCTAGTCCCACTGTCTTGTGTGATCATAGAAAAACGTTATCCTTCTAAACTTCAACTGTCCAATTGGTAAAAATAAATAGGTGCTGAGAAATAGGGTTTGTGTAGCTACTAAGGGCCAGATGCAGGAAACAAATAGCGAGTCGCAAACGGCAAAAATTGCCGTTTGCGACTCGCTATTCGCGTTTCCCAATGCAGAAATGCATTTTGCGAGTCGGTACCGACTCGCAATATGCATTTCCGAATCGCAAATAGGAAGGGGTGTTTCCTTCCTATTTGCGATTCTGAGTGGTATGCAATACCATTTGGTGTCGCAGTTACCATCCACTTCAAGTGGATGGTAACCCATTCGCAAATTGGAAGGGGTCCCCATGGGACCCCTTCCACTTTGTGAATGGACCCACAAATATTTTTTCAGGGTAGGTAGTGGTCCAAGAGACCACTACCTGCCCTGAAAAAAAAACGAAACTAAAGGTTTCGGTTTTTTTTTTTAAGTGCAGCTCGTTTTCCTTTAATGAAAACGGGCTACACTTAAAAAAAAAAAACTGCTTTATATAAAGCAGTCACGAACATGGAGGTCTGCTGACGACAGCAGGCCTCCATGTTTGTGAGTGCCTAGACTCGCTATGGGGCCGCGATTAGTGACCCACCTCATGAATATTAATGAGGTGGGTCATTGCGACCCCATAGCGAGTCGCAGTCGGTGTCTGAGACACCGTACTGCATACCAATTTGCGAGTTGCAAATTGCGAGCCGCAGGGACTCGCAATTTGCAAGTCGCAAATTAGCATTTTGCTACATCTGGCCCTTAATGCTTTACAGATAAACTGTACAATTAGATATAAACAAACATTCCTTCTGCTGCAGATCCCACTTAATGAAGGATTTTAAGTTTGGTTAGTGGTCTAGAAAGGAATCCTGCTCCAAAACCAATTGCCTGAGATCCTGACCATGACTACGAATGACTTGAGGACCACAAGTTCGAATAGAGTCACTTCTAAGGGTTAGTAAGGTACAGCCTGTCAGGTATGAAAGAGGAGCAGTAAATCCTAAAATGACACGGAGGATAAGTAACCAGCTTACCTAGTTCAAAGACCGGAGCTACATGATCAACTGGGGTTGCTTTCATAGCATCTCCTGACGGATGCTGTGATGGCTGCCAGCTGCGTCCTCTTTTTGGGATGAGGTGACACCTGAGGGAGTGTGTCTTCAGTCCCTCACAGTGACACTGATCCAGGCCTATTGAGGATTATCAATGCTGTCCATGCCACCTCAAGCTTGCCTCCTCTTTTCTACAGTTCAGAAAGAAACTAAAAGCCAGCTCTTGAAGATACTCCGTCTTTGCTCACCTACCTGCTAGTACCTCTAGCCACAACCCTCCGATTGGACTCCACTCTACCCACATTCTCTACTGAGACACACAAATGTGAACTATTCCTTCTGGGGGCTGTCCCACTCTAGTGCTCTACAGAGGTCTGCTGCTTCTAAACTGGATGTCTCCTATGGTCTAGATACACACTTACATGATGCATTCATGTCTAAATACATTTCCTCCAAATGGCCTTCTAAGATCAAGCAGTGATCTCAAATTTATCAGTCTCAAATCTAAAGAAAATTGATAACTGGTGGCAGTTCATCCTCTACTCATTAGAGTGGCTCATTTTGAAACCTAAGGAAAGGCTTGAACTACATTAAATTCTGGGTTGTTCATTTAGGAAAAATATAACCACACCTATTGCATCATCACATCACCTTTGGTAACATTCCACACTGTATGATTGAAACTAGGTGAACTAAGAAGACATTGTGTACGTTTCTGCCCTCGTCCTCCCACCAGCTCGTGCCATGACTCAGACAATCACGTAAAACCTTTCGACACCGTGAACCGGCTGCGCTATGTACCCAAGGTGGAGAAGTTCCAGCTTACAAGAGGCCATCCTCGAAGCTGTTGGTCAATTCTCCATTTCCCCTTTGTCCGGTAATCGTACTCAACCAAACATAGTGCCTTGTCAAGCGACAAGATAAACAGGTCGGGCTCATCCATGCTCATTAAAAAAGTGAAGAATACACAATGTCCAAAAATTATGTTTTGGCAACAGAAAAGTCCAAGAAAACATATCACAGATTTGTTCAGACCAGGTGTGATCATGTCTGTCTAGCAAGACTGGATAGGTTGCAGATTTTCATGATACCTGCTTGGTATTTAAATGAATGCCATTGGAATTCATTGCAGATGTGAATGTTGTGGAAATCTAGCAGGGATCAGGAAAACACAGGTAAATGTTTGCATTATTAAATGGCACACTGCAGTGCATAAGTTGAAGTTTGACAGTGTCGGGCCAGCCGCATAGCCAGTAACAAACTGACCAGTGACACATGGTGCTTGGCCATGTTACAGGCCTCACATTGTCAATCCCACTGTGAGTGAGTCCAGAACTGTCACATGTCAGACGACGGGAAGGTGTGGGGAGAGGGCTTTGAACAATGGCGCCAGGCTAGCTAGAGCCAGATTGGGAGCATCGTGGGAGCAGAGGAGTCACGTAAAATCACCTTTATCATTTACTGCAGCGTATTGGGTAGTTTAGTGCATGTGCCTCTGTGTTTACATGTGTGTGTTCATGGGGGGGTAAGGTGTGTGTATGTGTGTGTGTGGGGTCATGTATAACCCACACTCTGAAGACCGGATCAGTCCTCATAGGTGAACACTGTCAGGCCCAGACAAACACTATCCTTGTGAGGACCGGTGCGTTATGAGGACCCGTCCCCGTAGTGTGTTTAGGTAGTTTTGAGCGAGTGCATCAAAAAACTGAACGTGCCGTTATGGTTGCCTCCGTTCGCTTTATAACCTTCTCTACTATCAAAGCACGTGTGGAGTTAGAATAGCAAATACACACTTCATTACGGTCAACTGTGTGTGTATGTGTGTGTGTGTGTGCGCACACGCGCAAACGTGTGTGTTTAAGAGAGGGAGGGAAGGAGAGTTTAATTTAAAGTTTTTACTTCTGGAATTGCCCAAAATCGTTTGATTTTACTACAATTATATGTCTAAAGTACTTATGGCAGTTTTGAGCTAGGCCTCTTCATCCATTGGTCTGTTATCCTGTCATCCTATTTTTTCTTCAGTTATTGGACATCTCAATTGTGAGTGGCAGCATTCTGCCTTTTCAAAAGGAGCACATCCACATACAATTTACTTCCTTCAAGTGCCAGAGACTGCTATTGCAATGTGTGATTTTTTGAGATTATTGTACTTAATGTACTGTTAGGCAATGCTTGTTTTATTAGATTGGCGATGGCTTGGGAGCTTCCTGAACAAAGGTATGCAAACACCATGATGAAACAAAACAAGAACTGAAAAAAAGTCAAAAGGTTGGCAAGCAACACCAGCCCTATTGGCTTTGTCTTTTTTGATGGAAATATGTGTACATAACATTACGGAAAACATGAAAAATGTAAGGCAAAAGAAACAGGACTACAAATAACAGAAACTAAAGTAGCAATGCTAGTTACCTTACCTTTCAACAGTGACAACCTTATAGCAATACATCCCATGAAAGTTACCATCCGAAAACTTAATGGCATGAAGAACTATTGCAAATAAATAAAAACTTGAACTTTAATGAAGGTGTGAGTGTATATCCTGGCTCCATCCTGCTCTGGAGGCTTCCTGATCCTTAGAGTCTCAAGCGATTCCTGGCATCTGTGCCCTTCCCTACAGTAAAAACTGTCAATCGCTCACATCACAGGGCTCACTCCTACCAGGATGGTGGGTATTCTTGTCATATTTCTTCCATCCATAGTGGGAAGGCGCCCACCCTGGCATAATGCTGGCCTTGCCATATGACTCTTGGCATACCGAGAGGATCCTAGGCATGATGCTGCCTCACCCTGGCATCATAGTTAGGCTCTGCATACTGTTGAGGACCTTGGCATAATGGTCCTTTTCCCTGGCACAATGTCCTTTTCATGATGGTGCCCTCTCTTTGCATCCCACTCTGGTGCCATCTTTGGCATATTGTGGATATCTTTGGCATTATGGAGCTCGTCTGTGGCATACAGCTGGCTCTGGCTTAAAGCTGCAGATTCTAAAGTGTCAGCCTTCATGTAGGTGTAAATGTTTAACTAGAAACTGTGGAGTGTGCATGATGGCCAAAACTATAATCTGTGTGGTTTGTGGAGATCACAATGACTTTTCTTCTGTGAACTTTGTAGAAAAGTAGCCTCTTTCTAGCTTGGTTACCCCCACTTTTTGCCTTTTTGTCAGTGTGTTTGACTGTGTCTACTGGGATCCTGCTAATCAGGCAAGGTGCAGAGTACCTGTGTGTGAAGGCACCCCTGCATTAGCAGAGGTGCCCCCACAACCTCCAGGACCATTTTCCTGGACTTCGTGAGTGCGGGGTGCCATTTTAGGTGTGTACCGTACATAGGTCACTACTTATGCCCAGCTACATAATGGTAACTCTTGGTATACCGAGAGGATCCTAGGCATGATGCTGCCTCACTCTGGCATCATAGTTAGGCTCTGCATACTGTTGAGGACCTTGGCATAATGTTCCTTTTCCCTGGCATAATGTCCTTTTCATGATGGTGCCCTCTCTTTGCATCCCACTCTAGTGCCATCTTCGGCATATTGTGGATATCTTTGGCATTATGGAGCTCGTCTGTGGCGTACGGCTGGCTCTGGCTTAAAGCTGCAGATTCTAAAGTGCCAGCCTTCATGTATGTGTAAATGTTTGTTTAACTAGAAACTGTGGAGTGTGCATGATGGCAAAACTATAATTTGTGTGGTTTGTGGAGCTCACAATGACTTTTCTTCTGTGAACGTTGTAGGAAAATAGCCTCTTTCTAGCTTGGTTACCCCCACTTTTTACCTTTTTGTCAGTGTGTTTGACTGTGTCTACTGGGATCCTGCTAATCAGGCAAGGTGCAGAGTACGGGTGTGTGAAGGCACCCCTGCATTAGCAGAGGTGCCCCCACGACCTCCAGGACCAGTTTCCCGGACTTCGTGACTTCGGGGATGCCATTTTAGGTGTGTACCGTACATAGGTCACTGCTTATATCCAGCAACATAATGGTAACTCTGAACTTAGGCATGTTTGGTATCAAACATTTTGGAATCATACCCAATGCTTTTGCAAGCATTGGTTGTATGATTCCATGCACTCTGGGGTCTCCTTAGAAGACCCCCAGTATTGCCATTCCAGTCTTCTGAGGTTTTCCAGGCAGCTCCAGCTGCTGCCACCTCCCAGACAAGTTTCTGCCCCCCCTGTTGCTTGAGCAGCTCAAGCCCAGGAGGGCAGAACAAAGGATTTCATTTGGAAGAGGGGTGTTACATCATCTCCCTTTGGAAATGGGTGTTACAGGCTTGGGAGTGGTAGCCTCCCCAAGCCACTGGAAATGCTTTGAAGGGCACATTTAGTGCCCTCATTCCATAATCCAGTCTACACTAGTTCAGGGACCCCCCCAGTCCTTGCTCTAGTGTGAAACTGGACAAAGGAAAGAGGAGTGACCACTCCCCTGTCCATCATCATTCCAGAGGTGGTGCTCAAAGCTCCCCCAGAGGGTCCCTGGGTTTTGCCATCTTGGATTCCAAGTTGTCAGGGCACTCTGGGAGCATCTGAGTGGCCAGTGCCAGCAGGTGATGTCAGAGCCCTCCCCTGATAGGTGCTTACCTGTTAGCTGGCCAATCCTACTTTCAGGGCTATTTAGGGTCTCTCTCTTGGGTGGTTCTTCAGAGTCAGATTGCAGGAATCCTCTGCATCCTTTCCTTCACATTGTTACCGAAGAAACTGCATCTGGACCCTCCAGGAACTCTACAACTGCAACAAAGAAGCAAAGACAACTTCTACAACATTGCATCTTCAGCTCCTGCCAGCAACTGCAACTGTTTCCCAGTTGTGCATCCTCAGAGGACAACCTGCCTTCAGTCTGCACCAGAAGAACAAAGGAATCTCCTTTGGAGTGAAGGAGTCACTCCCCTGGTTCAGCAGGCACCTCTCTGCAACAATGACTCGTTGTGAGGAACCCTTCTCCTGATGAGCTGCGTGGATCCTGCATCATGGGTGGTGGACTGAAGTGGTCCTGATGTACAACTGTCCAACTTTGGTGGAGGTAAGAGCTTGCCTTCCCATGTAAGACAGTACCCCCGTGCACCGGATTTTCTGCAGTTGCCAAGGCTTGTTGGCATCCTTCCACAAAGTGCTTCATGCACCGTGCAGCTGTGGCCCCCAGCACTCCTTCCTGCGAAGCACAGCTTCCTAGGTGGTTCTCTGACGGCGTGGGACCCTTTTTTGTAGTGCTGTGTGGGCCTCCTTTTGCACCTTCTTTGTCCCCCTGCTGTGGGACTCCTGTGCACACTGCCTGGTCATCTGAGGGTTCTCTGAGTTGCTGACAGCCCCCTCTGACTTCCCTTCCTGGGTAAAGTCCCCCAGGTCCCTCCTGGTCCCACGCAGCGCCATTTTCCGCTAACTGTGAGCTTTGCATGTGCCAAGGCTTGTGTGCAGAATCCAGCAATGCAAACCAGACTGCAATCATCCATCCAGTGTGGGACATCATCTTCACCAACCAGGAACCCGCATTCATCTTCCTGGGTGCAGTACTGACTGTTGTTCTTCACCAATGGCTCTTCTTTTGCACCTTCATCCGGGTTAGCAGCGACTCCTGTTCTCCCTAGACTCTTCAGTGCTTCTTGGACTTGGTCCCCTTCTTCCACAGGTCCATCATTGGTGTCTTGCAGTCTCTTCTGGTTCTTTCATTATTTTCTTTCTCGTGTTCTTCTGTGTTCTAAGAAGGTTACTGTGATTTACTCCTGCTTTCTTGGGCTCAGGGGTGGGTTCTATTACTTTCCTTTGGTATTTTCTAATACTCCCAGCGCCCCTCTACGCACCACACTTGACTAGGTGGGAAACCAACATTTGCATTCCAGTTTCTTAGTATATGGTTTTTGTTCCCCCTAGACACATTCCTAACTATTGTGATTTTCACTAATTGCACTGTTTTCTAACTGTTTTTATGCACATTTCTGCATACTAGTGGATATATTTTATGTATTACTTACCTCCTACGGGAGTATAGTCTCTATGGTATTTTTGGCATTTGTGTTACCAAACTAAAGTACCTTTATATTTGTAACACTGAGTATTTTCTTTCATGTGTGAGTACTGTGTGACTACAGTGGTATTGCATGAGCTTTGCATGTCTCCTAGTTAGGCCCTGGCTGCTCATCCACACTACCCATAGAGAGCCCGGCTTCTAGACACTGACTACATTTCACTAATAAGGGATAGCTGGGCCTGGTATAAGGTGTAAGTACCTTAGGTACCCACTACAAAACAGGCCAACCTCTTACAAACATCAGTTAGGGAAACTGGGTGGCACAAAGAACTGTTCCACAAACACAACATCAAAAGACTCAGGGAGGGGGCCAGGGTGGGTAGGTCTTGTACTGCTGGGGCCCACTGGTTCTGTTTGCTGCTGAGTGACAAAGAGTGGTCTAATATGATAGTGAATTGTATTATACTTCATGTACATTCATAAATCACATTTTTTCTTATATTTGGAGCCACACACATCATAACCGTATTTGGACATGGTAGATAATTGATAGTTGCTGAAGTCCAGGGAGGTCAGTCCAACCCTATCACCCCCAGAGACCTACCCCTCCTGGACTTTAAACGTGGGGGACCTGGGCAGGTTTGGGAATATTGCCTGGAGAGTGGCCCCTGCCGGGGCCCTTGACTGCAGCAGTTACTGCCAGAGGTGGGGAATAAACAAAGAAGAGAGAAACTTGACCAATTAGATCTCAAGTTCTCTTTTCATATCTATTGTAATCTTTAGGAAGTGCATCAGATGATTGGGCTGAACTCACTTTAAATGTCAAAAATATTAGATTTATTGTTAGCTTTGCTATTCAGTAAATAACGCATAATCGGAAGGACTTCACTCAACTATCATTTAAAGCATGGTGGTATGTAGTCTGTCATAATCATGAACTGGACACAGCATATATGCGAAGGCCCGGCTTTAGGGCAGTGTGACCGGTGCGGCCGCACTGGGCGCTGACCTGCAAGGTGGCATTAGCTTCAAAAGGGGGGTGGGGCATGTGTTGGGCAATAACATATTTTAAAAGCACCTACTCCAGAGTTCCTGGTGCGTCCAACTTTCATAAAAATGTAACGATAACTCTTGTGATTAATGTTCCAGATAGATAGAAAGAGATCAGCGTTTTTGTTTAGTGGCAGATCTGACTCACCCTAATGTAGGAGGGTTAATATGCCTGCTCCAAAGAGCAGATCTGTATTTTATGTCAATAGCTGAGTGGATTAGTAAAGCCAGTCTTTTACCTGAGCTTTAAAACAAATGAAATGCATGTGAAAGTAGGGGACATGGAGGGATGAGGGGCACTTTTTCCGGGTGGTAGTGAGGTATTCTGAGGAGAAGTTAGCAGTTAGCGGAAAATATGCACCCTATGTCACTTGTATTAAAGCGAAAGGACTTATAGAGCCCAGCTACCTACTTTCTTAACAAATCTGCCAAAACATTGTAATGCCCCCCTCACCTGCTGCACAAGAAGTTCTTCAACCTCCACGATTTTCCATTTCTGATGTCATTACTTTTTTATTATAAGGTATGTCTCTCTGTATACATTATCACTTCTCTGTGGATTTTGTATCAGACTACTTTTCTCATGAACCACGTATCCCCCCCACATCCCCCTACCCCATCTCCGGGATACATTTGTACTGATTTTTCTATTTTGTTGTTTCCCTTATTTAAATTGTTGAATATATTGTGACTTTATTGTATTTGTCATGATAAACGTATACTTTTAAAAGTTAAGACAATCACAAGTTCTCAGAAAAGAGAAACAATTTGTGTGTAAAAATTATCAAAATATGCAAAAGAATACCTAGAGATTAGAAATTAGATTAGTGAAGGATATGGTGCACCTATCTTAAAGTCAAAGCAAGAAAGAAAAACAGCAAGTGTACAGAATACCTATCAGATGTAATGAGTGATAGATGAGTGTAAATACCTCTACTAACAATGGTAATGCACAGCACAGAACACACCATGAGTAATCGCATCACACTTTCAATTGGGCCACCTACTAGCACCCATGTGTTCGGCTTTGGAAGAATAAAGGTCTGTGGTAGCCTGCAGGGGTTCAAACAGTACTGTCATTTAAAGGACTGTCTTTATGTGTGCATGTTGTGCTGGACAGGTGTTTGCTAGGGATAAATCTATGCATTTCACTCTTTGAATGGTGGAGATCCCACTGGCAGCCAGGAGAGGGAGAAGGAGGATAGTTAGAGGGAGTGGGAGGTGCTGATTGCCCAAGATAACACACTATTTAAGGAAGGAAAGCCAGGAACTGAAATCTGGTCTCTTAGGGGCATATTTACAAGGACCTAGCGCCCCAAAGCGTCACTTTTTGTGACACTTCGGTGGCTCTGGGACCTCTGCCATATTTACAGGGTGGTGTTGAGCCACAAGGAAACGTAAATCTGGGGCAGCACCAAAAACTAACGCCACCACTTGGCGCAATGAGGAGAGTGCCATTGATGATTGTCTATGTGCAAGAAGGTGCCCTTTCCTGCACATAACAATCCTTAAATAATGATGATTTGCTACTTCTATGTGTGCTGCATTCTGCAGCGCACATAGAAGGAACAATCGCCATTATAGGTTGTTTATGTGCAGGAAGGGACACCTTCTTGCACATAAACAATCATTCCCTGCAACACAGCCACCCTTGCACTTTAGTGCAAGGGTGTCTGTGTTGGTGCTAGGCAGCTAAATTTAGCGCCACTGCAAGGGAAACACATGGGCGCGCCGTATTTGTGTAAATATGGTGCATCCCTGCGTTTCTGAAGTGACGCCGCATGGCGCTGGTAATTTTGGCGGAGCGCCGCTCTTCCCCACTTCCTTCTAAATCTGCTGCTAAGTGTCACGGAAAAGATGATCCCAAGGCCACATCAATTGTCCCTCAAATGTAAACATCACCTGGAGCTTTTCAGGACTTTATTCTGACAGGACGTATTACTCAGAGAAAAAATAATTGTTTTTTTTTATTGTGGTGACACGCGTGATCAATCAGAGATGCCTTCTTCTTCATTTCTGGTTTTGTGACTCAAGATGAAATCAGAACTTCCCGAAAGTTGCCCAAAGAGCTCCACAGGCCGCAATCATTTCACTTTCTAGAGCACTTTCACCAAAGAATGTTATATAAATGCTAAAGACACTACATGAGATTAAAACACAGTGCAGTGTTAAGGAATGGCTCAGGAGCATCAGGGTGAGGAGAGGAAAGACAACTGAAGACAAAAAAGCCACAGAAAACAGGGAACCCCAAAAAAGCATAAAGACAATGCCACTCGCCTTAAATTGTGGATTATGATGCTCAGTCTATGTAGGTAGGAAAAGCTGATTTTTGTCTCTGCCAACCTCAAGAGATCTGTCTTTAAAAGATTAGCAACCCTCATGAACTTAACAAAATTTATAGAGAAAAAAATGATAAAAAATGATAAACCTATGTGTGTGTGTGTGTGTGTGTAAAACGTCAACATGACTTCTAGAACTCCCATAAAAACCTTTGTGTCTCAAACCCTTGCCACTAGTCACCATATGGCACACTACATTAATTTGAAAAGCGTCTAAGATGTGCAGTTTGCTTAATTGAGCTCGAAGAATAAACACTTGTCCCACCTCGTGAGTTTATCAGCATATTTGGGCAAATATTACCACCAACGGGCAAAGGGGGCAAAATCATAAATGCAACTGAAGAGGGTACAGATCAAGGGATTCAGATGATTTGATTGTTTTTTCTTTCCTTCTGTTAATCCCCAAATACTGTAAGATTCTCACCCAAATATGGTCTGTGAAATTGGTATTCTCCATAGTCTCTTAATGGCTGCGTAACTCGTCACTGAGGCTGGCTTTATGGATGTCTGCTGGGAATTGATTAACATATTAAAAGTGGACAATATTGGGGTGGGAAAGGTTTATGTCTTTTCTTCACTAGAGAAGTTTTGCGAAGTTCTCTCTTTTTGCTGCTCCCATAGGTTGAGAAGGTTCAAAGTTTCCCTTGCCCGATCTGAATTTTCTTTTTTTGTAGTGCTAGATAATTTTCCCAATAACTGTACAAGCCAAGCTGAAAAATGTATGCAAAATATTTATCACCAAGGTTACCTTTAGAAAAGCTTTTTAGCAAATGGTTGAAGAATTATTCCCTACAAGTTTACCATTTGTGGCCCAGTAACAGGCATTATGCAATCTTACTGTGATGTATACCTTATGGAGAGCTGTTTCGTTAATGTTAAATAAGGAAGGGTGTGATCTAAATTGTCAAACCTGTCATATTTTTCATGTACAAGAGTAAAAGTGAAATACGTTACAAAGATGCAAAGTTTTTCAAATAAGCTTGCCTGAAAAAGGCAGAGGTTTTAGGTATCTGAGAAAATTGAGAAATCTTGACCCTAGTGTCTTATTCCCTTAAAGCTTTGTTCCTCCACAATGTAATCGTGTTTAAAAACTAGGTTTTGAGAGAAAAGAAGCTAAAATCACATCACGTTGATCATACAATTCTCCAGCTAAAATGTGTGTACAACAACATATTCACACAAAACAATGTTGCTCACATTTAAGTACACTGTAGTGGGACAACTCGTGGCAAGAAATATATAAATCCCAGATTCTTGACTCTGCATTGAAGTTTGACAGATTCAGGCAGTTTGAACCTCTGAATCAGTGCGGCTATGGACAGTACAGAATTCTCACCGTGCAACCTTGCATTACATAGGAATTTTAACAATTTTGGACGGCAAACCATGGTAGTCTTCCATGAAAATAAAGATGGTCGATCATTGTCTTATCAAAAGGAATACTATTCAATTTATCTGCCAGTATCTCTGACAAGATCAGGGTTATGAAGCCAAATTTAATTCAAAAGGTTGGGAGGGACCAGCTCCAAAATCCCAAAGATGAAGAATTGGTCCATAGATTGATGAAATTAGACCACTATCCCAGGCTGATTAAAACTATTGGTCAAGAGCTTCATACGTTATTTTGTGTGCTGATTAATCACTTGCACAGTTAAAGCATCGCTCCCTGAAGTCTTACTTGTCA
This sequence comes from Pleurodeles waltl, assembly GCF_031143425.1. Classification (NCBI taxonomy): domain Eukaryota; kingdom Metazoa; phylum Chordata; class Amphibia; order Caudata; family Salamandridae; genus Pleurodeles; species Pleurodeles waltl. The sequence continues at coordinate 170,319,192 of NC_090441.1, forward strand.
CCATAGCTCAACTCTTCCTCCCAAGACCTTCGAGGTGACCAGTGTTATTCTGGGACAAATCTCCTATTCTTAGAGCAGTGTTATTCTGGTACCCTACTCTTACTCTCATACCAGCGATATTCCAAGACCATACTCGTACTCTTAGATCATTGTTATTCTGAGGCCATACTCTTACTCCTAGACCAGTGTTATCCTGAGACTATACTCTTACTCTTAGACCAGTGTTATCCTGAGGCCATACTCTTACTCCTAGACCAGTGTTATCCTGAGACCATACTCTTACTCATAGAGCAGTGTTATTCTGGTACCCTACTCTTACTCTCAGACCAGCGTTATTCCGAGACCATACTCATACTCTTAGACAAGTGTTATCCTGAGACCATACTCTTACTCGTAGACCAGTGTTATCCTGAGACCATACTCTTACTCGTAGACCATTGTTATCCTGAGACTATACTCTTACTCCTAGACAAGTGTTATCCTGAGACCACACACTTACTCTTAGACCAGTGTTATCCTGAGACATACTCTTACTCGTAGACCAGTGTTATCCTGAGACATACTCTTACTTGTAGACCAGTGTTATCCTGAGACCATACTCTTAGTCGTAGAACAGTGTTATTCTGAGACCATACCCTTACTCTTAGACCAGTGTTATTCTGAGACCATACCTTTACTCTTAGACCAGTGTTATCCTAAGACCATACTCTTACTCGTAGACCAGTGTTATTCTGAGACCACACACTTACTCTTAGACCAGTGTTATCCTGAGACATACTCTTACTCGTAGACCAGTGTTATCCTGAGACATACTCTTACTCGTAGACCAGTGTTATACTGAGACCATACTCTTAGTCGTAGAACAGTGTTATTCTGAGACCATACCCTTACTCTTAGACCAGTGTTATCCTGAGACCATACTCTTAGTCGTAGAACAGTTTTATCCTGAGACCATACTCTTACTCCTAGACCAGTGTTATCCTAAGACCATACTCTTACTCCTAGACCAGTGTCACCCTGAGACCATACACTTACTCGTAGACCAGTGTTATCCTGAGACATACTCTTACTCCTAGACCAGTGTTATCCTGAGACCATACTCTTACTCGTAGACCAGTGTTATCCTGAGACATACTCTTACTCGTAGACCAGTGTTATACTGAGACCATACTCTTAGTCGTAGAACAGTGTTATTCTGAGACCATACCCTTACTCTTAGACCAGTGTTATTCTGAGACCATACCCTTACTCTTAGACCAGTGTTATCCTGAGACCATACTCTTAGTCGTAGAACAGTGTTATCCTGAGACCATACTCTTACTCCTAGACCAGTGTTATCCTAAGACCATACTCTTACTCCTAGACCAGTGTCACCCTGAGACCATACACTTACTCGTAGACCAGTGTTATCCTGAGACATACTCTTACTCGTAGACCAGTGTTATCCTGAGACCATACTCTTACTCCTAGACCAGTGTTATCCTGAGACCATACTCTTACTCGTAGACCAGTGTTATCCTGAGACATACTCTTACTCGTAGACCAGTGTTATCCTGAGACCATACTCTTACTCCTAGACCAGTGTTATTCTGAGACCACACACTTACTCTTAGACCAGTGTTATCCTGAGACTATACTCTTACTCCTAGATGAGTGTTATCCTAAGACCATACTCTTACTCGTAGACCAATGTTATCCTGAGACCATACTCTTAGTCGTAGAACAGTGTTATCCTGAGACCATACTCTTACTCCTAGACCAGTGTTATCCTAAGACCATACTCTTACTCCTAGACCAGTGTCACCCTGAGACCATACTCTTACTCCTAGACCAATGTTATCCTAAGACCATACTCTTACTCCTAGACCAGTGTTATCCTGAGACATACTCTTACTCGTAGACCAGTGTTATTCTGAGACCACACACTTACTCTTAGACCAGTGTTATCCTAAGACCATACTCTTACTCCTAGACCAGTGTTATCCTAAGACCACACACTTACTCTTAGACCAGTGTTATCCTGAGACTTTACCCTTACTCCTAGACGAGTGTTATCCTAAGACCATACTCTTACTCATAGACCAATGTTATCCTGAGACCATACTCTTAGTCGTAGAACAGTGTTATTCTGAGGCCATACCCTTACTCTTAGACCAGTATTATCCTGAGACCATACTCTTACTCTTAGACCAGTGTTATTCTGAGACTATACTGTGCATGGATTGTAGATGCTTTTTTTGCTGCGCAGTTGATGTATGTCACACTGATCATGATGGATTACAACTTGCAAATTTCTGCATAAATTATTGGGCCGTCCACGGGCTGCTGGTGACATTTGTGAGTGTTTGTCTTTCCTTCAAAGAGATGAAAAAAGAGCCCCACGCCTTAATATGAATCCTGTAGGACAAAATAATTATCTAAAAAATGCAAGGAACTCAAACCATGTTCTGAAGCAATTCAGCTGTTGAAAGCCAGAAAGCCGAAATCCCGGATTCTTTTTGTTCAGTTACTATAAGCACCAATAGATTAAAATATCACTTGTGTCTCTGGCACAGGCTGAAATTTGCTGAAGCCTGCATTAATCTTGTTGGACTTCCTGGTGATGTAAACACGGATGTCTTTCCTAGTACCCTTCAATATTTATACGAACAAAACATTATATTAGAACTGTAGAGGAGGTTATACGATGCAACTTAAACAAAAGACAGAGGGCTGCCATACAAAATTTGACATAAGAATGTAAAATAAATAGTAAAATAAAAAAGAACATAAATACATTAAAGATAAAAGCAAAACCAAAATTAGTCAAGAAGGTTAAAAAAGAAGAAACAACAATGAAGAACTAAAATGAAAGAATAACAAGTCTCTAAATGAATTTCAGCTACTGGAAGGCTAACATAAAGAGGCTGGTTCAGAGTCTCTTGCAGGTGGCCATTGGAGAGGTTACCTGGGGGAGCTGATTTTTAAGTGGCCTCCAGAATCAAGGCATGGCTAAGGATAAGACACGATCAGACAATCTAGCACGAGGAAGACCAGGGAGACTGAGCCCTATTACATAAATACACTTCCACTTAAAACTAGGGTACAAAGGTGGTTGTAGGTGGGGTTTTTCCATCTCAAAAGGCTGGCTTTGATTTCCCTGTGTCTCCCTTTCCAACATAGGGTGCAGGAGTTGGTGGTGTTGGTGATGTCAAGGTGAGGTTATCCTAACAGGATATATCTTGTCTTGACTTCCCAGAGGACTTGCTCCTAAGACTCCAGAAATGACAGCATGCAGGGGCTTAGTTACTTATGCACTTGAGGAGGCAGGCCGTCTATGCGCTGCAATGGCTACTCTTCAGTGGCCCCCTATCAAGGGGCTGAAGAAAACTGGCACTGCACCCAGTGCAGCCCCCCTTTCCTTGCCCCTACCACCACCTGTAGAGGCCACAGGCACTCATTTTTTCATACAAGTGGGCAATAAATTCCACTCCACCAGCAGAATTGGCGGAACTTTGACTACTCCATGTTACGCTTGTAACTGATTTGCGCCCATTCGTGGAGCTCAGCAGAATCTCGCTGAGTTTTAATTGAACTCCACAGCATTCCGCCCACCCCTAATTTTTTGCTGGCGGTGAGGTTCACCGGCACCCATTTTTTGGGATTGGAATTCGTTTTCTTCAGCTAACATTTCTCAAGAGGAAGAGAGGGAAAACGCACAATAGAGAAAGAATGAGAAAGAGAAAGAAGGGAAACCCATCATAAAGGGAGAAACCAGGAACTTGCAAGTGGGAGCTTAAAAAGCAGGGAGTGTCTGGAAGTCATTTATTTCGGATTACCAGGGCACCCCGAAGTAGTCCACAAAATCTATATCGTATAAAACAAGTCAACAAAAGTTCTGAACATGTCTTGTTGCTGGTTAGGGTTTCACTTCTTCTGAGTATTTTACTGTGCATAGTCTATAATTGTCACCAATGGGCTCTGGGGACATGATAAAGGGTTTTGCCCCCTGAATGAACATCGAACCCACATTATCGGTAGGACAGAATTTCGAGGACAAAAAATGATATTGACCAATAAATGGGTCTAAATTTTCTATACCTAACTCCACATATAGGTACCTATGCTTTACATATATCTTCAAGGTACATGGATGTGGAGTTAGGAATAGCAAATCTGTAAATCCCTATATGCATTTACCTTTCGATATTTGTCCCTCGATATTCTGGCATCGATATTGCTGCTGATGCGAATATTCAGTGGTACAACCAGGCAAAGCACGAAAGAAACAGTTTGCAACTTGCACGTTGTCAGAAGTTCGAGATGGCATAATATGAAGTTGACATATGTCATGCAATTGTATTTTTACATGTTAAAAATGATGTGCTTCACGTCAATTAAAAGTCGAAAATTCACGGGCTTACTTTACTGTGTGTTTCACCTGCAGATTGTGGGATGAAAACACTATTTTTGTTTTTAGAGCAAACCCTTGAAATGACCTTGATGTTTGGGGATTGTGCGTATTAAATAACAGTGGGGATGCTTATCCGCGTGAGATCTCTGTCTCTCTGTAACACACACACTTTCTGTCGCTTCCCTTCCTTTTGTTTCTATTTGTCCTTGAATTTTCTTATTCTCTCTCTCTCTCTATCACACTTATTACAGAGCTCATTAAACGACACTCAACACCCGCCCGCAGTCCTCTCTGCATTTATTTCTCTCCGCCTCTGTTACTCTCAATCTCTTGCACTCACCTTACAAAAGATAAAACGCTGCACGTTTTCACTTTGCCACTCATCAAACTCACTCACCTGGCCCAGGTTTTAAAACTCCAAGTCACTCAGTCAGAGGGCGGGGAGGGCCGTGACTCGAGGGGGGCGGGGGTCATTGAGTGAAGAAAGGGTCTGCCGCCCGCGCAGACAAGATTCAGACTCTGTGCGCCCCCCATGGTTTGTTCGGCTCTGGGCAATGTTCGTAAAACTGTTTGCAACCCCCTTAAAAGAATGTCGAATAGGAACTCTAACAGCAGGGGCCCGGCGGGAGGGCGGGGGAGATTCACATTATATCAGGAAATCCATTAAAAATAGTTTTTGTTTTTTTTGCAAGGAATAAGTGCATTGGGTACAAAATGTGAATATGCAATTCCGCTTTTTCTAATTAAATGTGATTTCCTTCATTTGCGTATTGTGGAGCAACACAAAAATACAAACATGTTTAAAAAATAACTGGAAGACGATCTGAGAAGTTATTGCAACGTTATAGTGAACAATATCAAATGCAAGAATGGAGCTAAAGCTGAGCTGAGTCTGCCTAGGGGCTCTGTGCCACAATCTTACTTTGAAAGTAGCGCCTTGAGTGGTCCTGGAGAGCGGCCTCTGCACTGACTGTCCATTGATGCGCTACAGAAAGACCACTCGGGGTAACGTGAGTGTCTCCTGCCCAGCCCCGCCGGCCTTGGAGAGGCTAACGACCTATAAGGACATCTCAGCAGTGCCTGTTTCCAGGCACCTCCTTCAAGCAGCAAAACTGCACTAGCAGTGTCCAAGGCAAGGTATAGAGGGTGAAGGGAAAGAAGTGAGGAAGACAAGAGGGAGGGCGGGGGGTGCAGAGGGTAGTGACCTGAAAGAAGGAGTGAAAAGGGAGAAGAAAATGAGGGAGTATGGAAGAGAGAACAGGAGGAAAAGGGAGCAACCGAGAGATATGGAAAAAAGGGAGAGATGAAGTAAGAGAAGACAGTGAGATGAAACTGAGATACAGAGAGAGAGAGTGAAATGAAAGAGCTACATTGGGAGGAAAACGAATAGTAAAGGAACGAGGAAAGAAATAAAAGATGAGAGAGAGAAAGAGGGAGTGAAATGAAAGAGGAAGAGCTACAGAGGCAGTGGAAAGAATAGGAGAGAGTAAAGAGAGAGAAGCAGAGAAAGATGAGAGAGAGAAGGAGGAGGGCGAGAGAGATGGAGAGAACGGAGGTTAAGACAGGAGGAGAATAGAACGGCTGCGTGTGATGCTCAAGGGAAGACCAGGGCAGAGAACACGCGCATTGGTTCTTCATGGCTATGCTCCATGCAGAGCCCTCACCTGGTGTCGCTGCCATCCGCCTCCCGCGCCCCCTCCTGCCGTCTGAGGCCTGCGCTTCTCACATCGCACAGGATGGGAGGCTGGAAAGAGGAACCCCCATTGCACAATCTCCATTTCACTGGCGAACCGTTTAGGGAAGCGGAGGCCTCCGTGAGACCCCTGCGCTCAGCACAAGAGGCAGCTCGTACATAACCATGGACAAAGCCAATAGGTCTCCTCTATGCGAGAGCTATGGCCTTGGCAATGTGTTTAGCCATGTTGTACACCAATGTGGCTGTTGTTCAGCATGGCTGAAAGTTAGTGGCATGGAGTGTGGTAGAGTGGAATGGAGTGCCGCTGAGTGGATCAGAATGTCGTAGAGTGGAGTAGAATGGACTAGTGTCATAGATGGGAGTAGAATGTTGTAGAGTGTTGTAGAGTAGAGTGTCATAGAATGTAAGGGCACAGAGTGTCATTGAGTGGAGTAATGTAGAGTGGCATACACTGGTGTAGAGTGTTGTTGAGTGGCAAAGAGTGGAGTACAGAGGCACACAGTTTACTGTTTAGAGTGGAGTGGATTCAAGTGGAGTGGAATAGAGTGGAGTAGATTAGAGTGGCGTGGATTGAATTGGAACGGATTGGACTGAAGTGGATTGTAATGGATTAGAGTGGCATGCTTTGGATTAGAGTGGAGTAGATGAGATTGGAGTGGAGTGGATTAAAGTGGAGTGTATTAGAGTGGAGTGGATTGGAGTGGACTGAAGTGGACTGGGGTGGATTAGAGTGGAGTTGATTGCAGTGTAGTCGAGTGGAGTAGATTGAAGTAGATTGGAGTGGAGTGGATTAGAATGCAGTGGATTGGAGTAGAGTAGGGTTGATTAGAATGGAGTGGATTAGAGTAGAGTTGATTAGATTAGAGTGGAGTGGATTAGAGTGGAGTAAACTGGAGTGGTTTAGAGTGGAGTGAGTGGAATGGATCAGAGTGGAGAGCATTAGTGGATTAGAGTGTCATAGAGTAGAGTGGATTTGAGTGGGGTGGAGTAGGGTGGATTGGAGTGGATTAGAGTGATTTGGAGTAGATTGGAATATATTAGAGTTGAGTGGATTAGAGGGGAATGGATTGGCATAGGTTAGAGTGGAGTGGATTTGAGTGGATACAAGTGTAGAGAATTAGAGTGAAATGGAATATAGTTGAGTGCATTAGACTGGTTTAGAGTGAAGTGAATTAGAGTGGAGTGGATTGGAGCAGTGTGGAGTGGGTTAGAGTAGATTAGAGTGGAGTGGATTAGAGTGGATTGGAGTAGAGTGAATTAGAGAGAATTTGACTGGAGTGGATTGTAGTGCATAACAGTAGAGTGGAATAGTGTGGATTTGAGTTGATTCAAATGAAATGGAAAGGAGTGGAATTCAGCGGATTAGAGTGGATTGCAGTGGATTAGAGTGGAGTGATTTAGAGTTGAGTGGATAATAGTGAAGTGGATTTGAAAGGATTAGAGTAGGGTGAAGTGGATTGTATCAGAGTGCTTTAGAATGGATTAGAGTGGAGTGAAATAGATTGGATTAGAGTGGAGTGGAGTGGATTAGAGTGGGATGGATTGGAGTGGATTAAAGTGGAGTTGGAGTAGAATGGTGTAGAGTGGATTGGAGTAGATTGGGGTTGATTGAAGTGGAGTGGTGTTGATTAGAGTGGAGTGGGAGAGATTAGAAGTGGATTAGCGTGGAGTGGATTGGAGTGGGTTATAGTGGAGTGGATTACAGTGGTTTGGATTGAAGTGAGTGGACTGGGTTGGAGTGAATTAGAGTGTAGTAGACTTCAGTCGTGGATTAGAGTGGACAGGAGTGGAGTGGGTTTCAGTGGATTGTAGTGGATTGTAATGGATTCATGTGGATTAGAGTGTAGTGGATTGGAGTGTAGTGGTTTAGAATGGATTACAGTGCATTGGATTTGAGTGCAGTGGATTAAGTGGATTAAAGTGGAGTTGATTACAGTGAAGTGGATAGGATTGGACTAGAGTGGAGTTGATTGTAGGGGAGTGGAGTGGATTTCAGTAAATTAGAATGGATGGTAGTAGATTGGAGTGGGTTAGAGTTGAATGGATTTGAGTGGAGTGGATTGGGTGGAAAGTATTAGAGTGGAGTGAAGTGGATTACAGTGAAGTGAATTAGGGTGGATTATATTGGAGTGGACTGGATGGACCAGATTGGAGTGGATTAGGGTGGAGAGGAGTGGATTAGAGTGGAGTGGATTAGAGTGGATTTATTTGGAGTGGATTAGAGTGGAGTGAATTAGAGTAGACTGGATTAGAATTGACGAGAGTGGATTAGAGTGGAGTGGATTAGAGTGGAGTGGCATAAATTGCCTGTTCTTGTTTCTTACGTTATTCCTCACTGCTTCATAAATTGGCCCTCCCCAGCAGTGAAATTCCAGTGGCACTGCCCATGCAGAATGTTGGTTGTACAAAGCATTAACACAATAGGTGAGGCTAATATTACATTTCTTCCAATGCCCCAGACCTTCCCACGCTGTTGCAAGCCCCTCAGATGACCACCATGAGTGAAGTGAAGTGCACAAAGCACAGAGTACTGCAGCAAAACACGAAAAAACTAGAACAAAAAGAGCTATGCAGGGAGCCTTATGATTGTTTCCAGTCTTTTATTAGTAAAACCAACCTCAACCACTGTGGTACATTTTAAATGCAGAGTTTGTACTTCTTCAGACCAAACACTCTTAAACTGCCTACTAGTATGGATGACGTGATTCGTAAACCTACTAATACTCATTGCATGTAACATTTCCTACAGACTAATTTACATACATATGATTGATGTTCCCTGGGTAATGTGTGTATGGTTTTAAGTGCCCTAAACGCCCTACACTGTTATGAGTAGTGCTATAAAACAAATGAAATGCATGTGAGAGAGCGGCTATGGAGACATGAGGGGCACTGTTGGAGGGAGTTAATAAGGGAATTCATGGGGAAGGAGGTCCCTTGTGGGGTACCAAAAAGAGTGTCATACCGGGAGCCACCAGAGATAAAGTCGGCACTGTTTCCGCCCGCCGCCCCAGCAAAGTGTTCCTAACGTGGCCGGCAGGGTCTCAAGGGGGCTGGCGGTCTATGGAAAGACCACCAGCATGAACACAGCGGTGTTTACCACCGTGTTCATAATGACCCCCATAATACCTGGTCCTTAGGTATTCATCCTGTGTTCTTGTTGGAGCTGGTTTCTCACTCCTTCCCTTAGCGAAGGTGCAGAGCTCAGGACATGTGTCTCTTAGTAATGATTGAGTGATTTGTTTATAGAGCGCATGGTCACCCAAGGGTGTCCTGGAGCTAGATTCTAAGCTGACCTGGTCCAGCACTAGGGTGAAAAGAGGGTGATCTTCGGATGTGATCAGCAGTGGGATCCAGAGGAAGTGTGGTCCAGACAGTGGTGGCAACAGAACAGCCAGGTGAAGTAGCCACCTAGAACAGCAACCAGCATTTCCTCAGCAGACACAGAAGGCAGCAGGTGAGTGATGTTCCTACGAAGAGATAGGCCGGGTCTTGTTCATTGAAGAGCAGGTCGACTATATGTACATTTTGGGTCGTATGTTGCTTGTACCATTATCCATACACATGGTGGGGGGTTCTGTGAAAAAAAGAATAGACAAAAAAAAATCAAAACAATGGGCCCTATGAACAAAGGTATTTTTAAATCATAAATGTACATTTAGGACCTAAAGTACTTCCATGTACACCTGGCAGAAATCCTCAAAATAATTGCTTGCAGGGATAAATGTATTTTCTACTGCAGGTTTGTCCGCCAAAAGGGTCTAGAAATCTGCAGTCATGAATCCCACTCAAGAGGTTGGGAGGGGGTGTTTCAAGGAGTGGTTTGCCTTGGAAGTTTGGCAATGCTAACAAGTTCATGCATTGCCATACTCCAATCTGACCCTGTCCCACCTGGAAATGTTTGTCAAGCTTCTTCACCCAAGAGCTGGAGTAACTCCCCTTTCAGGATGGAAAGGATTGCTCCCACATTTTCTTGGTGTACTATGGAAGGGCCTTCTCTAAATAAATACATGTTTTCCCCATGGAGGAAAAAAAGTAAAAAGGCATGTGTTTGCACAGGAGGCTCTGTAAGTCCGTGCATAGTTCGATGCATATAGATTCTCACACACGGGAACAGGACTGAGTGAAAATGTCACACAACCCCCCAGGAGTACACCTTCAATCCTGTGCCCTGCGCACTACTGGGAATGTTTCTATACACAAAAATATGTAAAAGTATGATCAGGTGAAGATGTAAATCTCCGCCTGTGAATTTATGTTTTTACATGAATAGGGCCCAATAACGTTCCATCTGCTCCCTCTGCCAAAAGCGTTTAGCAAGTCCCTCAATGAACATTTATTATTGTCACGATTAAGAGAATTAAAGAGTGAACTTAGCAAAGACAAGTTCTGCATACTGAGATTTAACATTCACACTCTTGGCATTCATCTCAAAAGTAAAATCATTGAATTTCAGCTAAATTATTTAAAGAAAACCCCAAAATATCAGGAGAGCATTTTGTGAGGAAATGGGATGTATTATATGGAGTGGTTGTGCGACCTCATTGCAACCTCACTGCGTAATACATTTACCAACCACTTTAGGACCCTTAGGCTTCGTTTATCAAAGCTTCAGTTCGACCATCAGTAGTTGAGACTCTGAGCAGAAAAGCTTACACAGTGGAACATGTGTCAAGCATTCAAACAGTACCAAAAGATTTGACTAAGAAATTGACAAGTCACCATCGAAATGTGATAACAATTTATAAAAACATGCTGCATTTTTAGACACCAGGGTGAAAAAGATCCACCAGAGAGTTCCAGTGATGTAGGATTTCACTCAATCATGAACAAACCTTGGCAAATTCAATTAATTTGACACTCAGAAACGTTTTGAGCAAAAAGTGGGCAAGATGTAATGCGGTCAGCTAGAGTTACTTGGAGTGACAAATTCCAGCAGAGAGCCAGTCAGAGGGACCAGCAAGGATCTCAGAAACAGTTACCTCCTCAGAAGAATTAGTCTTCTGCAGCCCCATTAACTTTACACAGTCCTATGTATGACTATGGATGTGGTCCTGATGCTGAAGATGCTCAAGGATGCTGTGGATGTGAAGCAGTCGAAAGGAGTCTTCCTGTGGCTACTCCTCGATTCACAAAGGGAGTGAGGCCTTCCTGGTCATAGGGTCGATGTCTCTCAAAGTCCTCTTGGTGCTGGTAGATGTTGAGTTGCCACTGGGCTGCCAGTTGCCCGGTATCACAATCACAGCCAAATCCTTCCATGGGTGATAACACAGCTTCTGGGTGACTGAGCTGCACTCCAATGACTCTCCCAGGCTCTGTGAACTCAGGTGAACATTGAGCATTGGATCCTGGTCTCTGGTGCTGGGCTACCAACGTGCCCCAGCAGGCTTCTCAACTTCTGTATCCTTGTGCTGTGAACAGGTTGGCAGCTAACTGACCTTTGGAGTCTTTTGGCTTTGGTTGGGCTCTGGAGACGACTCCCCCTAGAACAGAACACATCAGGCACAATAACTCTGCTTTGCTGGCCATAAGGTTCAGCAGGTGCAGTCCAATCCTCTGCAGCCTCCTTTTGCTGGATCCACGGTGCAGCAGGGCAGCCCTTCTTCAGTCTTTCTTCTGGTCCAGATGAGATCTAAGTTCTGGGTGGTAAAGGTGCCCTATTTATCTATAGAAAATGCCCTCAGGGAATGATGCTGTTGCTAGCCAATGGGCTACCATTTTCCCTCCCTCCTGACAACCACTTCCTGGGAAGTGTTACATCTGGCTATCCCAGGATGCACCATTGTGAAGACTCAAAAGATGGCAGAACCCCTCTCTTGGTGTCAAGAACACCTGAGTCCAACCCAGAGGTGTGGCTATCAAGAGGGCTATACGCCCCTGAAAAAAATGGTTTGACAACTGGCTGCCGCTTCCCTGCTCCTAGTGCCAACCTGTCTACTGAAACAAAAGAGGAGCCCCTCTCCCAAATGTTCCTCATTTGCCCTTCAAAGGCAGCTTCTCCTTTAAAGCTTGCCTTTTGGGCTTACACCTGTGTGGCTTTCTGTCAGGGGGAGGTAACACATCCTCTAGTAGCAGGCCTCTAGTATCTCTCCTGGGAGTCATTAGCTCCCTAGGAAGGCAGAAAACTATCTACATTAAATGGGCACTGGAAACCTTGGCCAACTAAAGTGGCAACTTCTAGAGTTGCACTTTACCCACCAATGACATTAAGTTCAATTTAACCATTAAATCAGATTTAATGCACTTATTATTTTGATCCTTAAAAAAATAACTTTAGAAGTCCCATCCAGAAGTTAGCAGGGCTGAGGTGTCAGCTTGGAACTCTGTACTTGCCAATGGGACTAGTAGCCTTTCCACAGTAAAAATGACAATTTCGTTTTTTTACTGCTGGAACATGTAAATGTATGTGTTCCACTTTTTAACATACAGCACCATGCCTTAGGGCTTGTTAGGCCTACTTTGGGGTGACGTGCATATACTAAAAAAAGAGGTTTGGGTGTTTCCATTGTCTTAAATGGCAAAGTCCAGTTAACAGCTTAAGACTGCCCTTCAGGGTGGTCAAACAAGTGCTACAGTCCTTGGGGGACACTCTAATTTACAGGCCCTGTGCACCCCTGGTAGCATATACAAGCCAACGTACAATTAATTTAGGCTGTGCCAATTAAGGGCAATCCAATCAAACATGCACAATTTTAAGGGTCAGAGGCCATGCATTCAGTCCTGTTTAGCAGGGCTCAGGGCATTTCAGAACTATTACACCAGTACCTAGTAAACAAAATGTGGGTTAACAGTGGGGGTAAACCTGCAAAAACCATCTTTGCTATCCCTGCTTTTAAGTGTTATTAAGGGAGCAGCAGCAACATAAAGTAAATAAGGCTCTTAGATCCTTGTGTGTTCTCTATAGGTTCTACTCTTAGCTCTTCCACCAGCTCTTCACCAGTACATATGAGGCGATCAAGAGGCTTGGGGTAGGACAAGGAAGCAATGCTCCGATCTAACCAGGGACAAATGGTGCCTATCACTCTCTCTACTCAGCGCTTTTTCATTAATGAACTCCCATAACAATCTTAGGTTTCTTTCATCCTGAAGAAGGCCAGCCGTGAGTTGTCTGCATGCTCCGAAACACAAACAACATCTTATTTTATTACAGTGACATGTTTTGACCCAATCAGCAGGCTTATTCTGCAGTGAAACGTAGTATGGTCTAATGTCTAAATTCTTTCCTGACATATTCCATGATGTCTCTTGGTTGTCATGACATTGCGTCATGTTCTAGTAACTTTGAGTAGCGAGAAACAACAGAAACGAATCCTTTTATAAATTATAAAATGCAAGAAACTGAAATAGTTTTAAGTAGAAGTCAGGGCACTCTACAAGCTTAGTGAGCATGGTATGTTCCATGACATGCTTGACCAAGAGGGGGAGGTGGCTCGAATAGGTAAAGAGCAGAAATTTGGTACAGTCTCTTAACTATTCCGTTTATGATTAGGGCAGATTTATCCATTTCAGTATAAGGGTTGGGACCATAATAATATAGTGTATGACTAACCTATTAATTTGCAAAGAAACAGACACGAAGGAAATCGCAACATGACACTAAGAGCGAACACCCCTTCATGGATGAGATTGTGTCCTTACTTTGACTGCTGATTTTCGTTTCAGCTGACACTTGCGTTTGTATTAGGTTTGTATACGTGCCTGCCTACCTTCAAAATAAAGGCAAAGTTACAAGAAAATAAATTGCACTCTAATATTTTTCTGTTTTAAGGGGTTGAGCGTTTACCCTAGTATATATTAGAGTTTATAATCTGACCTTCTGGGTTCATTTGGCAATGTTATTTCTTTGATTTTTCTTTTTCTGATGTGGGGTAAGTAAAAGTTGTACACCAGGCAACACAAATTTGGCTTTCAATAAAAGTATATCAAACTCACTCAATAGATGGTCATAAACTGTATAGTTTACTTTGCTAGGTTTAGAGCCCATTGTGTTGGTTTTGTTGGTTGCGGTAGCTACATTCCCTACATTAATATTTCGGGATAGTTAAATCACATTTATAGAGTGAGTAGAAATAATATTTTGAGGAAGTTAAATAACATATAGGGGTCATTCTGACCCTGGCGGCGCAGAATGACGGAAGCACCGCCAACAGGCTGGCGGTGCTTCCAAGCCCATTCTGACCACGGCGGTAAAGCCGCGGTCAGAAAAGGGGAACCGGCGGTTTCCCGCCGGATTTCCCCTGGCTGGGCTGAATCTCCATGGCGGCGCTGCTTGCAGCGCCGCCATGGAGATTCCGACCCCCTTCCCGCCACCCTGTTTCTGGCAGTTTTTACTGCCAGGAACAGGATGGCGGGAACGGGTGTTGTGGGGCCCCTGGGGGCCCCTGCACTGCCCATGCCACTGGCATGGGCAGTGCAGGGGCCCCCTAACAGGGCCCCAGCAGGATTTTCACTTTCTGCATTGCAGACAGTGAAAATCGCGACGGGTGCAACTGCACCCGTCGCACCCCTGCAACTCCACCAGCTCCATTCAGAGCCGGCTTCATTGTTGCAGGGCCTTTCCCGCTGGGCCGGCGGGCGCTCCTTTGGCGGGTGCCCAGCGGGAAAGCCAGAATGGCCTCCGCGGTCTTTTGACCGCGGAGCGGCCAAATGGCGGTGACCGCATGGCGGGCGGCGGTCAGAGTGACCGCCATAGAGTGTTGTTATAATTATCGAGCCCGATTCACAAAGGTAAACTTAGACCAAAAGTTTGGATTTTTGGCCTAAGTTTAGACCACAAGTCTAAACTTAGACCAAAAGTCTAACTATACTGTGAGTAAAGTTAGACTTTTGGTCTAACTTTAGACTTTTGGTCTAAGTTTAGACCAAATTTTAAACTTAGACCAAAAGTCTAACTTTACTATGAGTAAAGTTAGACTTTAGGTCTGAACTATGGGCCCGATTCACAAAGGTAAACTTAGACCAGAAGTTTAATTTTAGACCTAAAGTATCTAAGTTTACTTGCAGTAAAGTTTGACTTTTGGTCTAAGTTTGGACTTTTAGTCTAAGTTTAGACCAAAAGTCTAAACTTAGACCAAACATCTAACTTTACCTCAAGTAAAGTTAGACTTTAGGTCTAAACTTGAACTTTTGGTCTAAACTTAGACTTTTGGTCTAAGTTTACCTTTGTGAATCAAGCCAATCATGTTATTCTCCCTTAGATATCCCCTTACTTGGGATCTAATTTAGAGTTCAGCAGATGGGTTACTGTATCGCAAACGTGACAGATATCCCACGCGACATATTACATGTGTCTTAGGATATAATACACTTGTAATAGGAAGATGAACTGTCAGTCACGCTTGTGACAGAGTAAACAGCTAGCCCAACTCTAAATCATGCCCTGAGATGCAAAGATGTCAAATAAAAAATGCACATTTATTCATGCTCTTATTCATTGTAAGATGATAATTATGTTTCAATATATTCATGCTTCTTTAGTCTGAATCGGGTTCTTTTTTCCAACAATTGTTTTTTAAATTATGAATAAAATCTAACAGGAGCTAATATTTCACTTCTTGTTTAATATTATTAAACAATGAGCACGTTTTCACAAAATGTACATAAGTGAAAGGGTATTAAGGTGTTTTCTGCTAACTAGTTATTTTAAAAAGATTCAGTAATGATCAGATATGTTATGAAAACTAAGAACAAATTGTGATAATTGAGAAAGGAACTTTGTTCCGGAGAATGGAGACACATTCCTTTTCATAAGTGAATATGTCAGAGAATTCTTGATTTCTTCAGCCAACAATCATGCTACTCTAAAACTTGTTGGAGGTGCTCAGTGACTCATGCTGACCCTTAGAATCACCTGGGAATAATGGCATTGTTACTATTACTGTTATTTTATTGGACATATTCCATACATCCCTCAGGAGAGACCAAGTACATACAGTTATCCTCATCCAAAACAATAATTAATATATAAAATGTTATATGAAACTTTTAAAAAATGTAGAACATCCAAAACAGACATCAATGAACTTCACAATAAACAAAAAGACGGAGATACGTTTTATGGACTAAATTTTCATATTATTACCAATAGTACAGGGTACGACTTTGCAATCCCAAGCAAAGTCTATCTGGTTTCTTTGTACTCTCCTATGTCGCTCTGTCTCCTACTAAGGGTATGACACCAGGTTTACAATTCATCTAGAATCTTAACAAGATCCCATTTTAACTATTTTTGTAAAAGTGTACGTGCGTTATTTTGAAAAGTTTTACAGTACCTAGCGGTACGAATCATTTACAAATTATTCGAGAGTCTTGGTTTAATACATTCTGGTGAATAATGTATATTTAATAACTATATACTGGTTTCAAGAGAGCGGCTTCTCTCTCTGGAATTCCTGAAGTGGGTTTTCTTTGTGTTTTATGGGCTGTATAAATATGTACAATATACTAAACTTGTTATAAGCAACACATACTAACCATAGCAAACACACAGCAGACGCTTGATAATTTGTACTTTATCAGCAATATACGGAATGCATTCTTAACACAGGTGGCCATTGTTACTTGACACTAAATTGTTACATATGCATTCTGTATTAAAAGTGATGTGTTATTAATATTCTTTACTTTGCCTTGGAGATTGTTTAATGATTCCATCTTCTTTACAGAGTTTGCACGTTAAGTCAATGCTGCGTGCATTGGATGTGATATGGGCACACTCCTTTTATACCTGTCCTTTTGTCAAGTGATAGCCTCAACCATGAAAATGTTACTGTTCATTTCAATTTCTAACATTGTCATAGGTACCTTTTGAATAATTATACGTAATTTGATTGTTCGTGTTTTTTTTATTTCGATTGTCCTTCTCATTCCTTTTGAAAATGTCGAGGAAAATATCATTGATCAAATAGGATGTTTGGGAGAAATGTGACTGACCTGTTAGAGGGATCACTTGATATTGCGAAAACTCATGTGAGCATCTGTGTTTCACCTTCTATCCACCATGGGTATTTCCTGTGAATGAATGAACCTCATTAAACAAATAATAAATAATTGATTAATTATCAAAATGAATACCATGTACTTTGCAATCTTCGAATCCAAGATGAATGTAAAAACTTTTTGGTCCACCCACAACGTATCCTAGGTAAAATGTTCAATGTATTTGTGCGGGTTTTGATTGGATAGAGGTGTGGGCAGGCTTACCTGAATAAAATATTCAATGCTTGATTGCATGCTCCTTGCTTGTACTGAGGGTCAGGCAGCCAGGCACCACCTGGAGTGCAGGTTTTGTTTGGATAGAGGTGTGGGCAGGCTTACCTGAATAAAATATTCAATGCTTGATTGCGTCCCCATTGCTTGTACTGAGGGTCAGGCAGTCAGGCACTTACTGGAGTGCAGGTTTTGATTGGATAGAGGTCTGGGGAGGCTTTCCAGTGGAGGGTGGTGAAGGCCAGCGGATAGGTGTGTCGCCAGTCTACACTTG
This sequence comes from Pleurodeles waltl, assembly GCF_031143425.1. Taxonomy (NCBI): domain Eukaryota; kingdom Metazoa; phylum Chordata; class Amphibia; order Caudata; family Salamandridae; genus Pleurodeles; species Pleurodeles waltl. The sequence goes on from NC_090441.1 coordinate 170,336,763, forward strand.
TAACCAGGGTCATTGTAGGCAGAAGACTGTTATGAGGTTTGATGCCACTGACCCCAGATTCACCGCAGTTTCCTTCTCCCCACAAGGTGGGGTGTAATCAGTGCGCTTCATTACCCAAATCCACTTTGGAGGCATGCTAGAGTGAAGGGGGTTATTGTCTGTGACTCGTCTAGTCCTGGCAGGTTCAGACATCCTGGTGAGGAGATAAGGACTAGTAAAGTCAGCGGGTGTGACGTTCTGAAGACACATAAATTCATATTACGCAGCCCCAAGAATGAGGCACACACTGCAAGCCCAAAGGCAAGGGGTCCACTAGCCACCTTTTTATGTCCGGCTGATGACAGCTTTAACTGTGTGCTAAGAAGTCATGGAATCACAAAATACATTAATTAAAAAACAGCGAAGAGAGGAGGGCTGTGTTAATTGAATGGTGGTTGCATTAGCCTGCAGAGGGGCATTGCTCATAGCTGGTAGAGATGTTATTAAAGCAGACCCTATGTTAAGCAGTGGTGGCCTGTCCATTTCAGTGTTTGGGCTCAGCTCCCTTCCCTCCCTCTCAGTTTACCCCCCGGGGGAGGGGGGCAGCAGAAGGTTTAATCGATTAACTCTTTGACAAATACACAAGGAATGCATTTTAGTTTTTAAACTCCGGTGCAAACACGTCATGGGATTTTAAAATGTGAATTCTGTGACAAGCACCAATGCAAGAGGCTTTGTATGCTCAACAGTGAAAAACTTTCTGAACAAGATCTCTAGCTCGGGGGGGTAGAGAGGTCGGAATGTAATTGTGTACAGCTGTAAATGTACGTTTGGTATTTAGATGACTGAACAAAAGTTAAAAGTAGTGTCAATCAATCAATCAGTTTTTGTGAAGCGCAACTACACACCCGTGAGGGTCTCAAGGTGCTGGAGGTGGGTCTGTGCCTCATTCGAGGAGCCATGTCTTGAGGTTCTTCTTGAAGATAGTGAGTGATGGGCTCTGTCTGAGGTGCATGGGCAGGTTATTCCAGCTCTTTGCTGTGAGGGAGGTGAAAGACCTTCCTCTGGCGGTGGTTTCCCGGTTTTCTGGTTTTGCATGGGATGGCGGCCAGTGCCTGCTGGGAAGAGCGGAGGGGTCTGGCGGGGTTATAGAAAGAGATGCAATGGTTCAGGTAGGATTATCCGATGTTCTGAAGGGCCTTGTAGGTGTGGGTGAGTATTTAAAGTTGATTCTCTTGTCCACTGAGAGCCAATGGAGGGTCCTCAGGTTTTGGGAGAAGTGTTCCTGGCGAGGGATGTTCAGGACAAGTCTGGCGGTGGCGTTTTGGATGAGCTGTAGTTTTTTGGTGTTCCTTGCTGTGGTGCCGGCGCAGAGTGCATTGCCGTAGTCAAGCTTGCTTGTGACTAAGGCGTGGGAGACTATCTTGTGGCAGTCGTCAGGGATCCATCTGAAGATTTTGCAGAGTTGGCGGAGGGTGTGTCAGCAGAGAGAGGCGACTGCATTTACCTGTCGGGTCATCGAGAGGGAAGAGTCGAGGATGATTCCTAGGTTGCGGGCATGGTCAGTCGGAGTAGGCGGTGCGCTGAGCGATGTGGGCCACCAGGAGTCGTTCCAGGCTGAAGTGGAGTTTCCGAAGATGATGAGCTTGGTCTTCTCTGAGTTGACCTTGAGGCAGCGCTCCCTCATCCAGGTGGCAAAGGCCTCCACTCCGGTGTGAAAGTTCCTCTTAGCTTTGTCCAGGTCTTCAGTGAGAGATATAATGAGTTATGTGTCATCTGCGTATGACACGATGTTCATTCTGTGGCCTCTGACAATGGTTGCAAGCGGGCCATGTAGATTTTGAAGAGCTTTGGGCTCAGGGAGGATCCCTGAGGGACTCCGCAGCTGACTTCTGTTGGTTTAGATATGAAGGGTGGGAGCCTGACTCTCTGTGTTCTTCCAGTGAGAAAAGAACAAACCCATTGCTGGGCTTTTCCGCGGATTCCTGCGTCATGGAGTCTGGTGCATGGGGTGCTGTGGGAGACCGTGTGGAAAGCTGCTGAGAGGTTGAGGAGTATGAATGCCCCGGTGTGGCTGCGGTCGAGGAGTGCTCTGGTTGCTGCGGAAGCCAGACTGTCACTGAGTGGAAATTAACTTATTAAGTGTTATTATGAAGTTGTATGTTTGTAACCCACCTCCCTGTGTAAACCTAGGACTCTGCCTCACCATCCTGAAGGTCAAGCTTAACAGTCAGGGGCGTAACAAAGGCCCCCTCAGCCCCCGTGGTGCCAAGGGCTCCCGAGCTCTAAGCGGGCCTCTCAGCACAGCACCTGGCCTGTGTCCTGAGGGGGCCCCCCTTCCTGTGTAAACCTAGGACTCTGCCTCACCACCCTGAAGGTCAAGCATCAAGGAGCTAATCTCCCAATAGTTGTAAGTCCTGGGCATAGAACTTTGCCCTTGACAGAATGAAAGTTTGAAAGATGGCTGCGGCCCCCAAGCTGCATAACAACCACAGGGGAGGAGTTACCACTCTTCAAATGAAACTTGGTGACAAATAAAATCATTGGTACAGATACAGTGTTTTGGAAGACTTGCCTATGGGCAATTAAGAAAAGGGCAAACGCTGAACAAGGTAAACGAGCAAATCATTTGCACTTGTCTTATGAATCACAAAACATCTTTGTGAGGTTTGGAATTTTCTATTATCTCATGTAAATTATGGTCTACACCTAGGACACTATGGGGATCATTACGAGTGTGGCGGACGGAATAGGCCATCCGCCAAACTCCCGCAGTCATGTTACTTCCAGTGCGGTCCCCTTCCCATGGGCCCCATTACGAGCTTCCCATGCGACCCCCTGCACCCTGTCCCCACCAGCCTTTACATGGTAGGGCTACTGCCATGAAATTGCCGGTGGAGAAGGGACTCGTATTCCCCAGGGCAGCCAGCAGTGCCAGACCGACGAAAAGTAGTGATCTGGCGGTGGTGGCGGTCCAACCGTGGCACGACCGCCACAGTGGTAATGTGGCTGCCAGACCACCACATTGGCGGAGGTCCGACCGCTACTGCAACCCTGGCATGACGCCCTATGTTTTGCTTATGTAAATAAGGCTATTTTTGTATTTGCTCATTTTACATCCTTTTATTATTGAATTACACAATGTGCATGTGCAAGGGAGATTGACACCGTACATCCAGTGGAAATTCAATAAAAGTTGTGCCAGGAGCGTCTTCCATTTTCTTTTTTAAATTTGAGATTCATTCACATTTTTGTAAGAAAAAAATCTGATCTTTTTTAGGTCAGCAATCCCTTTGCGAGAACAAAAACCTTTCCAGATCCCGCCCAAAGTGCTCAATACGGATTAGCAATAAATGCTTTATTAATGGTGAAAACTGATTGTGAACGTGTTGCATGAACCACCACTCATGTTTTTAGGGGATGCACAGAAAGTCATTTCTCTGCAATGTTAAATACTTTCCACGTGGAAAAAAAGGGAAAAAGACTAAAATAAGTAAATGTGTATTTCAAGCATAATTTCTCCTGCATATTAGAGGGTAGTTCACCTGATGATATATAACTTGTACAGAACGATATGTACAGGCATAACTGCGGGTCCTTAAGTCTCCAGTGGGCTGCAGGTCTGAAGTGCCCAGGCCTGACTCTAGGTTCATAGATCTTCATGGGCTCCAGGCCTGGTGTGCACAGCACTGTCGGTGAGTCGCTCTATATTTAGGGTTTGCAGGGCTAATGTGTGCAGGTCCGACTGCGGGTTCTTAAAACTTAATGGGCTTCAAGCCCATGGGTGTGCAGACCTTAGTGTGGCAGGTCCTTATATCTTCAGTGGGCAGCAGACCTGGTGTGTGCAAGCATGGTTGCAGGTCTTTATATCTTCAGTATGCTGTATGCCTGATGTGTACAGGTCTGACTGCAGTAGATCCTTATATCTTCAGTGGGCAGCAGACCTGGTGTGTGCAAGCATGGTTGCAGGTCTTTATATCTTCAGTATGCTGTATGCCTGATGTGTACAGGTCTGACTTCAGTAGATCCTCATATCAGTGGGCAGGAGCCCTGGTGTGTGCAAGCATGGTTGCAGGTCTTTATATCTTCAGTATGCTGCATGCCTGATGTGTGCAGGTCTGACTGCTGGTCCCAGTGTGCAGGCCTGACTGTGGCGGGTTCTTATATCTTCAATGGGCAGCAGCCCTGGTGTGTGCAAGCATGGCTGCAGGTCTTTATATCTTCAGTATGCTGCATGCCTGAAGTGTGCAGGTCTGACTGCAGTGGATCCTTATATCTTTAGTGGGCAGCAGACATGGTGTGTGCAAGCATGGCTGCAGGTCTTTATATTTTCAGTATGCTGCAGGCCTGGTGTGTGCTGTCCTGACTGATGGTCCAAATATTTTCAGTGTCTGCAGGCCTAATATGTGCAAGTCTGATTCCGGGTCCCTATAACTTCGTGGGACAGCAGGCCTGATCTATGCATGCTGAGTGTGGATACCCCCCTATATCTTCAGGGGCAGCAGGGCGTGTTGTGTGCAGGCATGACTGTACGTGCTTATGTCTTCAGTGAGCAGCAGACCTTACTGCATGTTCTCACATCTTCATGGGCAGCGAGGCCTGATGTGTGCAGGCCTGACAGCTGGTTCTCATATTTTTAGTGAGCAGCCGACTTCGTGTGTGCAAGCAAGACTCATGTCTTTATATCTTCAGTGTGCAGAAGTCCCTCTGTGTGCAGGCCTGACTGCTGGTCCCTGTGTGAAGACCTGACAGCTGGTCCTTGTGCGCAGGCCTGCCTGCTGGTCCTTAAATCTTGTGTGGTCAGCAGGCCTGAAGTGCTCAGGAATGTCTGTGGGTTCCCATATCCTCAAATAGCAGCAACCCTTAGCAGTATCCCTGAAGTGTGCAAGCCTGACTGCGGGTCCCTGTGTCTTCTTGCACTGCAGGCCCAGGTGTGCAGACCTGACTGCAGGTCCCTACATCTTCTTGCACTGTAGGCCCAGGTGTGAAGGCCTGACTGCGGGCCCCTTTGTCTTCTCGCACTGCAGGCCCAGGTGTGCAGGCCTGACTGCGGGTCCCTTTGTCTCCTCGGACTGCAGGCCCAGGTGTGCAGGCCTGACTGCGGGTCCCTTTGTCTTCTTGCACTGCAGGCCCAGGTGTGCAGACCTGACTGCAGGTCCCTACATCTTCTTGCACTGTAGGCCCAGGTGTGAAGGCCTGACTGCGGGCCCCTTTGTCTTCTCGCACTGCAGGCCCAGGTGTGCAGGCCTGACTGCGGGTCCCTTTGTCTCCTCGGACTGCAGGTGCAGGTGTGCAGGCCTGACTGCGAGTCCCTTTGTCTTCTCGCACTGCAGGCCCAGGTGTGCAGGCCTCACTGCGGGTCCCTGTGTCTCCTTGCACTGCAGGCCCAGGTGTGCATGCCTGACTACGGGTCCCTATATCTTCTTGCACTGCAGGCCCAGGTGTGCAGGGCTTGCTGCGGGTCCCTGTGTCTCCCTGGACTGCAGGCCCAGGTGTGCAGGACTGACTGACTGCGGGTCCCTTTGTCTCCTTGGACTGCAGGTGTGCAGGCCTTGCTGACTGCGGGTCCCTTTGTCTCCTCGGACTGCAGGTGCAGGTGTGCAGGCCTGACTGCGGGTCCCTGTGTCTTCTTGCACTGCAGGCCCAGGTGTGCAGGCCTCACTGCGGGTCCCTGTGTCTCCTTGCACTGCAGGCCCAGGTGTGCATGCCTGACTGCGGGTCCCTATATCTTCTTGCACTGCAGACCCAGGTGTGCAGGGCTGGCTGCGGGTCCCTGTGTCTCCTTGGACTGCAGGCCCAGGTGTGCAGGACTGACTGACTGCGGGTCCCTTTGTCTCCTTGCACTGCAGGCGCAGGTGTGCAGGCCTGGCTGACTGCGGGTCCCTTTGTCTCCTTGCACTGCAGGCGCAGGTGTGCAGGCCTGGCTGACTGCGGGTCCCTTTGTCTCCTTGGATTTCAGGCCCAGGAGTGCAGGCCTGACTGCGGGTCCCTATATTTACTAGCACCACATTCATATATTCCAACATTATCTGTTGACTAGCTGGGGAGTTGAATAAATATGTCTGATCGTCAGTAGTACTGTTTATTTTAATATTCAAAGATGTTATAACTACATATTGATCACATGTTTAACTCTCTATTCACTGGCGTTTTGTTTCCGTTTTGACTGTTTCAATTGGTTTCTAATGTTTTCATGAGAAGCTTGTCTTGTCTCACAATGAATAATCAATTAAACGTGACCATTTCCGCTCGATTCACAAAGGATTGATGAGCAGGGCCGGGTTTAGCGCGGGGGGGGGTGCTGCAATCTATTTTGACGCCCCTCCCCATGACCTCTTCCTCGGATTCCCTCACTCCCACCCGACAAAACTGCCCCTCATCTCTCCATAGCTCCCCTCGCACATACATTTTGTTTTTTAAACAGTAATAAAGGCTGGCTTTACTAATCCATTCAGTTATCGCATAAAATACAGATCTGTTCTCTGCAGCAGGCACGTTAACCCTCTGCGCTACTTTATGGTGAGTCAAAACTGTCCCTAATCAAAACTTCGATCTCTCTCCCTCTAGCAGGAACCTTAATCGCAAGAGTTATCTTGACATTTTTATTGCTGCCTGAAAGCTAGACTCAAATGAACTCTGCATCAGGTGCTTTTAAATCATAAGTTATTGCTAAAAAAAAAAACATCGCCCCCTTGAGGTGAGTGTTCCGTCCTCCAAGTCAGCCCCCAGTGCGACCGCACCAGTCGCACCCCCTTAATGCCGCCATTCCTCTGGCACATTTGAGTGATTCGCTTGTAATCTAGTTGGTGCTTATCAAACTAGATAAATGTTTTTGTCATTTTATGCCTTTCCTCAATTGCCACTGACTTAGTCAGCCAATGTTTCCAATCATTTAGTGTAATCTGTCTTCCGAGGACTTCTTGGAAGTCTGGCACGGATCTGCGGCAGCTTTTCGAGCTGATTACTAACCTTTTAAATAAAACCCGCTCGAATGGAAATTATGTGATTTCACGTGACCATCTAGATAATATTTCCTGGACTCATGCTGGGCATCTTTGATTTAAAACAATTGCTGTAAGAAATAAACAGTGAAATTTACTTTGCCACAAAGGACTAGTGTGCAAGTCTGAGATGGTTTTGCTGAGTCCTGACATTACAACCTCTCACCCCCCTTCCAACCTGGGAGATAAAACTCACGATGCAGGTTGTGGGTGCCTTTGCAACGTCCCCTTGAAGGGAAGAGGTCCTTTCCACTGACTCATCCTGTGAGCACACAGGCCTTTGTGGTTCCAGTTTGCCTAACAGGGCAGGCACTGGCTCACGAAGCCCGCGCTTGTGCAACCGATCGCATTCTGCAACCTCCGTCTTCTCTTTCCAAACAATTTCGAAAAGCGTGTTTACCACATCAGACAGCATGAGGGGGAAGAATGACGTTGCGGAGTGAAATGACAATCGTGACTGCCCAAGCAAGGGTTGCCGGACTTTAAATTATAGCACTGAAATTGTGTTTACTCAGGTGTTTACTTGCATTCATGGCCCCTCCTGTGGTGTTTGTTCCAGTCCCTGCAGATGGCTCTGAAACTCTGGCCTATAGTGATGGGTTTTGTGGTGCAGGGCAGCGCAGCAGGGTCGCGCAGCACAGCAGGGTCGCAGCGCAGCAGGGTGACAGCGCAGCAGGGTGACAGCGCAGCAGGGTCGCGCAGCGCAGCAGGGTCGCAGCGCAGCAGGGTGACAGTGCAGCAGGGTCGCAGGGCAGCGCAGTCAATCACCTTGCTGCATTGCCCGTGTCAGGAGGAAATGGCAGGAATGCGACTTATTTATCCAATACTGCACATTCCTGCCTGCTCTTTCCCTCTGAGCTGGCTCCCTTTTGGACACCTTCCTGCACAAAAACAATCCTGAGAGGCTTTTTCCACTTTCTGTGTGTTCTGCACACAGTGCTTAATTCGTAAATAAAAATGTGCTGGTGCCCAAAGCCCTCCTCTTAAACACGCGGCTGCTGCAATTAAATGTGCGAACACGGAATAGTGAGGCAGCGTAATCATGAAGCCATCTCGGGCCTGTTCATTCCATTTATAGCCACTCTTTGCCCCTTGAGTTCACTCTTGCAGCTTTCTGCTTCCTCCCTTTGTGACGCTTTTTCATTTTTCTCTTCCTCCGTCTTTCCCATATGTGACTTTTAATTGCAGTAAATGCTTGAGGCAGAAAACTAAGCGCCGGCCCTCAAAAATAAGTGCTGGTGCTCCGCACCGGAAACAACAAGCACAAATTAAGCACTGGCTGCACACATAGGAAGATGGAAAAAGCGAGGAGAAATAGAGCTATTTCTCCTCGTTAACGCATCTCCCGGGGAGACGTATCATTTTGGCGCATTCCCAGGTTAGCCAGGTTTGGTAAATCTGGAAATGCAGCAAAAACCATGGGAGTTGGATGGAAACGTCTCCCTTGCACAGAGTAAAGCAACAAATTGATTTATGCTGCCTTACCTTATACAATGGATACCCTCCGCACACACTTATGCAAAAGATTAGACAGCCACATATACTCCGAAATTTTCAGAGTTGAAACTTGCAAGAAGTGGAATCCTTTTATTGTTGTTACAAAAAGGTTCTTGACAGCTGACAAGTGTTTCGTCACAAAAGTGACTTTTTCAAGGCTGAAAAAAGGTGTATAGAAAATATACATCATAAACCATATGGGGAAGTCAGGGATATATGAAGAATGCAAGCAAGACTCTTGTGCACAATGGTGTTTTTTTGGAGGAGCATGAAAACCAACAAAAAAGGAACAACAGCAGGTGTAAATAGGATGAAGCAAAAAGTGTTATTGTGTATCAAAGGGAGAAGTATAGATTGAATCAAAGCCGCCAAAGAGGGTGAATTAGGAGTGGACCGCTGTGTGGAAAAAAAGAGTCCGCGCAGAAACAAACCAGAGATCGTAGGGTGAGGTAGAAGCGGACTACGTACAAATCACCTCCAAATGTTTGGTGATATTCTTCCATTGTGCCCACACAAAAGTGGGTGAGCAAAGGTGGAAAAGAAACATGCTAGAAAATGGTAACCATGGAGGGCACAAACCTAAGAATAGTGTAAGTATAGCAATCACGTAAAATCCTAGATGTAAAGGGTCTCTCACTTTCGACAAATAGGTGGATCGGTCCCACGCGAAAGTCCTCATAGTCTAGACAAGAAGAAATGGAAAATAGCAACGTATGAGACTGTAGAACATGTCCATGCGTTAAACGATAAGAGAATGATCAAACGAATACTACCAAACATTTGGAGGTGATTTGTACGTAGTACGCACTACATTTCTACGTCACCGGACGATCTCTGGGATGTTTTTGCACGGACTCGTCTTTTCCACACAGCGGTACCCTCCTAATTCACCCTCTTTGGCAGCTTTGATTCAATCTATACTTCTCCCTTTGATACATGGTAACACTTTTTGCTTCATCCTGTTTACACCTGCTGTTGTTCCTTTTTTATTGGTTTTCATGCTCCTCCAACCAAAGCACCATTATATACAAGAGCCTTGCTTGCATTTTTCCCTGCCATCTCCATATGGTTTATGATGTATATTTTCTATACACCTTTTTTCAGCCTTGAAAAAGTCACTTTTGTGACGAAATACGTGTCGGCTGTCAAGAACCTGTTTGTAACAACAATAAAAGGATTCCACTTCTTGCAAGTTTCAACGCACTCTTAGAATTTCGTAGTATATGTGACGGTCTATTCTTTTACATAAGTGTGTGCAGAGAGTATCCATCATATAATTATTCATATTGGTTGTGGACCAGTACGATATGAAGCTCTGGTAGTAGGGCTTTACTACCCGACCAGCACCAGTAATACTGACAACTGTTTAATTTACATTTCCCACTAAATTGCCAGAACAGTTCTAGTGTGGAAGTGCAGGGTGTTATTCAACTATTATCCCTTATTGTGCTGCCTTATCTTACTCCATATTTTTGAAACTATTCAAGGCCATGCGTGGCTTCAAAAATATGACATAATGGGTTGCGCCACGCATGTACCACGTTGCGTGGTGCAAGCACGGAGCAAGCCACTTATAAATATGCCCCTCTGTCTCGTAATTTAAGAAGTTTAGGTCCTGGGCTTCCTCCATCATGTAAAAATACTACTAGCCTGGGTGAAACAGGAACATCTTAAGGTTTTAGGGGCCCTGTGCCAAACGTATTTTGGGGGCCCCTGTCCGAAACAGCTTTGAGTGTATGATCCAATTTCAGCCTTTTCATGCCCTCTTTGGGCAGGTCACTGACAGTGCACAGGTACACTTGCCCAAAATCTAAATGTGTTTCCTTCTAATATTCAGGGATATTGATGTGTGTTTTCAATGGTGTTATATAACAGCATCTCACTGATATTGTTGCAAATTATCTTTGCAACAGACTGCTATTTCTCATATGTGAGGTCATGTTTTGATCTAAAATGGACTTTTTTTATTGATGTCACATGGTGTTCTCTGCAAAATGCCTGTAATACACTCCCACACATTACCTGTATTACAAATAAAGGAAATGGTATTTAAATCAATCTATGTATAAGAATCATTCGGAGTAACCAGGACATGACTGTGTGGAGTACAGAGGCTGGTCTATCGAGGGGAGGGGGCTGAAAGGCTGGTGCCCTGGGCAAGAGCCCACTTTGCCCATGCCTTAAACCCTCTGGGGTGGATGCTATTTTTGCTTCCCTGGATCCAGAAGCAAAACATAAAGTATGCACTGTTCATGAGGTCGGTAGGAAAAGGGCCCACATGATCCATTTTCCCATCTGCCCAGCTTCACCATCACAGTTGAAAGGGGCAATCACAGGCCTAAGGTGATGGAGTCCCTTGTGAGGGTGGGGACCCAACAGAGAAGCTTCACTTGGAGTATTCAGCCAAGTTCTAGAGACCATCTGTGTCATATTATGTTCAGTTCTGGAGGCCTCATCTGGAGTATCGTTCCCAATTCTGTATGTCTCATCTGGAGTAATGTATGCTGCCCTGGAGGCTACATCTAGTGTCCATTTCTAGAGGCCTCATCTGGAGCATTCTGTTCAGTTCTCGAGGTCTCATTGGCAGTATCGTGCCCAGTTCTGTAAGTCTTATCTGGGGTACTGTGTCCTGCTGTGGAGATCACATGTGGTGCCCATTTCTGAGGGCCTCATTTAGGAAATTGTGTTCAGTTCTCAAGGCTTCAACTAGAGTATCGCTCCCACTTCGGTATGTCTTGTCTGGGATACTGTAACCTGTCCTGGAGTCCACACCTGGTGCCTATTCTGGAGGCCTCGTTCAGTTCTCAAGTCCTCATCTGGAGTATTGTTCCCAGTTCTGTAACGTCTCAAGTAGGGTATTGTGTCCTGCTCTGGAGTCCACATCTGGTGTCTATTTCTGGCGGCCTTGTCTGGAGCATTATGTTCAGGGCTCCAGGTCTCATGTGGAGTACTGTGACCAGTCCTATATGTCTCGTCTGGGGTACTGTGCCCTGTCCTGGAGTCTCCACTGCTGCCCACTTCTAGAGGCCCAACTGGACCACTGCGTTCAGTTCTGGAGGCTTCATCTGGAGTACTGTGTATTGTGTTTGGTTCTCTATGCTTCCTCTGGAGTATGGTGCCCAGTTCTGTATGCCCTGTCTGGGGTACTGTGCCCTGTCCTGGAGTCTCCACTGCTGCCCACTTCTAGAGGCCCAACTGGACCACTGCGTTCAGTTCTGGAGGCTTCATCTGGAGTACTGTGTATTGTGTTTGGTTCTCTATGCTTCCTCTGAAGTATGGTGCCCAGTTCTGTATGCCCTGTCTGGGGTACTGTGCCCTGTCCTGGAGTCTCCACTGATGCCCACTTCTAGAGGCCCAACTGGACCACTGCGTTCAGTTCTGGAGGCTTCATCTGGAGTACTGTGTATTGTGTTTGGTTCTCTATGCTTCCTCTGGAGTATGGTGCCCAGTTCTGTATGCCCTGTCTGGGGTACTGTGCCCTGTCCTGGAGTCTCCACTGCTGCCCACTTCTAGAGGCCCAACTGGACCACTGTGTTCAGTTCTGGAGGCCTCATCTGGAGTACGGTGTATTGTGTTCAGTTCTCTAAGCTTCCTCTGGAGTATAGTGCCCAGTTCTGTATGCCCTGTCTGGGGTACTGTGCCCTGTCCTGGAGTCTGCACTGCTGCCCACTTCTAGAGGCCTCATCTGGGGCATTGTGTCCAGTTCTGGAAGCTTCATCAGAAGTATTGTGCCCAGTTCTGCACATCCCACCTGGGTTACCGTGTACTGTCCTGGTGCCCACATTTGGTGCCTATTACTCAGTGCCTCAGCTGGAGTGCTGTGTCCAGATGTGGGGGCTTTATCCGGAGAACTGCGTCCAGTTCAGTTCTCTTGTTTCTAAAATATGACACTAATGAAATGATGCCACCGTGTAGATCTTCCTGAGGGCATTTTTCCAGATTAATGTGAGGGAGGGGAGTGAGTTAAAGTAAATGTTACTGTTGTTTTAAGCTCTTTCATAAACTAATGGATTTTGAGTGGAGAGGAGGCGAATTGATGTTTTAATTGTTGAAGCATTACCCACCTGAATATCCTTTACGTCACGCATGTGTATGTGAAACTCTTCATTTACACCTCTTTGAGCTGGTTCATTGGGAATGCTTCTTCATGTTTCCCACTGCTTTTGTTCTTCTCAATTCCAACTCGCCCAACTAAAATAACAAACAGTGACAAAGAAGGCCCTATGTGGACTTCTAGTTCCACATCAACGTCTTCAATGCCTTGTACGCGGTATTGTGTTCCGTTCCAGACCACATCTGGAACCCACATCTGGACTTCATTATTTGAGGCCTTACTTGGACACTTATTCCTCTGTGTAGAGATCATCTGTGGAATATAGTGCCACATTATAGAGGTTATTTGTGTCCTACTGAGTTAAGATTGGAAGTCACATCTGATCTTTTGGTTCATGTCATGGAGAATGTTTGTGGTGTGTGGCGTATGGTGTTAGGTCTGGAGTGCTGTTTCTAGGCCTACAAGCGGGTTGTTGCTTGTTGTGTCTCATTGTGAGGTGACATCTGGAGTGTTGAGTTCAGCTCTGGTGGCCACATCAGGAGTGTTGGGTCTAGTACTTAAGGCTTCATTGAGAGTGCTGTGTCCATTCCTCAAGGTCACAGCAGCCAAAATGTCCAGTTCTAGAGGGATTGCCTGGTGCATCTTGTCCAGCTACAGAGAGCTTACCTAGAATCCGGATCAGTAGGCCTCATCTTGAATGCTCCGTCTAGTTCTGGAGGCCTCACCTGGAGAACTGTTTATAGTTTCAGAGGCCAGCGGGTATCCGACCCTCTCAAAGTTGACCCTTTCCATTGCTATCATCGATCATAATGCTTAAAGACTGCATGGGAACGCTATCACACACGTGACTCTGATCTCTGTATTGTGTGTTCATACGTACTATCTATAATTGCTCAATAGAAAAAGTTTAAACAAGTTTCAGAGGCCACACATATGTGGTGCAGACAGTTTTAGAGATCTGTCATCTGCAGTTATGCGTCTTGAACAGATGAGAAGTGATTGCAGAACGGATCACGTGGCCCGAGAGTGGTTGCAGAACGGATCACGTGGCCCGAGAGTGGTTGCAGAACGGATCACGTGGCCCGAGAGTGGTTGCAGAAGAGGCGCGTGGGTTTAAACACCAATCTTTGGTTACGTAAACGCTAAACCACAAACGCGTGTGTAGTAAATCGTGCAGTTAGATTTCCATCCCAAAGTGCGCGGTGGTTAGTTTACTCTTTGCACAAAAAGGAAATGCTTTCCTGCTCATGCATGTGTCTAGTTTACTGCACTCCGGGTATGCGCGTGTATATAGTATGTTGCAATGTTTCTGCAAACATACGTCATTCGCGTTCTTCGCTGCATTGCATGCCTTGTCCTAAGCATTTATGTATAGGAAGCGCAGATGTGATCTGCACACAAAATGTTCAAGAGAGTGTCACACTTCCGGCTTGAACTTGTCTTGTGATGGACCCAAAACAAGAGAGAGGGGGTCCCCCCCAGACAGTGAAGTTTAACTTCCATATGGAGGGAGTGTGTGCTTGTTGAGAACAGAACAACACCGCTCAACTTTTCAACCAGCTCCCTAAGAGTTAATGCATACTTTATTTGTTTATTAACGGTTTTATATAGCGCCAACCAGACCTCAATTACATGACAGATGGCTTTACAAAGAGTCAAGTTCTGTAAAAAAAGATGTGACAAATAAATGGATATAGGTGAAGGTATTATCAGACAATATAGATCAGGGATGCTGTGTATAGTGAGAAGCAATTCAGAAGGAGATACAAAATGTAAAGTCTTATTAACTTAAGCAATTGTTTCTGAGTCACTTCTGACCAAATTCACTCACCAGTGGAGGACTTGTGAAGTCACTTGTGATCAAATTCACTCACCATTGGAGGACTTGTGAAGTCACTTGTGATCAAATTCACTCACCAGTGGATGACTTGTGATCAAATTCACTCGCGCATGCAAGACCACAGCAATCGTTCCAAAGGTTTGTGAGTCACCTGTGATCAAATCAGTCACCAGGGGACGACTTGTGAGCCACTTGTAATCAAATTCACTCACCGATACAAGACCACAGCATTCATTCCAATGGTTTGTGAGTCACTTGTGATCAAATTCACTCACCGATCCAAGAGGACAGCAATCATTCCAATGGTTTGTGAGTCACTTGTGATAAATTCACTCACCAGTGGACGACTTGTGAGTCACTTGTGATCAAATTCTCTCACCGATGCAAGACCAAAGCAATCATTCCAATGGTTTGTTAGTCACTTGTGATCAAATTCACTCACCGATGCAAGACCAAAGCAATCATTCCAATGGTTTGTTAGTCACTTGTGATCAAATTCACTTACCACTGGAGGACTTGTGAGTCACATGTGATCAAATTCACTCGCTCATTCAAGACCACAGCAATCGTTCCAAGGGTTTGTGAGTCACTTGTGATCAAATTCACTCACCAGTGGACGGCTTGTGAGTCACTTGTGATCAAATTCACTCACCGATGCAAGACCACAGCAATCATTCCAATGGTTTGTTAGTCACTTGTGATCAAATTCACTCACCAGTGGAGGAGTTGTGACTCACTTGTGATCAAATTCACTCAGCGATCCAAGACCAAAGCAATCATTCCAATGGTTTGTTAGTCACTTGTGATCAAATTCACTTACCAGTGGAGGACTTGTGAGTCACTTGTGATCAAATTCACTCGTGAATTCAAGACCACAGCAATTATTCAAATGGTTTGTTAGTCACTTGTGATCAAATTCACTTACCAGTGGAGGACTTGTGAGTCACTTGTGATCAAATTCACTCACCGATGCAAGACCACAGCAGTCATTCCAATGGTTTGTGACTCATTTGTGATCAAATTCACTCACCAGTGGATGACCTGTGAGTCACTTGTGATCAAATTCACTCAGCGATCCAAGACCACAGCAGTCATTCCAATGGTTTGTTAGTCACTTGTGATCAGATTCAGTCACCAGTGAAGGACCTTTGAGTCACTTGTGATCAAATTCACTCACAGATGCAAGACCACAGCAGTCATTCCAATGGCTTGTGAGTCTCTTGTGATCAAATTCACTTACCAGTGAAGGACGTGTGAGTCTCTTGTGATCAAATTCACTCACCAGTGGAGGGATTTTGAGTTGCTTCGTTATCACTTTCACTCGTCTGTGGAGGACCACAGAAAGTGTCACAGAAACGGCAAGCATGTCAATCATTTTGCGAAGGTTCCAAACAAGGTGATTGTTCTGATAGGTTGTGGAATGGCGTTGAAACTGTGGACTTTCCAAAGAAGGACATTGCATTCGTGTTTTTATATTTGTATTAAAGGCTGCAGAGTCCAGCAATAATGTGTCTGAGGTGTGCTTGCGTCCCAAGTCGGCTTACATACGAAGTAGTGCGGAAATTCAACATGGATCACATTGTACACGAAGCAGGCTAGTTTGTGAAAACGTTTTGCTTCTGATGGGAGCCATACGAGTGTGACTGGCATTGGAGGAGTCGTTGGTTTAATTTGAGCCAGGGTTGGCGGTGGGAGCCACTGGCACTCATTTTTGGGGATTGGCACTTATTTGTCCTCATCAGACTTTGACCCAGAGCAAAAGAGGGGAAACACACACTAGGGAAAAAGAAGAAAGATACATGACAAAGGGACAAAGCAGTGTCTGGTGGTGGATTAAAGAGGCGTGAGAGGGCATCAAGAATACTCAGCCTTGGTATTTGGCGCAACAACCGTCAGTAGTGCGGGCCGTGGGCTTCTGGGTGAAACTTTGAGTTCCGGATGTTACTCTTTTACAAATTAAGGACTGTGTGGTGGGGGTTTGTGATCATAGTCCCTATTGCCTGACCCCTGTCTGGCAGCACCTGTAGGGCAGCCTGAAGTGGGGCTCAGTGCAACTTGGGGATTTATAAGAGCAATCCCGATGACATCAGGGGTTCTAGCCCCATCTTCAATCTCCCTCATGTGGAGGGGTTTTATTCCTCACAAAAGTTCCTCTGCTCTTGCACTGCATCAATTACATTAGTGTGCTTGAAGATCAAAGTTCCTGCTTAGTATAAAACCCAGTAACTTCATCATTCCACTGTCTCAGGCTGTTCATCTATCACTATCAGGATATGCCTCATGCTTCTACAGGAATGGAGCTATTTGGGGGGGTTTTCAGGAGACATTCAGTCGCTTTGGCTGAAGATGGTGGGAGTCACCCCGACTGAATGGCTCTTAAAGTCCAAGGAAGGACGTTCGTCATTTGGTCATAACATTTTCATGTATGTCGGAGTGTCGTCAGCGCAGAATTGATGAGTTGCTTCAGAGTTATCAAGAGGTTCTGTGTCCAGGTAGAAGAGAGTGGAAAGAGGTTGGACCAGTGAGGGCCTCCTCGTGAGAGTAAATACACCGGCCTCTCCGACACAACTAGAAATGAAACCAGCTGAGGACAACTCCATCAATTCCCAATCTTCAACTGTGGACCTTCATGAGGCTGGAGTGGTCAACAGCGTTCAGAGCCACTGACAGGTTCTGCATTATTATAGGAGAAGAGGCCTCTTTGTCTACTATGTGCAGAGTATCCTCAGCTATTTACAGTGTAGTCCATTCTCAAACCCTTCTTCATTGACGGTCATCAAAAAGAGCTACTATGAGTGTAAGACCCAAATGGTCTTTGCCAGCAATAAATTGTTTGAGTTGTATCACATCACATCTTTCTAACACTTCCCCCAAGAAGGCTGAGTCAGGCATCCAAAACAGTTTCCTATTGAGGGCTGTTGTTTTAGCATTTGGTGTAACCAGACCTCAGTTTAGACACTTCAGGACTAATCCTTGAGCTAGAGAGGATTGTATCTAGTTTGTCCGGTTAGGGAGCGACAGCATTGAGGACTGTGTTGTTCATATGTTCTGAGACATGTGAGGAAGGGCTGCTGTTCAGTGCTTCAGGAGGGGTGACTTTTCCGATGGATCACCACATCGTGTTAGTTTTGTGCATTTGTCTGTAGCTAGTTGAACCTCAGTTGATGTACATTATTAATGATCTCAAGGTTGCTTTCAGAGTATTGGCTTCTGAGGACATTGACTTCCTAAACAGATAGGATAGATTTTAAGGAGGACATTTACACAGCAGTGTGGTGTAACTGATGATTTTTAGATCACTGACACATCTGTTTTGTTGTCCTATGGTTGTGGCTTTGGAGGAGGATAGTGTGAAGGGTATGAGGAAGTTATTAGGACTAGTCAGCAAAAACTGGGGTATCATTCATAATCATCCTCTGTGATGCAATATTTACTTCAATATGGAACGGAAAGGCGTGCAATAGAGGTTGCTACACTTTTCCTCAATGCATATTAATCTTGCATTTACCTTGGCATATAACTTAGTGGAGGAAATTGCCTTTTCTGTGACACTGCCAATGAATCCTTCAATAAATTTATGTTGTCTCCCTAGGGTGCAGGAGGTGATGCGGAGATTAGAGGATTGAGGGTTTCAGGATTGTATTCCCAATAAAACACCTTAAAAGTTGAGGAAGTGGTTGTTGTTAGACATTTAAATCCAATGTGGTCTGTATGGCTCATTGCTACCGCTCAGCCAGCTATGTTCTTCCATCAAAGTGGATGACAAAGCACGTCAGGCGTCCAGGCAGAGGGGCTTTTAGATGCGGAGCTGTACTAGGTTTCGTGGTTGACTCAATTGAATTCAATTTGACTTTATTCGGCCAAGGTATTTATAAAGACCATAAAAACATAGACAATATATTACAATAAAAACCAACAAATATACACAATAAATACACATATATGCTAAAATGCCAAAAATTACCTATACAATTTAAATTATAAATCTTCAAAAATCCGAAACCAGATCTAATAGCATATCTGTTTCTGAATTTTAAAGTGCATATTTCCTTCTGATGCGCAGAACAGTTAGCAGATAATTTAAAACTGCTGAACAGATTTCATGAGACGATAGTCGCTGTAGATAAAGCAGCCCTTCTTTATGGGATAAAAAAACCTTTATTCAAAAGAATAGGGCACACAAATCTCCGTCTAGGTGAGGAGTATGGGGGGGGCAGAACAACATAAAGTGCATGGTTGTTTGCTCTGTTACCCCATCACGAGGACATGATGGAAGAACTGCATGCCTCGCCTTCACCACCGGGAAGGCAAACAAATGATAAACTAGGTTCAACATTAAACAGGTGAGATAAAACCTGTGTGCAGGCTTCACTGCCCATGTTAGGTCGGACTCTAAGATAGATAATGTGGTTATATGCAAAAATCTTTCTACCGAAGACTTGTCTAACACATTTACAATCCTAAGTTCTTCACTATGCGACAAGTAAGAATCAATCACCATCGACTTACAACTTGGTGTTACCAGTTCTGGGTTTCCAAATAGATGTCACAACCAACTTTGTAGGCACATTTTCCATATATGGAAGCCATGGGATTGATGCCCTGCTGTCCATTCTCGGGCAATCTAACAGGACTAGTCCAGAAAAGGTAGCCTGAGGCGTGCTCCAGATTTCTACCCAAAGGAGCAGGGGGGCCAACGCAACACGATCTTCAATGTGACCTTCTCCTAATTCCATATGGGTAATAAAGCGAGGGATATTCCCGGGGATGGCTAAAAGCCTACAAAAAAACCTGTTTCCAAATATTTGAAGATTCCTTGCCCCAGAATAACCCCATTCCCCGGCGATGCATTTACTCTTATACAGCTGGACTAGATCCCGTACTGGCTTTTGCCTTAATGTTTTCAAAAATCTAAATATGGCTTCACCTGTTATCCTCATTTTTGTGCTCTCAGAGCCACTAACTTGTCCCAGTTACCCTTCAGTTTGAATAAAATACCTAAATAATTAAACGTCTGAGTTTTTGCAATTTGTGTTGTTCCCCCACCCCCGGGGTAAAAAACATATGCTTGTGCTTCCCAGGACCACATGACATTGCAAAGGACTTTTGATCATTTACCTTTAACTTAAAGCCAGACATAAAAATTAAAAAAAACATCCAAGAGTTTTTGCAAACCAATGACTGTACGGGCCAATAAAACTGTGTCAACCTCATATGGGACTGGGACCCGCTGATTACCAACATTAGCGACATCGTCTGTGCAACCAATTAAGGCTTTATCTAGGGCATTTATATAAAATAAAAAAAGAAAAGGTGCTAAAATGCAACCTTGTCTAACGGCCCTGGCACATTAATCGGAGCTGTACAGTCACCATTGTGGGAGTAACGCACTTTAGTGGTAATGCCCCGATGGATCCGCTGGATAAGGTCAAGTAATTTACTATCTATACCTGCTTGTTCCATCAGATCCCATAGGGCCTCCCTATCTATCATATCACATGCGCAGCAGAGGTCCATAAA
This sequence comes from Pleurodeles waltl, assembly GCF_031143425.1. Lineage (NCBI taxonomy): Eukaryota > Metazoa > Chordata > Amphibia > Caudata > Salamandridae > Pleurodeles > Pleurodeles waltl. Next base: position 170,356,654 of record NC_090441.1, read on the forward strand.
GGCCAGATGTAAATCCCCGCGTTTGACCATCACATACCTTCCCAGAATTAAGTGCCTGTTCCATCGTCCCCAGTCTCGGGGGAAACCGGATTGCAACTGGCTAGGAAAACAATGTTCCTCCACCCAAATTTCTAATTTATTGAGTATTACTCTGCCCAAAATCTTTATCGATGAATCAATTAATGAAATTTGGTTGTAGGACGCAGGCGAGCCCTGATTCCCCTCCTTTTAAAGATGGGAACTATTATTGCCTCTTTCCAAGAGGGGATATGGCCCACCTTGATTGCAGCCCTCAAGACGTTGGTAACAAGTGGGGCCCAGAGATCAATATCTGATTTAAACAAGTCCACTGGAACCTCACCAGGGCCTGGTGCCTTGCCCGGGGTTGCCCCTTTATAGCATAAGAAACTGAGGCTAAGACCACAAGGTCTGCCACCCAACAGTCCTCCTATACTTGCGTCCCAATCTCACTTATGTCAAGTTCACTGTTTCCAAAACTAAGGCCCTCATTACAACCCTGGAGGTCAAAGACCGCCAGGGCTGTTTTGGAGGTTGCACCGCCAACAGGCTGGCGGTACAAACTCGCATATTACGACCGCGGTGGAAGCGCCGCGGTCGCACCGCCGGAACTGGCGGTTTTCCGCCACGTTGGTCCCAGCGGTTTTCTGCCACGTTGGTCCCGGCGGATTTAATCCTCCAGGGCAGCGCTTCCCAGGGGATTACGAGTCCCCCTCCCACCAGCTTTTTCAGGAACAGCCATGGAAAGACTGGCAGAAAGGGGAGTCGTGGGGCCCCTGGAAGCCCCTGCACTGCCCCTGCCGCCCGCCAAAGTTGTAATGAGGGCCTAATTATTCTTGTAAAGTGATCAACCCAGTCCAGTTCTGAAATATGACAAATAATCTCACATGATTCACCATCTGCAAAAAAAGGGCGATTTACTGTGTTCCAAAACAGCCTGTTCTCCTTTCACTCAGCTGCTTTACATAGATCTTCTCATGCTCTCGTTCTAAGACCCGCCTTTCTCAGTATAAGGGCCTGTTGTACTTAGCTCGTGCTAATCTAACCCTTTTCATATCTTGAAGAATACTGGCAGTGGCCGCCTTTAATGCTTGCAGAGCAACAGTGCAATCATGGGAAAACGAAGAATGGATGGGACGTCTCATTGGGGGCTTTTTCATAGGTAGCCCATTCGAAATTGCCTTATATAAGCCTCCAATACTTTTTAGACTATACAGTGGATCGTCTAGAGGAGAGAGGCAACCTCCCAAATTTTTCCACTGTTTTTAGAGGCCAAGTCCCCCTTAAAAGTTTGCTGGGTTTATCGCTTCCCATCTAAGTGATACCCTCTTATTCCCTGAATGGGAAACTGGGACCACTTTACTGTGTGCTATGCTAAAGTGGTTGACTCAAAAGCACCATGGACAGACCCTCGGACTTAACTGCAACTTCAGTGGTTTCTATCATTGAAAATCAGGACATTCACCAACTTAATTTTATCGAAACTTGTTGCTTCCTGTTTACTTCCCTGGTTGCTAAGGTATCCACAAGATGGATGAGACTTGTGAACTTCGGCAAAATAATCTGTTCAGCAAATGAGGCTCCCCTGATGATGGAATAGGTTGATCCCAAAATGCGCTGGGATGATAGAATGAATTTGGAAATATTTAATGCATCATAAATAATGACGGATTAATCATACCTACATATTTAAGAGGATGATAATTGAGAAACAATAAAAGATGCACCAGGTTTTGATGAAGTATATTTGATGAGTATCCTGAATTTCTATGATAGAACTCACTGAAGATGAAACAGAGTTATGGCGTTGTCTTTCAAGCAATTTAGGGTCTCAAGGTACCCCATAAGTAATTTAAGTGAATTATGGGAAAAATGTGAATTGCACTTGGAGTTTTACAGACCATCAGAATCCTAATGACCCTCGCAACCTCTCTCGACCAGTGTTCTGTACGGGACAGCAGCCAAGGACAGGATCACTGCAGGTAAGGTAGTCTAACTCTGCCCACAAAAGGCCAAAATCAGGATCCCAACTCAGGAGTAAACTATCTGCTAGAGAAGTGAGCACCTCTCCTCAAAGCAGGTGTCAACAGTACCAAACCTGTCCGGTTGGTCAGTGGGAACCCACCAGTGGTTAAAATTCGAGATTATAAACTTACCTGTGTCCAGCACTTGGGTCTGGATCTATTCAGACTTAAAAATCCGAAAATGTTGAGCTTTCATGACTGCAAAATCAACAGCAAAGCTGAATTACAGCCAGTATCCCACCCATGCCACGGTCCTCACCTAAGAGTGAGTCTCATTCAGCCACTGACTGTCGTGACCGTCTCACAACAGCTACTAAAAACGCCTTCTGCCCATTAAGGATCCAACTCACACTCTCTCTCTCTCTCAGAGACTGCCAGACTCACTCCTCGTTCATTCTTATAGATACAAACCAGAAACCCAAGGACTGACCATCAACCCATCCAATCACAAATCGTATCTCCTCACTAAGCCTAGGGGGCATATTTAAGAAAAATGAAGCTGCACCCAGTGCAGCGCCACTTTTCTTGCACCCTTAGCGCCCACCTAACGCCACCAGGTGTGCGCCGTATTTAAAATGTGGAGCACCATAGCGGTAGTTAGGGGACTAGCGTCAGAATGTTTTGACGCTCTTCTGGCGCTTTGCAGGATTAGTGTAAACAATTCTGACTCTTATCCTGCAAAGCACCCAGAGGCCCATTGTAAGCAGGCATTAAAAGTGCCAAACAAATGGCGCAAGGAAATCTCTTAGATGTCCTTGTGACATTTGTTTGGCCCCCCTAATGGGGGAAAGCCCCCTTTGCATACATTATGACTGGCGCAGGCATAATGTAGCGCAAAGGGTTACAAAGTGCATGCATTGCGCCACTTAGAAAATATGGTGCAGAGTTTTTGGCCTCGTTGGGCCACGTTTGTATGGAGAAAAAAAAATGACGCAAATGTGGCGCAAGAAGGCGCTAGGGGCTCTTAAATAGGCCCCTAAGTCTCTCCAGCCATACAGAAAGCTGGGAGGAAGGTCTGCACCATTCCCACCGTCAGCAGTCTGTGACGTCACAAAGCCTGACTCATTCTTACATAGCCCAAGCTCACAGTGTTCAGGGGCACCCCGAGACCCCCTGGTGATGCTCCGGTGCCTATATATCAAAGGGTCTGTTTGAATGGGTGTCTCTGTGTTCTGGCCTGTGCATGCATGCATGTCCAAAGCATGCATGTGTGTCAGAATGTATATATGAATGTAGTAGGAACTACATAGGCCATACATGTACCACTGTGCATGGTAGATGGGCACACCAATTCAGTGCTGTGTTTAATGAGGTTGGGGCTGGGAGGTTGTCTTCTAGGTGGGGCCGGGCATGGTAGATGATATGAATACGTCAGATGTTAAGTAAGCATGCTGAGATGCAGGCGATGTAAAATGTGTCTAAACAATACATGTTTGTGGTATAGCTATTGTCATTTATTTAGGGTGAGAATGGTGCCTTTCTAGTTCATGGCCTTTCATGAGTCAGGTGGGCGTGTGCAGGACATCCTTTATTATAAGCAGCTTAGTCTGAGGACACTGGTGGATAATAAGTAACCTTTATCCAGGTGGGAGAGGACCACGTCTTGGGCACCAGTTCTGACATTGGTTTTAGTAGGTAAAGTTCATATTTTTCATAGACGGGATGCTGAATATCCCCTGATGTGTTCTCAACAATTTTGTTGTTGAAGAAAAAGTTGCTGTCTATTAGCATGTAAGGCCTCCTGACTGGCTCGGAAGAATGTGCCCCCCTGCCCTGTGTTCTTTCACACAGTAGATCACAGTAGGTTTCTGAATGTTCCCTCCCAGGGAGCTGAACATTTAAGAATGCTCTCTAAGGGAGGTCCCAATTACTTGGATTGAGACCCCAGGATGTCCCCAAAGGGCACCTCTTGTTGAGAGAGTGGCTGCTGTCCTCGCCGCCTATGTTCATGGAATTGTCAGTGGTGTCACAGCAGGTTAGATTGAAATGACTGGCTTTCTTACCTGTCTCCTTTAGGGGAAGATTACTATTTATATAGTTTTGCCAGCCTCCCTTAACTGTGGTATTTCACATGAAGGAAAGTTATGTGTGCATTGTATGTGAGGTGGAGGATGAGTGTGGATCCTCTGCACATGTTTTGCTGGGTGGGTTCAGTAGGCCCTCCATTTTGGTTTCCCTGTGAATGAGTACCACCCCAAGAATGGGGAAGTTTTTGAGTAAGGCTGTCCTGGTCTCCACTGTCCTAAAACCCTGCACCATTCCACCCCTTTTTTCCTCCAGTGTCTTGTAGAGAGCTAGAGTGTCCTGTGGGTGGTGGTGTCAGATTCCTCACTTTGAATATTGATCTTCAGTTCTCTCCAAAGAATACTCTTATCTCCGTCTTCTCTCCGTGCTGTGTTTGTGCTGCAAAGCACAGTGTTGCTACATCTAGCTCCTGAAGGATGAGGGCTAAGGTAAGCTTACAATACTGTGAATATGACGCAATAAATGACACTGACAACTCTTTTGTGGATAGAATTGTGCAGCAAGTTTAATGATTACACAGGTTGGGTTAACTTACAGGCGATCCAGGTGTCAAGGGTGAGTTCACTGAACAGCTGACACCCATCCTGAGAAAGCTGGAGCTGTCCTCTTGGTGGTGTCAGCACCAATGCATTTCAATTATTTACAGCTCGTTCTTTTAGCAAGGGTTGCCGCCTAATTCTTTTCTTTTGCATCAGGCTCGTGATGAGTTAGCGTGAGCCCAAGGCCAGTCTCCACAGTTGCTCAGGATTCTAATTGTCCTTTAAGGAATTAAAAAGCACAGTTATGCCATCTCAGACCCCACCATAATGATTCCCAGAAACCTGAGGAATTCCCTTTTGGCTCCAAGATACACTATCTAAGGGCCTATGTAACAGTGGTGTAACATAAGCCTCCACAGAGGGGGGCCCTCCATGTAATTTTCAGGGGGACCCCCTCAAGTTTCGTTATGCTACTGCTTTTTATTTGTATCAAGCCTTAGGACTGCCCTGTAACTCCACTTTGCGACACTTACAGAAAACCATTCACAACAAAATGTTCATTTTTTAATTTTTATTTTGTTAAATATATACTTTTCATTACCTATTTATTTAGTGTAGCTATTAATTTAGCTGCTGTTTTACATGGTACGCTGCGGGACCTTCAACCAACCATACTCTGATCATGCAGTACGCAAGCAGGATGTGCAAGTCTGAGCTATGTACCAAGTCACTTTTATTTCACATTTTTCATAATAAATTGAAGGAATGTGGAGGTACAGACTACAGCTCTCTGCAGTGAAAATATGTATACATGTAGCACATGAGGCAAACCGGAGGCTCGAGAAAAAAAAGTGAAAAAGCCCTTGGTGCTGTTCGAGTCTCGGTGCTGGCTCTAGCATATCCTGCAATTCTGGGCAAATCACTTAATCTCCTGGTGCCTACAAATATCTGGCCTTGTGTAATGTGGCCAGGGCACTCATATAATGCGTACCAATATCTTTGGATAAGGTTGCCGCGTGCTATATAAACAAGCATTTGCAATGCAATGGGTATCGCTTTTGCTCGAGTTAGAGCTTTTAGCGTTGTAAACTCCTAACCGGACTTTTCTTGCCACATAAATTGAAAATGAAAAGTAATACAGTTTCACATAAGCGAGCCGATTCAAAGCGCCATGGAATCAGCGTGAAGAAGCACTCAAAAGGAAAAAGAAGTTCGCTTGCAGACAAAATTATCGGCAAAAATGAAATTAGCCATGTAACAAGGGCGATGGCCAAGGCGGTAACTAAACCGCCCAAATGAGGGAAGAATGTAAAGCATTTACCAAGGAAAATAAAGGATTTTTGAAGGGCGTGTGAGTGATAGTGATGGACGTGCGATGGGTGTGGTTAAAATCCCAGATACATACCAACACATCAGAAAAGCAGCGCTTGCGTGCTGCTATGCTTGACCTAAAATCGAGAAACTGCCCTGTATGAATACCACCAGGCTGCTCAACTGCATGGAAAGAATCCACAAAAAGTATCAAAATAGCCTGGTCACACCCCCTCCAGTGCAACATCACCATCAATTGATGGCAAAGCACAAAGTGGTTTGTTCACCGTATACAGGTAGCTTGTGCATGTGATAACGCGTCCAGCCCTTATAAATTACCTATACCTGGACACGTTGGAGGTCGGTGAACCTGCCGAGTTGGGCTCTCCTCATCCTAGAATAGTCGGATCACTTAAATCAATAATCAATAGCTATTGTAATCGATACCCAATACTCTATTACTGAATCAAAATAACACATTAGGAATCAATAACAGTTGGTATTTCGACGCAACATCACCTTTCAGTCATGAATAACCACACCAGTTTATTAAAGTTAATGAGTTTATTTCCCTATATTAACAAAGCTAAAACGATATATATGAGTCTCAAAATCAAATGATATATGTATACAAACATTACCAGCTGTCCATAACGGCGGAAGAAACGCAATCTACGCAAAATCTGAATTATAATGCACTCGGTTTTAGCAATACAAACCACTAATATGAGTAATTGAATTTGACTAATTGCATACATCGGTCAGCATAACAAGATTTCAATTCAACACGGTGCGTCAAGTGAATACCTCGACTAACCTCTAATTAGCATTGGCATGTGGGGCTTCATGCAAAACGAATTTAGTCAACACAAATTTGGAAAACTTCTAGCTTGGGCCCTATCAAAATAGCAGTTGGTACCTAAGAAGGAAAAACACAATGCATAATACAATTATCCTTTCATAATTACCAAATACAATCAGCATTCAAGAAAGTCTTCGTCCTTCAGGTACTGGTTTGATCAGCATGGGGCAGATTTCAAAGGGGCAAAGTTAAGGGCAAGTTTCCTTGCAGCAGCAAGGAGAATGGGGCAAAAGTTACTGCATGGGCTAGACGGGACAATTTCAAGTTAAAGTCTCTAGGGTGAGAATTCTTAAAGTCTCTTTCTCTGGAATAGAGAAAAGGGCATCAAGATATCGTCCAAGATGGCGTCTGGCATTCGGCTTCAAAGATGGCATCAAGGAAAATGGCTGACTTCTCTTTGTCCAGTGGGTTTAAGTAAGAAACATTCCAAATTCTTCAGGTTCTTCCTTTGGAGGGTTCATAGGGTGGCTTGAATTTGACCAATGAATAGTGTCTTTTTCCTAGTACTCATTTATGCATACATTGTCCTTGGAGCCTTAGAACACAAGTTGCAACAAGGTTTGCCAAATATTTCGATATCAGTACTTTCATTGTCCGCACCTGCAGAAACTGACCTTGCATCAAAAGGGATGCAACCGGCCTAGCACGAAACCTTGGAGATAAGTGTATTAGTCATCTCTACTGGAAAAATACAGAATAATGTTCTTTTAAAATTTAAACCACGCAGTTGAATTTGAGACCAGGCGACTAGGCCAAAGCCTCTACTAAATTTAAGCTAAGCATAAAACACTTTCAATCAAGAAAATCATAAAACACATTTGCAATTATGACGGATTACTACATTTGTCAATTCTTCATGATTAATTAGGCTTGTTTATAATAATGGCGAACTACTCCGAGGGCACAATTTCCCTCGTTCATTATTTTCTTTACTAAAATCACAGTACATTATACGATCTTGGTTATATGATATATGAATATATGTTGGTCCTTCTTTTTCTGCGCCATCAATCCTTCCTCTGATGACTAATTATGTCATCACATCAAATCTACCCACAAATTTTATTCCATTAAAATTCTGTTTTAGTAATTTGGCACTTCAGTCAATTCCCTCTTTCTTTTGGTTCCCTTCAATTTTTCTCTGTATATTTCTACCATTTTGTGTTCCATTTTCTCTTCTCTTCTTCTTTTGTTCCTTGTTTTCAATATTTTAATAGCTTTCCATATTCCCCAAATACCTAATAAACAAATTAATACTATTAATATTCCCTTTATGATTTTCAGTAATAATCCGTTCCAAATGTTGCTGAGCAAATTTCCCACAGAAGCAAATCCTTTTCCAACCTTCTCCCATACTCCTGGTTCTTTCAATTCTTTCAAATCCGTACTTTCGTTAGTTAAATTTGTAAGCATTTTTCTAATTTGCCCGCTGTTGTCTGGAATATAAGTACAACAGTGACGTGTACCAAGCATTTTGCAAACGCCGCCATCCTTTGCTAAAAGAATGTCTAAGGCAAGCCGATTTTGAAGAGTCATAGCTCTTTCTGCAGCAAGTTCAGCATCCATCAGGATTATAGACAACTTTTGTATTTTAATTGAATTCAATATGACTCCTACTGAAGGAATCTCTGCTCCAAATATATCTCCTACCACACCAGAAGCTGTCTCCCTTTTCTGAACATGATGTGATTCAGACAGCTTTGGAAAATTCTTTAAGTCGCCCAGTTGATAAACCTTTGGGAACACTATTCCCAAATAACATCTCCCATACCATCCTTTAGGAAGACGATAATTGGTGTTAGGTCCACAAATATAATATACCCCTGGAATAACTGGGTCTTGTCCATTCAGCATGAACGTCCATTTAGGTTGAAACAAAAACGTATGTTTACATTCACTCGTTCCCACAAAGACTGTGTCATAATATGATTTATGTCTATGTACACAAAATCTCCCTACGTGTAATGTATCTAAAGCTATTTTCCCTTGTGTCTTTATCGCGGCAAAAGCATAATTATCTACAGATGTCCTCTTGTGTAATTCCCTTTCTAATTTCTCCTTCACCGCTTTCCTCCTATCGTCAGTGCGATCTAAGAAGCTTATCTCCATCGGTGAAAGCAAGCATGTAAGGTTTTCTCTGTGGGCGTGAGCTGTGTGAAAAGGTGACAATGGCTCAAAGAAACCCCTCATTAATTTTATATAATAATCTCTTGCTACTTTACTCAGGTACTCGATTATGGGGATATATGCAAATGTAACATCCTGATTGGAATAAAAGTAGTTAATATACTCCTGGCCATAAAATCTGGTCATTATTAAACTACATGTAATCCCGTACGTAAGAGGCATACTATGATATGTCACCCTTTCCACTACTGAGGTAGGTATTTGTGTGCATACATAACAATCTTTTGCATCCATTGTCTCAACATACTCACTCAACAAGCGATAGAAAACGTTGGACGAAAGTTCCTTCTTATCATGCAAATGTCTTTCTTCTTGTTCGAGTTTCGTCAAAGGAGTTAGTTCAGTGATAGGTTTAGAAGTAGAAGCATCATTCGTCTCTCTCTCTCATTCTTTCCATGCATTCCAAGAACTATCGCTACAATTATTAGTACACATGCAGTTATTAGACCTATACAAACGTATTTACAACACTTCATCTTATGTCCCTGTGTAGTGTAGCCTATCATGATCTATATAGAATCAGAAAGTTGAAGACACTTTATCAATTCAGATTTGCAGATATATATAAAGCTGAACGAGTTCAATGTTCACACGATTCTCTTTAGCAGCATTAGTCTCTTATCGGTTTAGCTTGTCTCAAAATCTGTTTCAAAGTCAATCAAGTTAGCAATGTCTTAGCCGGTTCAAAAGTCAATCAGGTTGTTAATGTCTTATTCGGTAATGTTCATGGGATTTCGCTTCTCAAGTGCCAAAGTGAAGTTCTGCTTCTTCGTTCTCAAGACTGAGAGATAGGAATTTGTCTGACCAATCGTTAGTGGCTATGTATGCCCATTCCGGACCAGAATATCTTCTGCTCGGTATTCTTTTCCTTTTCAATTTTGCCTCTCCTTTTGATTCTCTCTCGCTGGTACTTTCTTCCTTAGCCCGGTCTTTCCCTTCACTTGGTGTTGTTATTGCAACAGACACTTCTTTTCTTTTCTCTCTCAACTTTGGCCCTTCACTTTCGCTTACTATATCCCTAGTTCTTAATTTCACTGGCGATATGCTTTGTCTCCGTTTCGCACCATTTTCACCTGACGGACCTGCAACCGGTTCTGGAAGAGGTTGAACAATTTCACCCTGTCCTGCCTCCTTTTCTTCCCCTAGGAGGTCAATCAGGTTTTCCTTTTCTTTTCCTGTATCGTCTGCTTCTGGGAAAGCCCTCCTCTGATCAGGCTTTCCTGCCCCTTCACCTGTCGCAGGCTCTTCGTCACCTTCAGGATCTTTGTCACTTTCTGATGTTTCTCCTCTGACCTCCTCAAATGGGTCAGTTGTTTCTTCCTCAGAAAATATCTCTCCTTCTTCTATTTCTGCTTGTTCGCCTCCTGGTTCTCTTTGTTCTGTCTCGGTGTCTGGTACTTTCTCGTCAGTCACTGGCGATTTCAGCGCTTCAACTTCCTCTTCTGTGGGGCACGTCACCCTTTTCGTGTGACTGGCGTGGATCCAGTTGGGAACTCTCGCACACTTCACAGCGGTGGTAGTTGTCAGAATCACTTGGAAAGGTCCTTTCCAACGGGGTTCCAAACACGACTTCCTCACGTGCTTCTTTATCACGACCCAGTCACCTGCTTTCAGGGCGTGTCCTGGACCTTGGATCAGTGGCAAGGTGGTTGCCTCCACCTGGTGAGAAAAAGAGCGTACCACATCAGCTAGACCTTTGCAGTATTTGAACACCATATCATCTGTAATATTCAAAAGAGCATTTGCAGGAACTGCTGGAAGCCTCATGGCTCTGCCCATGAGGATCTCATGCGGGGACAGTCAAGTCTTTCTATCAGGGGTGTTTCTCATTGACATTAACACCAAGGGCCATGCGTCAGGCCATTTCAAGTTTGTTGATGCACATATTTTCGCCATCCTCGATTTCAATGTGCCATTCATTTGCTCCACTAGTCCTGATGCTTCAGGGCGGTAGCTACAATGCAGTTTCTGCTCAATGTTCAGCGCTGCACACAACAATTTGATTACTTCGTTATTGAAGTGACTTCCCCTATCTGATTCTAAAGAGATCGGGATTCCGAAACGTGGTATTAGTTCTCTCAAGAGTAATTTTGCAACTGTGAGACTGTCATTTCTGCGTGTAGGGTATGCCTCAATCCAATGACTAAAAATACACACAATCACCAACACATACTTCAAGCCTCCATGCACAGGCATCTCAATAAAATCCATTTGCATCCTGCTGAATGGACCTCCCGCTCTTCCAATGTGGCTCAAATTTACTACTGTCCCTTTACCTGCGTTCATTTGTTGGCAAATGACGCAACGATGGCAAACTGCTTCAGCAATTTGACGGAATTTGGGATTAAACCAATCAATTTTGAATAGCCTAACCATGGTATCCCTTCCAAGATGGGCTTGTCCATGGTACAATCTGGCCCACTGCGTCAAAAGACTGTTTGGTAGAACCAATCTCCCTTCACTTGAAACCCACAAATCATCTGGTTTCTTTACGCCTTCACTAACATCGTTCTGTAGGGATTTCAATTCATCAATTGTATCTACAACCTTTAGAGCAAAAGCTTCACTTGGTTCAAGTTCTGGCTCATTTATAAGTTCCATTCGTCTCTGAGCAATATGCAGTTCAATGCGCAAAACCTTGCGACTTGATCTGCATACCCATTTCCCAAAGAAACATAGACTTGTGATTTTGAATGTGCACTGCATTTTACAACTGCTACTTCTCCTGGTAACTGGATGGCATGTAACAATTCTCTTATTCTTTCACCATTTTTCACTGGTGATCCTGAAGAGGTCATGAAGCCTCTTTGTGACCACAACTGTCCAAAATCATGCACTATTCCAAATCCGTACTGACTGTCAGTGTAAATGGTGACTTTCATTAATGCGGAAAGTTGGCAAGCTCTAGTAAGTGCTACCAGTTCCGCTACTTCTGCAGAGTAAACTCCTTGAAGCCAAGATGCTTCCAGAACACCTGTTATTGTACATACAGCATATCCTGCTTTCAATATTCCTAGTGCATCTCTTAAACATGAACCATCAACAAAAATAACTTGATCATTTTCTTCCAATCGGGTGTCTTTGATGTCAGGTCTTGGTTTTGTACAAAATTCAGTCACCTGAAGACATTCGTGCTCGATGTCTTCAGCGTTCTCAATTTCGACATTTTCACTGGGAAACAAGGTTGCTGGATTCAACGTAGTGCACCTTTTCAGCTGCATGTTAGGTGAACCCAAAATTATTGTCTCGTACCTTGTAAGCCTAGCACCGGTCATGTGCTGTGTTCGGGAACGTGTCAAAAGTATCTCGACTGAGTGAGGGACCATGACTGTTAAAGGATGTCCCATCACTATTCCTTCGCTTTGATTTAGGCTGATACCAACTGCTGCTACGGCACGCAAGCACACTGGCAGTGCTGCTGCGACCGGATCCAAAGTAGCTGAAAAATATGCTACTGGTCTGTTTACACCACCATGGGCTTGAGTCAAGACAGACAAAGAACATGCATCACGTTCATGACAAAACAATGTAAAAGGCTTTGTGTAATCAGGCATACCTAAAGCTGGAGCCCTGCACATGCATTCCTTTAATCCAATAAAAGCATCCATCTCATCTCTTTTCAGCTCTATTTCATCCAGCGCATCTTGCTGGGTCAGTTTCAGTAAAGGTTTTGCTAGAGTTGAGAAATTGGGAATCCATTGGCGACAGTAACTCACCATTCCCAAAAACTTTCTCACCTCTCTTCTCGTCTTTGGTGGACTCATTTGAAGTACGCTTGTTATTCTCTCTTTCATTATTCTTCTCGACCCTTTCTCTATCTGGTGACCAAAATATTTCACTTTCTTCTGACAGAACTGTAATTTTGAAGGGGACACTTTGTGTCCGTTCTTTCCCAAATGATTCAATAGGGCAATGGTGTCAGCCGTACAGTCACTTTCTGTCTTGGACGCGATCAGCAAATAATCAATATACTGCACCAAGGCTGACTCAAAGGGTAATTCCAATGATTCCAAATCTTTCTTTAGAATCTGATTGAAAATTGATGGTGACTCCGAAAATCCTTGAGGAATTCGACACCAACTGTAGACTCTGTCCAAAAATTTGAAACAAAAGAGAAATTGGCTGTCCTCATGAAGAGGCACAGAAAAGAATGCTTGTGACAAGTCGATGACTGAGAACCACTCAGCATCACAGGGAACTTGAAACATTATCACAGCCGGATTTGGTACCACAGGACAACATTTGACTATTATGTCATTTATTTTCCTCAAATCCTGAACAATCCGGACCTTTCCACTCGGTTTTATTAGTCCCATGATTGGTGAATTACATGGACTACTTAACACTTCTTTTAGTACTCCCTGTTTCACAAACTCATCAATGAGTTGGGCGACTTTCATGAGGGTGTCTTGTGCCATATGGTATTGTGGGGTCTGAGGAAAATTTACATTGGGTTTTACTGTCACTTTCACTGGCTCTACTCCTTTGACCAATCCTACTTCCTTCCCAGTCGTATCCTACACTTCTTTTCCGACTGTTTCCTGTAATTCAGCAGGAATATCTGCTTCAGTGACCATAGGATAAAGAGTAATCAGGGGATACTCTTCATCAACAGTTTCCACTTCGTTTCCTCCTAAACTGTCCTCTTCTTCCTCATCACTGTTTGTCTGAATTTTAATTCCATCATTTGAACACATAATCGAGCATCCCAATTTACACAATAAATCTCTCCCTAATAGTGATATCGGGCTTGAGTCACACACCACAAATTTACGTGACCCTTGATAGTTACCAATTCTGACTTGCACTGGATCTGTGATTGGGTTTGTCAGGTACCTATTTGCTACTCCCGCTACTTTGGTACTTCGATGCTTCTAACTGTAGAGCGTGTAGCTCCGGTGTCAACTAAGAATGAAACACGGTGACTCATAACTCTTCCTTCCACATACGGACCCTTTTGATCAACTTCCAAGGATGCTGCAAGCATACAATTTCCCTCCTCATCTGAACTTTCACTCTCCCACGTATCGTTTATTCCATTCTCACTGTGTAACGGGAATTGGTGTACTGTGTCATTTTGGTTCATCCCTTGACCCGCGACCTGTTGAGGAAGCATTACTTGTTGCTGATTCATTGGTGCTAAGGGTATTTGCATCTGCTGATTCGGTACCATAGGAAACTGCTGTTGCATTGGCTGCAACTGTGCCATTTGTGCACGGGGCATTTGCACCTGCTGCGGTTGTATGGGCTGTAAACCCTGCATCTGATTTACATTATTTTGAAAATTTGGATTTGGACCTCTTAATTTCGGTCCTCTCATATTCTGAAATGCATTGACACCATTGTTTTGCTGACCTACACCTTCCTGCACCAACATTGGGCACTCCCGTTTCCAATGCCTGACGATTCCGCACGTGTGACATGGCATCACCTTCTTCATTGCCTGTATACCATTCGGAATCATAACAGTATTTATATCAGGACCATTATTCAAAAACACTCCTCGGCCTCTGCCTCTCATTTGTGGCCGAAACATAGCATTTCCCTGCTGTTGCTGCTGCGGCATCTGCTGTTGAAAACCTTGTAAACCCTGCAAACCTGTCTGAGCTGCTCTAAGCTGCATCACCATCACCTTTTCTTTCAACCTTTTCTGCTTCGTCTCAATCTCATCACTACAGTATTTTGCATAGTTCAACACTTCGTCGATCAATTTTGACTGCCAACAAATCAAATGCACTTTAATCATCTGACTGATCTCGGGTTTCAACCCTTCCACAAATCTGAACACAAAATGGAGCATGTCCTTTGCCTCAATCGTTTCCGTGCCACTGTAATTTTTAAACTCTTTCAACAATCTCTCATTGTACGCATGTATTGACTCTTTAACTTCTTGTGCCGTTCTGTCAATCCTCTGCCAACACACATTTTTTGACGCAACCTTTGTTTTCAAGTGCTCAATCACCTTATGGTATAAACTCATTACCGTAGGTGATGGTGCACCTGTGTCCCTATCCCTTTCTGGTTCACTTGTCGGCCAACCTACAGCCCTCTTAGAATCTTCCCACAAATCTGCCGGAACCACAATTTCGAATAAGGTGTTCAGGTCTTCCCAAAGACATTTTGCGAGTTTCACAAATCTATCTGTTTGTTGATACCATTCAATCGGTTTCTCTCTTATTTTAGGGAAATCATCCGTAAAGGATTGAATATCGCACCTGTGCCACGGTACATGTACAAGTTTTCCCCCTGCTGTTTCTCTCATTGGCAACATGGTTATCAGGTTGTCTTTCTGTTGTGCTTTTTCATTCCGATCTGGGGTACTTTCTTTCTTTTTGTCCTTTTTCTTAACCCATCCACTTTCCCACTTGTCTAAACATCTCCAGACCTGCGCGCTCTGCAGTATCTCCTTAAGATGTGTTTTCATCCCTGCAGATCTCATGTGCTCAAAATCTTTTGTCTCAAAATCTAGCCTGTAACTTCTGCTCAAGCGTTTAGTCTTACCTATATCAATATCGTTTCTGTCTGCAATTTCTTGTAACCTCTTATGTATGCTGCTCACTTCTCTTGTAATCCTAGGGCACATGTATTTCAGCTCTTCTTCTGTATATAATTCTAACCGGTTCAGACCCATCGTTCCCTCTACTAATTCATCTGCTTCCATGCCCAGTCTTTTTTAATTCAGGTATTCTTCTGCCTTCCCACTGGATGTACTCTGTGGGGAGTTCAAACTGTTGAACCATTGTGTTAGCTGTTGTGCGTTCAGTCCCATCAATGTAGCACTTACATCAACTGCTACTGATGGTTGCGGCAACGTTTCAGTTTTTGAAGTTAGCGGTACTATTAGTGGTGGGTTCGACCTTACCACAGTTGACGGAGCACAAATTGGAATTGGGCTAAATTCCGACAAAGAACCAGATCCATACCGGAGTCATTTCTGGAGTGTTTTCCATGCATCTCCTCCCTGTCTCATTTTGTGTCATTACCCATTGATCGCATACGTTTGGGTTTGCCTGTATATACAATGGTACTGGTGGACCTACAGTGATAGGCAGAGATATTGTATCTGGATTCTGTCTGTTCCCCGAACTCTGTGGCATGTTAATCCCCACATTATGGTTCATCATTGCTGGCATACCTAACTGGCTCTCTGTTACTCGAGTGTACCTTGGCACTTCTTGTACCTGCTTTTAAGGCATCAAAATTTGTGTTGATTCGGCTTGAATCAATGTCGGTCTTTGATAATTCTGTCCTCCCTGCACCATTAATTCAGAAGTCATTCCCAGATTATGCTCATCACAGCAGCGCCTTTAAACCTGCGGCTGATAATTATCGACAGGATTCAATCTAGGCACGTCAGGATATATCCTCTGAATTTGTGGTATTTGTGGTGCAAAGGGCATATCGGAACTGCTCTGCCTCTGTGATATTCTCAAATTCGGTGTCACATTACCTTGTACTGGTTCTGGAGGGGCAGTACTAATGCTTGGGCCTTTTTCGCTTTCCACATATGGTGGCGGGCGATCATTTAGCAATTGTTTAATGAACTCCTCATCATCTGACTCGTCTGATCTTTTCGAATTTCTGTTGTTTTCTCTATCTCTGGATTGACTCCTGTTTGTTTTATATGTAGCTTTCCTTCCTTTCGTCTCTGTTTCATCAGTAATTGCTGGAAACAATTTGATTCCCTGCAGTACGTCTGATCTCCAAACCTTTTGTGTGCTATCCCATCTAGCATCCGCTAGTGTCTTTTCTACTTTTCTTATTCTTGTCTCAAATTTCTTTTGTTGTTTGTTTCTAGCTATTAGCTCCCAAATTGCTAATGCCTCAAACTGTGCTGGTCTTGGAGGTACTTTCATGTCGTATAGCGCAAATCTTAGATTCTCCAAAACTCTTAGATTAAATGACCCATGGATAGGGAACGCTACACTTCCATGCTTCTCTGTTAATTTGCACCATTGCTTTAGCCAAAGACATGGTGCGACACCCTTTTCTTCAATCACGATGTAAGCTGGTGTACCCTCAGGCGGTGTTTCTTCTCCTACATTTGCTTTTATATATACATCTCCCCTCATGGCACTCTTAAATGCTTTGAAAAATTTCATCTTTCCGTCTTTTATTTTTCTAAGATATGTAATCAATAAGTGACTTTAATTCCCGGAATACTCTTTGCTTGCCTTTCCCCACCAATTGCGCTTCACGGACCGCGTCCAATCCGTGCGCGACCCTTCTCACCAACCAACCTATCCCAGCGTGGCTCCTAGTGACGTCACACTCACACACTGCGGCTGACGAAGTTCCGCGGCTTGTCCTCCTTCATTCAGCTTCACTCAAAACTAATTTCCGCAATATATCACGAGCACTAACCAAAAAGAAGAAAACAAATCTGTCGGTTTACTACAGGAAGGGTAATACAATCGCTTCAGAATCTTAGGGATTTTTCACTAGCCTCGGCAGTTATTCCATCTTTCTCGGTTTCCCGCTCTCGCAAGCAAAATTTTACCCGCAAACTTTACTCTCAACTGATCAATGAACTATTGTAGTGCACCTTAGAATTCGTCAAATCTCAAAGTCAAAAATGTTCTTTCATTCCTCAATATTCATACTGACTCGTTGACCACGCCCGATCAACCTATTAAACCAAACAGATTACAACATCAATCAAGTGTCTCATACACTTTTCAACATACTCCGGAGTCTCTTGACCTCGCAGGGCCCGTCTCAACATCAACAACCACGTGGACAATTTTTCCTGCACAAAGCGCTACACACATGTGAAGTTCGAGGACTTCCCTACTCTCACACTTTGGAGTAACACTCCTCTAAAATCTTTTAATTGGAGTTCGTAACCCCCTAAAATCCTCACAAACTTCTCAATTTATCTGCGGCAATAAGCTGTGCAAGCGCAAAACCCTAACTTCTCTCACACCGTCACTAGAAACGCCTGAAACATTCTCACACCTCCATTTCCTCCATTCGCAAGCTCCGAGATTCCGGGAAAGTCATTGGGGGTTTAGGGCATCATCATCTCTCCAACTTGTTTCATCAAAGAAAATTCTAACTTGACTCCGTCTATTGTTCGGATGGGGTCCCAAAGGGCGTAACCATCCTCTGCCACCATCTACTGATAACGCGTCCAGCCCTTATAAATTACCTATACCTGGACACGTTGGAGGTCGGTGAACCTTTTAGCCGAGTTGGGCTCTCCTCATCCTAGAATGGTCGGATCACTAAAATCAATAATCAATAGCTATTGTAATCGATACCCAATACTCTATTACTGAATCAAAATAACACATTAGGAATCAATAACTGTTGGTATTTCGAAGCAACATGACCTTTCAGTCATGAATAACCACACCAGTTTATTAAAGTTAATGAGTTTATTTCCCTATATTAACAAAGCTAAAACGATATATATGAGTCTCAAAATCAAATGATATATGTATACGAACATTACTAGCTGTCCATAACGGCGGAAGAAACGCAATCTAGGCAAAATCTGAATTATAATGCACTCGGTTATAGCAATACAAACCACTAATATGAGTAATTGAATTTGACTAATTGCATACATCGGTCAGCATAACAAGATTTCAATTCAACACGGTGCGTCAAGTGAATACCTCGACTAACCTCTAATTAGCATTGGCATGTGGGGCTTCTTGCAAAACGAATTTAGTCAACACAAATTTGGAAAACTTCTAGCTTGGGCCCTATCAAAATAGCAGTTGGTACCTAAGAAGGAAAAACACAATGCATAATACAATTATCCTTTCAAAATTACCAAATACAATCAGCATTCAAGAAAGTCTTCGTCCTTCAGGTACCGGTTCGATCAGCATGGGGCAGATTTCAAAGGGGCAAAATTAAGGGCAAGTTTCCTTGCAGCAGCAAGGAGAATGGGGCAAAAGTTACTGCATGGGCAAGACAGGACAATTTCAAGTTAAAGTCTCTAGGGTGAGAATTCTTAAAGTCTCTTTCTCTGGAATAGAGAAAAGGGCATCAAGATGTCGTCCAAGATGGCGCCTGGCATTCAGCTTCAAAGATGGCATCAAGGAAAATGGCTGACTTCTCTTTGTCCAGTGGGTTTAAGTAAGAAACTTTCCAAATTCTTCAGGTTCTTCCATTGGAGGGTTCATAGGGTGGCTTCAATTTGACCAATGAATAGTGTCTTTCTCCTAGTACTCATTTATGCATACATTGTCCTTGGAGCCTTAGAACACAAGTTGCAACAAGGTTTACCAAATATTTCGATATCAGTACTTTCATTGTCCGCACCTGCAGAAACTGACCGTGCATCAAAAGGGATGCAACCGGCCTAGCACGAAACCTTGGAGATAAGTGTATTAGTCATCTCTACTGGAAAAATACAGAATAATGTTCTTTTAAAATTAAAACCACGCAGTTGAATTTGAGACTAGGCGACTAGGCCAAAGCCTCTACTAAATTTAAGCTAAGCATAAAACAGTTTCAATCAAGAAAATCATAAAACACATTTGCAATTATGACGGATTACTACATTTGTCAATTCTTCATGATTAATTAGGCTTGTTTATAATAATGGCGAACTACTCCGAGGGCACAATTTCCCTCGTTCATTATTTTCTTTACTAAAATCACAGTACATTATACGATCTTGGTTATATGATATATGAATATATGTTGGTCCTTCTTTTTCTGCGTCATCACATGCTATACACTTTCTGTGTGTGAAGCAAATGAGATTAACACACTCTTGGACAACTGCAGCTTAAAGGGAAAATAGGTACCTACCATCCTGTATTCTTTTGAGTCTGTGCTGCAGCAAACAAGATGAGAAAGGGCTCAGCTTCAGTTACATAATGCCTTCAAAAGTGAAAGCATACGACACAAGTGGAACGAAGAGAGCAGCCAGCTGCACTCCTCCTTCAGCCCGCCCCCCTCTCGTGATGGCTGTTTAGTTGTTACCTCCCACTACCTCATTCTCCCTATCCGCCTGTCCCGCCCCCTGCCATTGAAGTGAATGGAGTTCGGTGAACTCCTCCCAGGGCCATTGTGCAAGTGACCAAAGAGCAACCTTATCCTCGGCATTTCAATGGGGCAAGCCCCTGCCATGATGTCACTTCTGTAGCTTGCGCCTGCCGGTCGAAGGGGCCCTCTCTCAGCAGACACATGGCAGCACAATATAGAGTGGAAGATATGGAATGTGTAGCATCAGGGGGTTCCTGATGCTATGTCATTTCATTGCTTTTAATATTTCTATTTTTGTTTCACAGGTTACTACTGTAATGTTAATTATTTTCCCACTTTACTGTGTCATCATTTTTGACTCTCTTCTTCCTAGTTTCTTGTTGCCTCTTTCCTAGGTCCACACCTTTCCCTGTTTTGACAAGAAATGTATTGTCATATTCTGCATTTAGTATTGGTTCTACAAATGTTGTTGTTGATTTGTATACTTGGCATCCATCTGTCCACATTGTTTTTGTTTCTTAACCCTATCTGGTGGCATTGCTTGTTAATTTCTTTTTTTCTACCTTGTTATAATATTCATCAGTGGCGGAGTCTTTCTGTCTTGCTTTAGCTGTTCCAACATCCCTACACATTGAGTGATGTGTGTTTCCTGATTTGTCTAGTGTACTGTAGTGACGTTTTCACTAGTCACTGCCTTCATTGCTTAGTAATGGTGGGAGTCATATTCCACTCATTATTTAATAGTCTTTTTTCTTCTTGTTACTTTTCATTCGTTCACTTTTCTATTGACCTATCTGTACATATTCAAAAAACAAGGGCTGTATGATTCAGTTGTATTGTATATAATGCGAGAGACGTCTCATGGAATGTTATGGAGCTTAGAATCCAAAGAAAGGGCAAGGAATATTAACACACTTATCTAAACTCAAAAGCAATATGGCTCTATTGCAAGAGACTCATCTTTTGGAAAAAGGCATTGCCTCTACCAAAAAGCAATGAGTTGGTGATGTGTTTTACTCCTCATCTATTAATAATAAGAATGGTGTGGCAATACTGTGTCATAAACGTTTACCCATGGATATTATTTTGGAAGAGAGTGATTCCGAGGGCAGATGGGTACTGGTTAAGTTCAAACTGGAGAATAGTACTTTTTCTATATTAAATTTGTATGGCCAAATACTCCTAATCCTTCATTTTGGAATAATTAATCCCATAAGGCTCTGGAAGTTTCAGAGCATCATTTCATCTTAGGTGGTGACTGCAACCAACAAATAGACACTATTTTGGATAGGAATTCATAGGCCATATTTGTTCCCAACTCTGCTCACAAAGCCTTCAAATCTATCATCTCTCAACAAGCTCTCATAACTTCATGGTGCCTACTTAATTATGATTTCAGGAAATATTCATTTCATTCGCCACTTCACCACTCACAATCTCAAATTGATTATTCATTTATAAGCCATGGTATTCTTAATCCTGAGAGCGGTTCTGTACTGATTTCAGATCATACCCCAGATAGGTCAGATTTTAAAATACACCTTAAACAACCTAAATCCTCCAGGGTGGATATTTAATAATAATTAATTGAAGTGTGTATTATTTATAAGGGGTTTCGAAGGTTTTGCCAAAGGATTATTTGAAAATAATTTATCAGGTGACAACCTTACTCCTGTATATTGGGGGATGCCTTTAAAGCAACCTTCAGGGATTCATAATTAAGTACACCCCTGTTAAATGGAAACAAGCATTAAAATTATCTGTAGAAACATTAGTTAAAATCAAACAATTGGAGTATAACTAGTATACATAAAAAAATAATGCTGCCATTGCAGATGAGTTGGCCAGGCCTAAAATCCAATTTAATAAGTGTTCCCCAGGCAAGGTGTTTGATTACTTACTGCAGCTTAATGCTAGATTTTATGGTGATAGGATACATGTGTCTCTCTGCTGGCTAACTATCTTAAATTTAGGGAAAGGAAGTCTGTGATACAAATGACTTTTGCACGATGATAGTCATAGAATATTTCATAACTCATATATAGCTAAATGTTTTGCAAATTTTTATATTGAGGGATAGTTTGCCTCCTTGCAACACCCCTTCAAAGCTAAATGTGACTTTTCTTCCCTGGATATTCCTTTAATATAAGAAGATCTACTCAATGCTTTAAAGAAATTACCTAATAACCTAATAACAAAGCCCCTGGTCCAGATGGATTCACAGTGGAATTTTATTTACAATTCTCTAATATTTCAGTTCCCAAATTATACGATTTAAAATATTATTTTTCTAACTCACATACTCCTTGTGGTTCATTTAATGAAGCCAGGATCTGTCTTATTCCTAAAAAAGATGAGGATCCCTCATTATGTTAAAATTACAGACCCATTCCATTAATTATTATTGATTGCAATATTTTTGTTGCAGTCCTAGCATTAAAATATATAGAAATATATTTTCAGCAATCATAGGTTTGGAACAATTAGGCTGTATTAAAGGCAGGGATATTGTGGATAATTCACATACTTTTCTAAATATCATTAATAAAGATGTCAAGCTAAATTATTCAATAGCCGCTATCATGTTGGATGCAGAAAAAGCCTTCAATAGAGCTAATTGGCTTTTCCTTCTGAAGGAGCTACAATAGCACAGTTTTGGGCCCAATTTTGTAAACCTTATTCAATTATTATATTCTTCTCCTGAAAGTTCTGCCTTCGTAAATGGTATTATGTCCCCGTATTTCCCTCTATTAAGAGTTACTAGGCAGACATGCCCATTGATTCACCTTCTTTTGATTTTAGAGTTAGAACCTTTCCTGTTGAAGATGAAAACTTCTGAACAATTTACTGCTTTAAAGGTTCAAAATCAGCATATTAGACTTACAGCTTACGCAGATGATATAATGCTATTTGTATCTAATCCACAGTCTTCATTACCAGCCTTTGTTTAGAGAGTTGGATGCTTTTTCTAAGTTTTCTGAATCCAAACTTAATATAGATAAATCTGAGGTGCTTCCCCTTAATAAATATTGTTCTAAAGAACAATATGCTCCTGTAGAATTGTCCTAAAACCCTTCGAGAATCAAATGTTTGGGAATATGGTACAGCAGCACACTTAGGGATAATATAAAAATAAATATCAATCTTGTGACATTGAAAGTAGTTACTCTCACACAACAATGGTCCCCATTGTACTTATCTTGGTGGAGTAGGTTAGATACAATAAAAATTATCATTCTGAACATTTTAAATTTCTCCTTATTATGCTACCAAATAGGCTTCCAAAAACCTTTTTCTCTAAAATAGATAGAATACTCTCGAGATTTCTTTGGAACGGGAACAAAGCTTGAGTATCGTTGTTACATTTAAAACTTCCTAAATGTCATGGAGGCATCAATTTCCCTGATTTCATTGCATGCCACAAAGAATTTTGCATTAAGAAAATATATCCCCTACTATTGAATTTGTATACTAGTCATGACAAGTTATGGCTTGGATTAGAATCCTCGCATGTATTATTCATGCCTTCCCTGCCCAAATTCTGGGTACCCTCCACTATTTTTCATGCATGCCATTTGTTGCAGCCGTATATGGTATCTACCTTATCTCAAAATTATCAATTTTATAAAACTCCTATCTGGTATAATCAGTTGACTAAAAAGAAAGGAATTGTTTTAGACTGGAACACCTGGACAGAAAAAAGTTTCATTACCCTCGCTCAATTATTTACTAATAATGCTTCTGTACCATTTCAGTAGTTGTCCTCACAATACAAAATCCCATCTAATCAACAATGTAAACATTCACTACTCATTGAAAGGTGGCAATGTGGTGACAACCAGACCCCCGTATATAGTAGATCAGTTGCCTAACACTAACCCTATGGATACGTGTATACGCCTATGACACCTATGAGTTTCTAAGATATATAAAACTTTAGGATTGCAGAAATCTGATAGAACTAAATCCAATATTGAACTTATATGGGAAGGTGATCTTCAGTATGAATGGTCTGTAAGTGTTTGGGGTAAAATGTGGTCTAAAATACACACTACCACTCGTTCAGCCAGTTTAACTCAAGCTTTACATTTCTTATTATAATAGATTGTATTATACACCTAGCTTCCTCTCCAAACTCTTTTTACGCGGTCAAAATTATGTTAGCCATGTGATAATGCTTCTTATTTACATATGTTTTTTTCTGTGACTTAAACTAATTCATATTTGGGTGGGTGTCTGGTCTTAGATTAATACTATATCCAATGTTCCTTCCCCCTTTTTCATTCCAATATTGTTTAGGGGTGGTACACACAATATGGTCTTATAATGTATTACTTAGGAAATTAGTTGACTTATTACTTGCAAAAGCTCTACAAGTAGTGGCAAGCAACTTTAAGTTACGCAATAATCTATCTGTTCAACTTTGGTGGATGGGTATAAAGTAACATCAGTACACCGAGAAATTAAACGAGACAGACTGTGGTCACCTGTAACAAATTACTTATCCACCATTGCTTTTCAGGTACATTAATAATTTTCTCTTCTTTTTATCTACCTAATTCCTGAATGTTTTGTGCAAATGAATTCTAATAAACATTAATATACTTTTAAATTGTGAAAATTATGTATAGCTTTAAGTAAGGTTTGTAATAGTCTCTTTTTTAATGTAATAATTACAAATAGTCCTTGTTTGCTAATTTGTATATGCTTTTCTTCTTATCTGTATCTATTCTTAATTCTATCTTTACTTTTTCTATATTAAAATCTGTTATAGTTTACCATTTGCCATACATTAAGCACTGAATATGTTGTTATTCTTCTTCTTTCTAATTGCTAGAAAATGAATATATATGTATAATTTGTTTTATATGGGTCAAGGTTACATTTTATTAGTGCTTGATTGTAGTCTCTTTTGTTGGCAACATGCCATATACTGTATATTACTGGTTCATTATCAAAATAAAAACATTTAAACTTGATTCTGCCCACTCTATGCTCATGTCATTCAGAGATGGCTGGAAAAACTAGTGACAAGAACAACAGCAAACTGATGTGAATTAATGCAGCACAGGGAGATGGCAGAAAGGCCTTGGAAATGACAACATGCCCAATTTAGACATTTTCTTCAAGAACAGTAAGAACAACATCAATAGAAATAAGCAAACATGACTCTGCTTGACTGTGTGCTGCAGAAATAACGAACAAGGAACGTGTTAGAAGAGACATCTATTTTTAACAAAATGGAGTTGAAGCCTGAGGCCTTGTTAACATAAGCTAGAAAAAGGAACTTTAACAAGTGATAGCTAATTTGATTCAAATGTAATAGTGCCATGTCAGTGTGTACATGCAAACTCGACAGTAAATCTACATTCTGCACGTTTGTTAATAATTTGCAAAATATAAAATACACAAAAACTCCATGAGTTGTATTCTGCCCATCTCCCTTTCTGCCCTCAGTTTGCTTTTCTTCCCACGTCTCTCACGGTTCAGTGCAGTACATATTCCTCTCTTTCCTCGTTTTGTTCTTCTTTATTCATGTTTCTCTCACCACAATACATAACAATTTTCTCTCTCTTTTCTCTAACCTCTCTGCTCCCCCTTTTCCAGTTACCATTGTCTCCCTCTTCTCCTTTTGATTGTTCCTCCCACTCAGCTTCTACTTTTCTTCCATGGAGTTCCTCCACTTGTACACTTTTGCATTTCTCTTCCACACAACTGCACTCCACCCTCTCTTCCATCCATCTGCCCACTTTTCACATGCACCTTTTTCTCACACAGTTCCATACAGCCTGTCACACACACATCTCAGTTTGGCCATTTTCCTATATTTATCTCACAAAGCCACAGGGTGCACATACACACATTTTAGATATATTTACAACCTGCAAAATTGATATAGGACCCATACCTAATCACATTTAGAACGGGACGTCAAAGGGACGTTCTTTCCTGATTGTGATTCGCTATTGTATGTTGCAATTGTTTGTGAGAGTAATTGTGGTCACAAACCATTGACCAGTTACCAATACCTCAAGGGTGGTGGTAACAGACTCGGAAAGGGGAAGGTTTTCTATACTTGCTCCTTTGTGAATGGAGTTGGCAGCCATGGAAGGAGTGAGCAGTGCCACAGGGAACCATCACCTGCATCCCCAAACATATTCCCACTTTGGAATTTTTGTTTTCAATGGCAGCACTGGATTGGTTTAAAGAAGGGTCTTCCTTTTGTAAATACAAACACAGAGATGGTGGTCTGCTGGGTATGTAGCCAATTACAAGTGGTCACAAATAGTGACCTGCTTACCCAATATTCATTCATTCATTCATTAGGCAAGTTGTTCCGCAAACCCCAGTGACTAGACATTTTGCGATGTGACAGTTTCATACAGAGGTCGCATCGCAAAATTAAAGGTTGGTCACAAGACGTGGCTGCTCAGTTTGGGACCACTTTTTGTGACCAGTCCTTAGATCCTTGCAGGCTGTACTGCTTTTGCTCAGTCTGCCCATCTTTCTATACATTTCTTTCCTATACAGTTCCATGCTGTCTCACCCATCCCAACCCTCAGGATGTCCATCTTTCCCCACATTTTTATTCTAAAGTTTGATGCTTCCTGTTTTCCTCTTCATTTCTCATGTACACTTCAGTTTAGACTGTTTCTCTCTCTTCCCTCCCTCTGATGTGCTTACTACACATGCAAGCAGCCTTTGTGCACGTCATTGGTTGGCTGCATGTTTTGCCACATTAAAGCCAACAAGGGTTGGTGAGACACGTAAAGCTGAAGTCGAATCAGGCTGAACGCCAGCGTAAACAAAGATTACAGATAGATGCTGGCATTGAAATCGAAGACTCTGTAATCATGTATGAAGCATCCGACAATATATTGGACAATACCAGCAAATGGGAATAATTCAGATTTGTTCATTTCTGTTGGTAATTCTAATCTCCTTGAAACTCTGAAAGGGAGATTATTACGTCGATTCCCTCCATGTTTGCTTCGTTTGAAAATCTTTAGAGAAATAAATCAGGAGTGATGAGAACTCGGGTTGTGGATGAGAATGTAGGATGTTCTTTTCAGATGGTTCGGCACTGCTCTCCAGTTCAGAGTGGTGACTTTGACAAAAACAAAGCGATTGTATCGTATTCACCACATGTTATTTGTTTGGGTGATTGTAGTGTTGCATTAGGTTTTGTATACATGCAGGATGTGTTGAACTTGTCTGTGCTCTACTGGTTGCCAGTGGTGCACTCTCGGGATGCTTCGGGCGTGATTGCATCTGTCGAATCAAATCAAGACAGTCTGATTTAGAAACCTTTTAGCCCACCCCTGAGTTTCTTTCACAGGCCTGGGCTGGTCATATTGCAAGAGTCTAAGCTCTCCAGGACCAGACAACTAGTCAAAACTAGGAGCAACTTGCATAAGAGGAATTTTCTAGCTCATTGGGAGCTGCAAATTAATGTAACTGACCCTGGCTTTCATTCGTTCAATACTTTCTTTGTGCTGATTGATTTTTAATCAAAGACAGATCACATTCAGGGTTCCTATAAAGCAAAATCGTACAAGGAATCATCATGGACATCATTTCACCAAAACGCCTGGGATAGCAGAAGTGACATCACAGCCATTTCATATTTACTTTCACTCACACACGTTTAAACAAACACGTTCACTCATTCACGCACTCTCTTTACATAAGCACTCTCATGCACACAGCGCACGTTCAGACATGTTTTTACTTACCTCGGCGACTAAGGAGGGTCATATTCCAGCTAACTTTACTCCATTTTTTATTACACTAATAGTGGATAATATACTATTCACTATTAATGTAATAAAAAACTGATTGGAAACAAGGAAGTGGAGCCCCACGCAACGCCCATCAGGTCAAGCTGCCCCTGTGTCCCTGGCACTGATTTTGCCAACTCTGAGGCCAGGTGTCGTAGATGCAGTGTCAGGGGTCGCAAGGGGAAAACCAGGGGTCACAGCTGCGACCCCTAAATGAGGTCCATGGGAATCATCACAGTCAGGCAGCATGGGCAAAGACATCCAGCATCACTGGGCTGTGCTAAGCAGATGGGAAAGCCTCTGCGTGGGGGCGTGGCTCGCGTAAATGGCTACCTCGATATTGTGAAGACAGCATCGGAAGGTCACACACTGTTCTGCGTTAGCCAACCATTTCACTGGTCTAAGTTTGAACAATGTTTGTGGGCGTGTGTGTTGGGGAGGATGAGGGAATTTAGGTCGGTCCCACTAGCGCGCTGTGATGGAGTGAACATGCACGGCCACATTCATCGCTGTGGAGAGCGGGCAAAGCAACACTTCCTTGTGGGAGGGGCACCGAACAGCCCTGCTCCGCTGAGGAGAGATTTACTCCAAGTGCCAGTGAACCAAGAGGCGGAAATAATCTGAAATGCAGCAGTGCTGCGTGGTCCGTTTTTCCAGATGCCCAACCAAAAATGAATCACTTTAAGTAAGAGTCTGTTCTAAGTTGCCATTCCAAAAAGAAGCATTTGCCATGCCATGGGTCTCGTGTTTCCTCGACCTTGAGCTATTAGCTTTGTAAAGTCCTAACCAGACTTTTCTTGCCACATAAATTGAAAATGAAAAGTAAAATAGTTGTACGTAAGCGAGCCGATTTAAAGTGCCATGAGCACGAAGGAGCACACAAAAGGAAACAGAAGTTTGCTCGCAGTCAAACGTATGGGTAGCTATGCAATTATCCATGTAATAGGGTCGATGTCCTACAAAGCGCTCAACTACTGCCCAGCGAGATCACGCTGCATAGGAAATTAAAAAAAAGTAGTCCAGAAGCCATACGGAAAACATGGAGCGTCATATGTTTTCAGTAGTTAGCAGGTGCGCTTGAGGAGGGCTAAACACCAGAAAAGGCATGACGTGTGCATTACTTTTACAAATGAAATCAAGCGATTTTTAAAAGGCAAGCCCACAAACCAATGAAAGTGATGGGCATTTGGTGGGCGTGGTTAAAAGCTCACAGAGAGAGTACAACAGGGGCCAGAGCACTTGTGTGCTTGACTCTAATAACCAGAACAAGGTGCCCAAAGAAAGTGACAATGGGAGAGTACAATTCGCATTATTTAATTAACTCATAATTTAAAACGTAAACAATCAGCCCGTAGACATATTCAGTAGCACCAGAAACAAATTAATGACAGCACGTTATGAATATGCGAATCCCATTTTTTAAAAATAATTATATTTATCCACAATAACACCTTTGAACTCATTTAAGTTTTTCTCAGAACTGTATAAAAGATTCTGTTTGAGTTATTCATGGGCAGGCAGCAGTCACGTCTGATTTTTTTTAACTGCATCCGTACACGGCCATGACCACAGAGTGACATCAGCCAAGCTGAAACCACTGAGATGCATCATTCAAGTTTGCAGGGGGAAGGTCTTAAGTGGCGCAGTGGGGACCGGAAGGATGTTCAGAGGTCCACAAGCTGCACTTTAACGCACACTAAATAGGAGCTGATATAGGCCTGAGTTGAACCAATATTGTCCACAACATCGTGACAGTGCATTTCACACCCGCTGAAACTTCTGAGAGGCTCGGTGGTCCAACTGTCATTTTCTTCAATTTTTTAATACGACGTGCACTTTTTATTTGAAACGTGCTTCCGTGTTATATGTAGCTTATGACGTGTGTGTTATAATAACTGGAAATTGATTGTCTGCCTAAAGGAGGCGTGAAACGCAACCATGGTCAGTTTGATGCTTTGCCTTCATGCACATCTTTAATGATAGGGCTTCAAGGGCATGGGAGCTGATTATCATTGGTGATGTCACACTTGGGCATATGTATCCAGGCCAGGAGTTGTGTCAGGGTTCTTGTTACAAGCCAGTCACAGCTCTTCCCAGATCCCAGGATATGGCCCATGTCTTGTTTCTCTCTGGATGTTTTCTAAAATAGTAAGCTCTTCTGATATCGCTGATGCTGTCTCCTTGTTATCAGGGGTGGCCCCTCCACTATAATGGACGAGCGTCCCCCCGCAGCTGAAAAATAAAATGATAATACAGCTGTATTATCCTTTTATATTATGCTTCTTTCTCGGCTAGCCTGCCGAGTGTAGGGCATGGCTGAACATCCTTGGGGAGGAGGAGTAGTGTGCACTTAAGTGCACATGTCGGTTTGGATGGCCATGCTAGGCTGGCTAAACTGACATGCGCACTTAGAACTCTCCGCTCGGGCTGTGTTGCACAGCCTGGGTGAAGAACCAGTGCAAGCTCCCAGTCTCCAGCTGAGAGGCATTTCAGCCAGCTCAGAACAATCCAGGAGCTTCTCTCATGCTGGGTAACAGCATGAGAGAACAGTCTGGATTGGATGGGGAGAAAAGAAGCAGATAAGCACCGAGGCAACGAGGAACACTGAGGAGGCATGCAGCAGGTAAGAGTTTTTGTTTAAAATTATTGTTATTATCCCCACCCCACGCAAGCCCCTCCCCCAGCGCGACCCACCCCACCAAGTGTTATTGCCGGCAGCGGCCACTGCCTGTTATGCTTTCCATCATAGCAGAGTTTTAAGTTAAAACAAATCAAACTTTGGTTTATCTGTCCTTTAACATTCTTTAATGGAACAAAAACATAAAGGCAAAAGAGAATGAAAGAGAAGGCAAAGGAGCAAAAATAAATAGCAGAATTGTGTGTCAGCATCACGAAAATTAAATCAAAGGACGTAGTACTTGAGTTATTTTCCTAAGCCGTAGCTACTATACCATACGTCTGTCCCACTTTTCCATCCCCAAAAGTTCTATAGTAATGACCTCACTTTGCTCAATCTCTTTGGACACAGTTGAGGTGCCTGCCCTGCACCAATCCTGGCGCTGCTCAAGGCAATCAGGATTGGCTGGGAGCGCCCAGCGAGGGTGCACCCAGGCAGACTGGGAGCCTGTGCAGGCTCTTCCCAGCCCGGCAACTGCGTTGCTGAGCTGGAGACAGCCTACTGTGCATGTGTGTTTCGCCAACCTAAGACGGCTGGCGAAACACACATGTGCTCTGAAGGATAGTGCTGAGCACCTCACCCCGTGGCCCCACCCCTTTCAGAACAAAAGGATAATAAACTATGTTCCTTTTGTTCTGAAAGGTTTGCAGCTTCTGCTGCTGGCAGGGGGATGATGCTCCTCTGCCCTCATGGAGGAGCCGCCCCCGCACAGAGATGAAATGGTTTGAAACGTTTGACTATGACCTTAACTATTTTTTTTTTTAATATGTTTTTATTATTATTTCAACAGTGAAAAAGGAAAAAACAAAATTACAATTGTATTCCAGGATTGCATGATTATACAATTATTTTCATGTTCCAATGCTAATTCCTCATTTGTCCTTGCGTTCTTAGTGATGTAGTTACCATTTGTACGTTTAGGTGAAGAATTTTTGGAAACATTGTGTTCACGGTGAATACAATAATGAAGCATAACATAAGAAGTAATGGAAAAAGGAATAAGAATAGAGAAAAAGGAGAGAGAAGAGGTCGAGATTGAGGCGAACGCACGCAGGGGGGAGGAGAAGAGGGGGGGAAGGAGGGTGCCACCCGCGACACCCATCAACAGACTCCCTAACAGTACCTGGAGTAGTGCGACATATGCTCTCATTATGGTTTCGGATCGGGGCAAGCGAGGGCGGTTCAGTGATCGTGCATGTTCGGGGGGGGGGACACTGGAGGAACGGACGTACAGGTGGGGTGAGGCCGCAACAATAAGGCCGTCCACGGTAATCGGTGCGCTTATGAGCTTTCCCTCCTTTGATGTAATTTATTGTCAAAGAGCGACTGTATCTCACTGTGCCCCCTATCTCGTGTTCATGCTGTTCCTATTGTTTCAATTATTTCTTGCTGGATTGCATCTTTACTGCGTTTTCTGGGATAGCTAACTGTGCTAACATTTCAAGTATGTTCTGTGAATTGCTAGATATTGCCCATCAGTTTCATTTATTCAGGGGGGTCGTTTATCATCTTTGCTTTCCAAGGTTATCACAAAGGAGTTCCAGGTTTCCGTGCCCTTGACCTGGACCCCTTTTTCCTGGAGTGATTGCAGTGTTTGTGCTTCTGCTTTGGCCCAGCGTAGCAGCTCGGCTTGCCACTGATAGATGCTTGGCGCGCAAGGCGCTTTCCAGTGCATGGCTATCAGACGTCTATACATCACTAGTGCTAATGCTATGCATCTATGTGTCTGTTTCTGTCTTTTAGATCTTACCTCTATTCCTAGTAGGCATAGCTCCGGTTTGGGGGACAATGGGATATCGGTCCACTCAGTTAACAAAGTTATTATATCATTCCATGTATGCAGAATTGGAGGGCATTCCCATGTCATATGAAAAAAGGTGGCTTCTGTGATTCCACATCTGGGGCACCTCTGTGGAGTTTTGGGAAACATGCATGCCAATCGGTGAGGTGATAAATATGTTTGGTGTACATAATTGAACTGGGTATAGCGGAATCGGGGGTTACGTGACACTTCATAGATCATTTTCATAGCCTAGTTCCATGCATGCTGTGGGAGCGGTTCTGAGAGTACCTGATCCCATCTATTTTTTGCTTGTTCCTGCCCATGTTCGATATGTGTTGTCAGGATTCTGTATATTCTTGATACATTTATTGGGGCGAATACGTTATCTAACAGATCGTGTAATATAGGGGCCGTTTTTGGTTCACTATTGCCACAATTCCAGATTGAACGTGCTAAGTGTCTTACTGCGCCGAATGCTATGAAGCTTCCTTGTCCCAGGTTATGACTATGACCTTAACACAAGTATTGAGTTTATAATCTCTGTGAGTGCTACCCATAACTATAAGGATCCTTTATCTGCCTCATTTCTTTGTAAGCTCATCAAGATAGATACTGTGGGCCAGATTTATGGAAAGTGGCACCACTTTCCCTGCGCCCATTAGCACCCCCCTACCGCCACCATGGGTGTGACGTATTTGAAATACGGCGCACCATGGCACTTGGGGGGGGACAACAGTGTCATTTCTCATGACGCTATTGATGTTCTCTGCATGAGTAGCGCCAAAATATTGGTGCTACTCCTGCAGAGTACATAGGCCCCATTGTAAAGAATGGAAGCCTCCTTTTAACGCCTGCTCTTGAGCAGGCGTTAAAAGTGCCGTAAAAAATGTCGCAAGGAAATCTCATAGATTTCCCCTAGCAGGGGAACGCCCCCTTTGCATACATTATGCCTCGCGCAGGCATAATGTAGCGCAAAGGGTTACAGAGTGGCACAAAACATGCATTGCGCCACTCTGTAAATATGGCGCGGGGATTTCTGCATCGTTGGCCACATTAGCGTAAAAAATATTGGCGTTAATGTGGCGCTAGGGCATTATATGCCCCAATATCTTTAGCAGGATGGCTATATTGCTTATGAGATTTCTGCATCGTTGGGCCACATTAGCGTAAAAAATATTGACGTTAATGTGGCACAAAGTGGCTCTAGGGCATTATAAATATGCCCCAGTATCTTTAGCAGGATGGCGATATTGCTTATGAGATTAACTTCCAGGCATTATGAGTCAGCTGCCTGTAGCTGTCCCTGCTATGCTTTCTGAATTCTAATAATTAACAGAAGTGGCTCACCAAAGCCACTATTTTTTAAAATGACCATAAAGATTCATAAAAAAAAATAATTTATAAGAATAATGGGGGCAAGCTACTCTGCAGTCCTGCTTGGCTATATTCTATTTGGTAGAAAATTACTAAATATGCTGTTTCTCGTCACTTATTTGTGAGGTGGTGACATAGCTGCTTCTTAGCATGTGATTAATGTTCATGTGGCTGAGACGTGTGTATCTGCCTTGCCCGAGCTTTAAGTAGAGTTTGTCTTAATCTGGTGCCATATTCTCTAAAACTTCAAGTTCACAAGATAACTGTCTCTGGGTCTTCTTGCCACTTAGATAAATGATTAAAAACCAGGGGCGGTGCCTCCGTTGGGGCATCATCCTACTGATTATTTTAACCCTCCTGACCCCCAATAATAATTTCATTAAGTAAAAGTTGAAAATGTCTTGAATTCGCGCGAGGGGCACTCCTGAGGGAGCCATGCAGGCCTGAGGGGGAGAGGCTTAGTGTTGCAATAGCAACAATGTTGCCAGGTACTCTGTGAGAGAGATTCCAACCGCCGCACCTAAGTGCGCATGTCGGGTTAGACGTCAGCCTTCCCCCCGCCAACCGGACATGCGTAGTAGGTCTCAGCAACATACCTACATAGCGCACATTAGTGAGCCGGGGGTGACTTGGAAAGTGCAGCCCCCAGTCTCAGAAATGAGTGTTGAGGTCCACTGCCTCAGCCAATCCTGGCGCTGCAGCAATAGCAGGAGCAGTCCATCGGATTGGTTGACTGAGATGCAGCGGTGTTGCCAGGCAGGGGCCTGTAATTGAGTGCAATCAACATGGACAGTGCACATGTGAAACTGTCCTGCTGAATCACCTCAGGATCAAAATTTGAATCTCCACGTTTGCTGGTCAACCACTAGCTCAAATCGTGGCTTGATCTGGTGGGCCTGACCTCGCGCAGTTTTCTTCAGTGCTCGGAAAGAAACCGCAATGCGCCTTGGGAAGTGTGCTGTGGGATCTGCAGACCTGTATTTTCGGGCCCACGGAAGTCTCTGCCAGTGACGTCATTACAAAACAGCAGCTCGCACAATCGACACCGAAATACTGACTTTCACACCTCTGTATTTTTTCTCATACTACTATTTAGTGTAAACCGATGTCTGTGTTGATATATACTTTTTGAATAAAAGTGTGCACTTCTTTTTTTTTTATCCTGTCCTGTGCATAGTAAACCGAGCTGCAGACGAACGAGGCGCTATGTAGTGCTTATGAGGTGATCGCATTATGCCTGAATGTGAATGTTGCTTCTATAAAGGCAAGTTTACTCCACATATGAACCGGGCAAAGATCTGTCCTAGAAGTGTCTGGTTTATTATCTACCACCAATGCTTCAGATTGCTAATACCACATCCGACGGTACTCCTCTTATCCTTTTTTAAAATATATAAAAAGTCAGGTGGCTTTGAAACTGATGATGCACAGGCGCCATAACACAAAATAGTCGGAGATTATTATTCGCAGAACACCTACCATCCAGTGCTTAACTTGTGCTTGTTGTTTCTGGTGCTGAGCACCGGCACCTATTTTTGAAGGCCGACACTTATTTTTCTGCCTCAAGCATTTACTGCCAGTAAAAGACACATATGGGAAAGAAGGAGGAAGAGAAAGACGAAAAAGCGTCACAAAAGGAGAAAGCAGAAAGATGCAAGAGTGAGCTGAAGGGGCAGGGAGTGGCTGTAAATGGATTAAAGAGGCCCGATAGATGGCTTCAGGACTACGCTTCCTCACTATTCTGTGTTCCCACATTTAATTGCAACAGACGCGTGTTTAAGAGGAGGGCTGTGGGCACCGGCACGTTTTTATTTACGAATTAAGCACTGCTACCATCATGGTTAGCCTTCATCTCGTGATTCTCTTGGGGATATTTTTGTGAGTTAACTTTGAACCGAGTCCACTTCTATCAGCACTAATGACAACTCCCATGTAAGAAAAGCTGTCTTTTGGTGTGTGTGTGTGTGGGGCTGGGGGTGGTGCGTGTTGCTTTCTTTTTGGGATTGTTCAAATGGTGGGGCTATTCACCAGTAAAGGTTATCCCAATTTATAGAGGTTTATATGTCAAATTGACAACTAAAGTAGATGAACTTTTACATATCATCATAACGATAGATTTGCCAAATATGTAATGCAATCGAGGTCGGACTGGGTCAGCAAATAGTTCGGGCACCAAAATAAAAGAGGCCTCCAATTGTGAATTAGTTATCTAAAAAGGTGGATCCTGTTTGCAGATTGGGGCAGTTTTGAATGTAGAAAGACACACTCGCCGTGGTGGTGTTTTGCGAGGTATGGACTGCATGAGTTTGAGTCTCCTGCAGGCAATTTTCTTTTTATGTGGGGGAAATTGTCTCTGGCTACGGGGCAGCAGAGTACTGCTCTTTTGCAGAAGTAACAACGGGTAAGTATTACGTTTATTAACCCCTTCGCTGCCAGGCCTTTCCCACTCAGGTGCCAAGCCTTTTTTTGGCTGTTTGGGGCAGTTCGCGCTTAGGCCCTCATAACGTTTCATCCACTTAAGCGCGACCCACGCCAAATTTGCGTCCTTTTTTCCCAACATCCTAGGGATTCTAGAGGTACCCAGACTTTGTGGTTTGCCCTGAAGTAGACCAAGAAATTAGCCAAAATACAGCGAAAATGTCATTTTATTGAAAAAAATGGGGAGAAAGGGCTGCAGAAGAAGGCTTGTGGTTTTTCCCTTGGAAATGGCATCAACAAAGGGGTTGCAGTGCTAAAATCACCACCTTCCCAGCTTTCAGGAACAGGCAGACTTGAATCAGAAAACCCAATTTTTCAACAAAATTTTGGCATTTTACTAGGACATACCTTATTTTTACTATTGTTTGTGCTTTCAGCCTCCTTCTAGTTAGTGACAGAAATGGGTGTGAAAACAATGCTGGATCCCAGAAAGCTAAACATTTCTGAAAAGTAGACAAAATTCTGAATTCAGCAAGGGGTAATTTGTGTAGATCCTACAAGTGTTTCCTACAGAAACTAACAGCTGAAATAAAGAAATATTGAAATTGAGGTGAAAAAAACAGCAATTTTTCTCCACGTTTTACTCTGTAACTTTTTCCTGCGATGTCAGATTTTTTAAAGCAATATACCGTTACTTCTGCTGGACTCTTCTGGTTGCAGGGATATACAGGGCCTGTAGGTTCATCAAGAACACTAGGTACCCAGAGCCAATAATTGAGCTGCATCTTGCAATGGGTTTTTATTCTATACCGGGTACACAGCAATTCATTTGATGAAATATAAAGAGTGAAAAACAGGTATCATGAAAACCTTTGTATTTCCAAAATGGGCACAGGATAAGGTGTTGAGAAGTAGTGGTTATTTGCACCTCTCTGAATTCGTGGGAGCCCATACTAGCATGTGAATTACTGGGCAGTTCTTAAATAGACGTCTTCTTTACACGCTGTCTTACATTTGGAAGTAAAAAATGAAGAGAAAGACAAGGGGCAATAACACTTGTTTTGCTATTCTGTGTTCCCCCAAGTCTCATGATAAAAATGGTACCTCACTTGCATGGGTAGGCCTAATGCTCGCGACAAGAAACGCAACATGGACACATCACATTTTTACATTGAAATCTGACATGTTTTTTGCAAAGTGCCTAGATTTTGGCCTCTAGCTCAGCTGGCACCTGGGGAAACCTACCAAACCTGCATATTTTTGAAAACTAGACACATAGGGGAATCCAAGATGGGGTGACTTGTGAGGCTCTGACCAGGTTCTGTTACCCAGAATCCTTTGCAAACTTCAAAACGTGGCCAAAATAACACTATTTCCTCACATTTCGGTGACAGAAAGTTCTGGAATCTGAGAGGAGCCACAAATTTCCTTCCACCCAGCATTCCCCCAAGCCTCCCGATAAAAAAAATGGTACCTCACTGGTGTGGGTGGGCCTAGTTCCCATGAAAGGAAATGCCCCAAAACACTATCTGGACACATCAAAATTATCAAATACAAAACTACCTGTTTTTGTTGGGGGTGGGGGGGCCATCTGCATTTTTGGTCCTGGGCTCAGCAGCCATCTAGGGAAACCTACCAAACCCAGACATTTCTGAAAACTAGACACCCGAGGGAGTCCAGGGAGGTGTGACTTGTGTGGATCCCCTAATGTTTTCTTACCCAGAATCCTCAGCAAACCTCAAATTTAGCTAGAAAATCACATTTTCCCACATTTCTGTGTTGGATCACCACACCGGAACAAATTTCCTACCACCCAACGTTCCCCTCAGTCTCCCGGTAAAAATGATACCTCACTTGTGTAGGTGGGCCAAGTGCCTGTGACAGGGAAGAGACAAAAACATGTCGAAATTGAGGGGGAACCAAAGCGGGTCCCAAAGGGCAGTTTGAAAAAAAACATTTTTAGGCTAACAAGTGCAGCAGAATTTTCATTGGTATAGATGAGACAATGCTGGGTGGTAGGAAATTCCATCACAAAAATGTGGGAAAAATTTGTGCTTTCCAGCTAAGGTGGAGGTTTGCAGGGCATTGTGAGTAAGAAAATGGTGTGGGGTGCATGTGAAGCACACCTCCCTGGAATCACCCAGATGTTTAGTTTTCAGATGTGTCTAGTTCTTGTGGATTTTTCTACATGGCAGCGTCCCAAAGTCCAAAAAGTGCAGCCCTAACCATTCCAAGTGCGACGATTTTGAGAGGTAGCCAAGCTCTCATGGCCCAAATGTAAAACCAAAACCCCAAATAATCAAATGTCCTCTTGCTTGCCGTGAGATAAGATGTTTTAGTGTGTAGGGGAGAGCTGAAAGACTATTACCTTCTTCAGTTGGGGTGGGGGCATAACCAGGCCCATACTGGTTGGTAGCCACCACCCCACTATTTTTTTCTAATTGAATTCCCTGGCATCTAGTAGACTTTCTGCCCGCCGGGGTGTGGATCGGAGGTATTTGTCCCATCTGCCCACTGGTGGGCAGAACAACTTTGGCCCCATTTATTTGGGGTGGGTATATGGCCATACCCCCAACCTCTTATATTGAAAAAGAAATCTTCCCTCGTCTCGGGTGGGCTTTCTGCCCCCCTTGGGGGCAGATGGGCCTTTCAAAAATAGGCTGATCTGCCCCCAAGAGGGGCAGATATGGCCAACAGTAATGTGCCTCCATGGGGAGTGACGCTTGCCCAAGGGGCTGCCCCCCCAAACAAAACACACACATACACACACACCAATCCCTGGTGCCTAAGTGGTTTCTGCCCCCCCGGGGGCAGATCAACCTTTTAGAAATAGGCCCATCTGCCCCAAAGGGGGAGCAGAAATGGTCTAAAATAAATTTGCCTCCCCCAGGGGAGCAGCCCTTGCCTAAGGGGTCACTCCCCTTGCGTGAAATTGGCACAAAAAAAGTCCCTGTGCTGAGTGGTTTATGCCCCCCGGGGGCAGATTGGCCTAATAAAAATAGGCCGATATGCCCCCAAGGGGGCCAGAAATGGCCTAAAATAAATTCCCCGCCCCAGGGGAACAACCCTTGCCTAAGGGGTCGCTCCTCATATATAAAAACATAAAGTAAATAAAAAATATATATATATCCCTGGTGTCTAGAGGTTTCTGCCCCCCTGAGGGCATATCGGCCTAATTATAATAAGCCAATTTGCCCCCAGGGGGGGCAGAATAGGCCTAAAAATATTTTGCCTCTCTCCAGGGAGCGACTCTTGCCTAAGATGTCACTCCCCACATATAAAAAAATAAATAAATATGGGGTCTAGGGGTGGCCCAAAAATAATATGGCCCCCTGGTGAGCGGCCCTTGCCCAAGGGGTCGTTCCCCTAATACATACATTTAAATAAAATAAAAATTCCTTGGGGTCTAGTGGTTTCTGCCCCATTTGGGGGCAGATTGGCCTTATAAAATTAGGCTGATCTGCCCCCCAGGGGGGCAGAAATGGCCTAAAAATAATTTGCCCCTAGGGGAGCGCCCCTTGCCTAAGGGGTCACTCCCCTCCTGAAACAAATAAACTAATACATAATCCTTGGCATCTAGAGGGTTCTGCCCCCCCGGGGTCAGATCGGCCTAACAACAATAGGCCGATCTGCCCCCAGGGGGGGCAGAAAAGGGCTTAAAACGAATTGCCCACGTAGGGAGTGACCCTTGCCCAAGGGGCCGCTCCCCTTATTGAAATTTAGTAAAAAAAAAAATCCCTTGTGTCTAGTGGGCATTTCTGCTGCCCGATCGCATCACGATCGGACAGCAGAAATGCTGAGAGAGACATGAAAGAAAAGGAAAGGTCTTTCCTTCCCTTTCGTGCCTCTCCCGCCCCACCTCCGGATTGGAAGAGAAATGCTTTTGCATTTCTCTTCCAGCGCGATCGGAGGTGACCTCTGATGAGGTCAGCGTGCGATTTGCACGCTCATGTCATCCGACATCACTGGGGGGAAGCGACTCCCCTTCTGTCTCTGCCCTGGGGGGGGGGGTGGGCCTGGTGCAGGACGAGCTGGTCTACGAGGCACCCTGGGGGTTAAAAAAAAAAAGATTTTGTTGGCTGCTTGTAAAGAAATGATGAAGATTGTTACGTATTCACAAATACGCAATGTAAAAATCCCACACACTGGCTGTGCGTTCCTGCTGCAGCGATCCAAGTATCGGGGGCATGGCGTGACGGCCCCCGGCTGTGTGCTTTCATCCCTCCTAAATAATCCCACAGCCCGACAGCCGCTTGTCTGGTCGTGGGCTCGGGTCCACTTGGACATGGTGCTCGACTTTCCTTCATCAAGCATTGGAGCGCGCCTGTGTGTTCCCATCTCATCAGAGTCTGCTAGCGTAGCACCTTCGAGTTATACCTAATCAATGTGACTTATCTGTGAATGCCCAGATACTTAAGTATCACGCCGCCCGCTCCAAAGCTTGATGATGGAAAGTCAGGCACCGTGAACACCCTCACAAACTCCGATAAACCGAAAGGAACAGGATGAGTGGGTTTTGCTTCTCCCCAGTGCTTTAAATGGGACGCTACTGTCCGGTACCCAGTGCTTTCAATGGGCCGGTACTGTCCGGTACCCAGTGCTTTCAATGGGCCGGTACTGTCTTGTACCCAGTGCTTTCAATGGGCTGATACTGTCTGGTACCCAGCGCTTTAAATGTGCCGCTACTGTCCGGTACCCAGTGCTTTCAATGGGCCGGTACTGTCTGGTACCCAGTACTTTCAATGGGCCGGTACTGTCTGGTACCCAGTGCTTTAAATGGGCCGCTACTGTCCGGTACCCAGTGCTTTCAATGGGCAGGTACTGTCTGGTACCCAGTGCTTTAAATGGTACTGTCCTGTACTGAGTACCATTTTTTTTTTATTTTGAGAGGGAGAGTACTTGCACTTCTCAAGATAAACGTAATACTTTTAATTGGAGAGTACCGGCACTTCTCAGAAACAAGCAGGTACTCTGATGCAGAGTACCGGCACTTCTATTTTTCCATTTCAAGCACTACACCTCACCTCAGATGTGTTCTTAAGAGAAAGTAAACATTGTAAGCTCGATGTGAGGCAGTTCCATTTTTTCTATAGTTTACTCAGCACCACTGAAATTATGTGGCAAGAGAGGACGAAATGATACAGCAAGAAATGACAAATTATGTGGCGTAATTTGCCACAATTTGAGAGAGTAGTACTTAATTTTTTGGTCATTTTTGTCCATGTTAATAATACTATAGCAAAGGTTTCACCTCATTAGTCCCACTTTAACATCCAAATGCAGCAATAAGCCCATGAAAAGATGACCTGTTTGCTGTGAAAGGCGTTCCACTGCATGCCAACACCTGTTGTTGCTTTTTAGACCTGTTTGAGCTACAACATTTTTATTTTTGTTAAAGTCTGCAACTTCTGCATCAGGTAATGGATTATGTGGCAAATGCGGCAAATCCATAATTATTTCCAGAGTGCCATGGTCCTAGAATCACATACATCCAGTGGCCCTAAGTCAAACACAGATATGGGTAATTTAGGTAACTGGTGTTATTCACAGGAACAGAAACAGGGACGTAGGCTAATGGGAGGGGAGGCGGGAGGAAGTTGGAAATATAGAGCGAAAGGACAGAACATGAGAGGGAGTTAGTGAAAAGGGGAAAGAGGGAGTAGAGAAAGGAATGGTGAGAGCTGTAGCAAAAGAAGACAAGAGTGAGCTTCTGCTATCTTTCCAGTTCAGAAGTGCTGTGCTTGTACTCCTGTATTTCCTCGGTACATTTCACTTGTAAAGCGATAACAATGAGGAAATCTGTGTGGTACTCAGTATCGTTATCGCAAAGTCTGTTATGAAGTTCTGTGGTTTGGTGAAAGTGAATAAGCAGCTACCTACATCATTATCATATCAAAGCTCTCTATCGATGTCATAACTACACTTCCACAATTGCCTTATTAACTTTCTTACGCTCTCAAATTTACTTAAAAATGCACCATATTCCCACTCTTTTTTCAAACATTTATCGTGTGGGAGAATCCCTGAACCTCCTTATGACACCCGGGCTCTCTCGCTATGCTTTCTCGCCACAAGTCACACATCACAAACATTCATGCCCCACCACTTTCAAATGTCACCAGTCGCCACTGTTTTCATATTTTACATGTTACAAAATGTACATGCCTATTTTGATGCCTGTGCCTTGCCAGAGCTTTGGCTCGGCTGTGGCTCAGCAATCACTATAAATGTATAGCCAGACTTATTGGCTTTGCCAGTTCTTTTTCATTCTGATAAAATCTTTTCTACCTGGCGTGCTAGTCCAAGACCAATGAGCCTCATCCCCTCCTCGCTTTGTGTCTGCCTTAGGCAGGTGAAGAAAACTCTTCTTCAATAGTCAGAAGCCTCCAGATGCTACAGACTCCTAGATGGAAAGGAAGGAAGAGAAAGGCGCAGAAATTAGAATGAGGAAGAGGGAGAGGGAGATGTGTGTACCATAGATAGTGAAGTGAAAATCAAATAAGGAAATGATTCAACAGCCTCAAATAGATAGTGGTGGTGG
This sequence comes from Pleurodeles waltl, assembly GCF_031143425.1. Lineage (NCBI taxonomy): Eukaryota > Metazoa > Chordata > Amphibia > Caudata > Salamandridae > Pleurodeles > Pleurodeles waltl. Next base: position 170,399,084 of record NC_090441.1, read on the forward strand.
AGAATAGGGCCTGTCCTAGTACCAAACTCTGGCAGATCACCAGCTCCAGTGAGAATACGCAAGAGCTGGAACTATTCCAGGGAGCAAAACACAACAAAGACGAAGGCAGAGACACAAAGGGAAGTGAAAGTACGACGAAGACCGTATTGTTAGGAGCATCAAAGGTGGCAGGAAGGTCCTATGAAATAGCTTGAAGGATTGGCATCTTTACACTCACTGATGTGGTCAGAGCAAATTGCACAACTGGAAATATAGGGACACGTGATGTGTGTCCTCTCACTGATACATTTTTAGCTTTCCTTTACTTGTTTTCTGAAAAAAGAATCAAATGTTCTGTGTTGCCATCTCTACAAAGAAAGGCCCAGATTTAAGAAAAGTGGGGCTTCACATCATGAAGCGCCACTTTGTTTTGTGTCCCCCCAACGGCATCATGTGTGCCTAGTATTTAAAATAAAGAGCACCATGGCGGTATTAGGAACAATTGCGTCAACAATTTTTTATGCTATTGTGGCGCTTTGCTCCACTAGCATCAAAAATTCTGATGCTAGTGGAGCAAGGAGCAAGGAGGCCCATTGATTTCAATGGGTGCATCCTTTCAACGCCTGCTTTCAGCAGGCATTAAAATTGACGCCAAAAAATGGCACAATGAAATCTTGTAGATTTAATTGGCCCATTTTTGCGGGCCTCCTTGCACCGGAACACCCCCTTAGAATACATTATGCATGGTGGATGCATAATGTGGCGCAAAGTGTTGCAAAGTGGCACAATCCATGCATTGCGCCAGTCTGTAGATATGGCGCAGTATTTTTGGCAATCTAACACCACATTAGCATCAGAAAAATGAAGCTAATGTGGAGTTATGTGGTTCAAGGCCATCCTTAACTTTGAACCCTAGTTTGACAAACTGGGTTGTTGGTTGGCTGGTGTGTGAGCCCTGGTCAAGAAGCAACCACGATCCCAGGCAGGGTACAGCACGTGCAAACCCTAAATAAACCCGCGGTCACACCCTGGTAGCTTTGTACAGAGTAGACAGGCTTCACTTAGAGGCAATGTGTAAAGTATTTGTGCAACATTTCAAACGGTGAAACAGTGAAAACACCCACAAAAATAATCCCACGCCACGTTAGAAACATAAAGCTGAATTTAATAAATAAAACAAGACAAATTATAATAAATCTAATCAGTAGAACCAGAGATATTCAATTTTAAAGATTTAGGGCCTGATCTAGATCTAGGCAGGGGTCCCTTCATCCCGCCATATCGGAGGTTCCAAGTACTCCATCAAGTTGATGGAATTCTGACCGCGGGATTTAGATCTATGGTGGCTGAACCTCCGTCCATGTCGACAAAGTTTAGTCCTCTGTGTAAGTGGTCTACCGCTGCGGACTCGGCGGACTCCAGTGCTGGCTAACAGTACTCTGTCGTCATCAGGATGACGTAATTGCGCTGAGCATATTTAGGTTTCGCAGCCGTGCTAGCTTTGTTCTGGTGGCGGATTCCTGATGGAAGGAGTCTGTTGTGGGACCCGCTCAACACTGTACAATGTCTTTGGCTATTGGATGGATGCTAGCAGCACACACCTGATGTATGTTAGGCCATTGCGAACTCCTACAAACCACACTATAAAACAGACTCCACTTCAGACCATGATCCTTTGGCTTTCCACTGCAGAACACCATTTTGTTGCCGAATTTGCCATTTAAGAGTCACATTATTGTCTTTTTTCCTCCTTCTGTTAATTTTTCATTTGTCTCATTTTTAAAGTTTTTATCAACTTGTGGGCCACTATTTCATTTATATCTAGTTTCTCACCATGACAGGGAGGAGGATTACATGTTTTTACAGAGGGAGAATCGTCAGTCATGCTGGATGAAATCATTAGTGTAGAGACACAATTGTATGGAGCATAAGTAAAAAATACACCCATATCTCAGAAAATTCAAATGTGGGTCAGGATAGTTGACAGTGAATGCTGTAGCAACAACCTGCACACACAGAGGAACTTAGGAGGAAATTATTAAGAGGTGGAACCTGCGGGGGAGAGTGCATTCCCTGGCCTCCAAGCATCACCTGGAGGCCCAGAGGACTGGTAGTGGTTCTCCTAGCCCCGCATTATAACTTTTTTCCCAGGAAGAAATGTTTTTGCAGATCCTACATCCTGAAGGCTTGACTGGAATCCCTGGTGGAGTGAAGTGGAGACTGGTAAGTGACACTTCTCGATGGCTCAAGAAACAGGAATGTAGTGTTTGCTCTTAAGTTAGCTGTTGATAATGTGTTTTCTACCTTTGTAAAGCATATAAACTAACATTTAAAATTCACAAATCTCATGTCATCATCAAAATTGTAGCAGCATGGTACTAGCTCCCATTTCGGTACTAAGCAATATGTGTGGTCAATATGTGTGTTGTTCTTCATTGATCTTTTTTTGCATTTGCTTGTTTGTTTGCATGCACTTTGTTCTACTTAAGATAATAGGCTCCAAATTCCATCTATTAGAACATGAAGGTATGGTGATTGTGAGTGTTTGTTCTGCTATCAATATATTTCACAAATAGTATTATTTTGTATAGGTGTGCACATATACACAGCATATATTTCACTAGGAATGTACAAATAGTATTTTGCAAAGTGCTGGTACTGTGAAGTTGAAATGACTACAACTACCATGATACCTTGTTTCTGTATTTGGAAACATGTTTACAATGTGATGTTTTTCATCTTCTCTTTTATAATATATATGCACATTTGTTAAAGTCTCACGCATTAGACAAACCCCATTTGATGTAATGTGTGAAAATGGCATGATTTTCAATACTGTGTGTTGTCTTTTGCTTGCCAGTACATTGAATTGATGCAATTGGTCTCACAAATCAAAGTATGTTGATTTAAAGGTTTTCTTGCAAGTCATGTTGTATGCAGAACCTACTTTGTAATGATATTAAATGTTCCTAGCAAAGTTGATATGATGACTGATGCCAAAAATCCTACCAAGTCATATGATAGTCTGATTATTAGCATGCTAGGCCTTGTAATGGTTCCCTTCACATCTCTCTTCTCTACGGAGTTAGGTTGACTGTGTGGTATATCACATGTACTTTTCCTAAGTAAGTATTATTTTCCAGGACATCTCTTTAGATGTAGTGTGTTTTGAAGTTAGCATGAGTGTAATTACTAATGTGTTTGTAAAGTGCCACAAACTCTCAAAGGTCTAATCATACCATTAGTTGTAAAATTAGTTCCCTTCAGATTACTTCACGTGTAGATCAAAAGCCATTTCATTCATAATCCAGACTCTTACAATATGATTTTCTTGCAGTTTGTCTTAGGACCTAAGCCCAGAGTAGTTGGCTAACCATCAGCCACAGAGGATACCTCCAGTGCAGGACAGAATCACGCCTACAGTGAGGGCTCCACTCCTGCAAGCTGCCTGTTCCATCTCGTCTGTCTGGGCAGACAGCTCCAGTTAGTCTCACTTGGAGCCAGATGTATGAATGCCTTTTCCCCGATGCAACTGGGAAAAGGCTATTCCCATGTAATAATCCTATTTTGCGAGTCAGTAAAATGTTACCGACACTCAAAATAGGTTTGCGAGTCGCTATTGGGAAAGGGTATGCCAAGGTCGTCCCTTCCTCATAGCGAATCAAAGGGGTATATAAGATTGTTTTGTGTCCAGGAATGCGGATGGAAAACAATCACAGTTACCACTCGCTTTAAGTTGGTGGTAACCCATTCGTAAATGGGAAGGGGACCCCAAGGGACCCCTTCCCCTTTGTAAATGAAAGCGAAAATATTTTTTAGAGCAAGTAGTGGTCCCACTGACCACTGCCTGCGGTGAAAAAATGTTTTCATTTTTTTGTTTGACATACATCCCGTTTTCCTTTAAGGAAAACAGGCTTGCTTAAAAAAAGCTGATTTTCCCAATGGGATCGAAAATTGTAACCTACCTTATGAATATTGATGAGGTAGGTCATTTGCGACCCCATTGAGAATCACACGCAGTGTTAAACACACTGTTATGCATCCCAGAATGCGATTTCCTAAGAGTGAATTGCTAAGATTTGCTATTTGGAAATTGCAAACCCAAACCTACATACATCTAACCCTTGGCCCACACCTACAGCTCCCACCCCATCTCCACCAATGGATACCTCCACTTCCTGTGTCCAAACTAATCACCCATCAATATTGTCCTGGCTGCTGTTGAGACAACACCAACACCACCACCTCCAGTTTAGCCAGGACCAAGTGAGATGGGGCACACTGGCTCAAGGGCACAGGGTAGTGGGGGTAATGGTCATGAAAAGGAATCTGTGGGCCAGCAAAGTGAGGCCACTGGGTACAGTGTCACCAAGACCACCACTGACCACATCTTTGGAGCCCTACATCAGTCCCAAGGCATGATGGGCCAGGTGCTAACAGAGCTCTAGGACATGGAGCAGTTGCAGAGGGAGCACATTTTAGAAATGCAGAATCACACCACTAATATGAGCTCGCCGACTGGAATGCTATTTGATATTTTCCACCATATGTGCATGGCTTTCCCAGAAACATATATCCCTTTCCATGGCCCTACAACACCCGGCCTCACTACACTTGCTTCAGCCACAGAAAGGGAGGCCCTGCCACATGCAGTAACACCTGAAACCACCTCAATCCTTGCAACTGCCGATCCCGCCTACCGCCCCACTCCCCCATGAGGGTACGTTCATCCAGACCACGACTAAAGGATGCCAAGACCTCCATCACCACCACCAAGAGATACAGAACATAATTTCCTCCAGTGTGTGACTACCATTCACTCTGTGGACTATTTCTGGACACATTTACCTTTTTGAGGGCACTGTATATTGGACTTCAAACTATTTTACCTCTACAAAAACTGTTTCATTCACCTTGACTGACTTGTTTTTGTTTTTCATTTGAATATTGTTTTCATCCTTTTTGAGTTGATGTGTGTTTGTAAAAATAAAACTTAACACACAAATTCAAAGATTGTGTTGTTTTTCTTGTGATATCATTTAAAACATGTATTTACTTCCATACTTTAAAATAAAATAAGGAAACAAAAAGATAGTTTGAAGCATATGACTACGTTTAGGTAATGTTTCTTCCATTTTATGTAACGTAATTAGTATCAACACAAATCTTGATGTATCAATTACATCCATTTCCAATAAAGATTTGTTTGGCAAACTAAAGTGAAATAAAATACAATTTTGGCATGAACCAAATCGACTGTGCCATCATTGCAAGTACAGTTCCAGACCTTGATACCATGGAAAAACGGAATCTGATACAATAAAAAACATGCAATCGGCAAACTAATCCTGATTCAAGTCATCAGCTGGAGCCAGATATCCTGACTCACAAGAGGAATCCCACATCAATAACACAAGTAGTCAAAATCATGCAGAATTATCTTTTGAGGACACAGAATAAGCCATTACTCTGTGGCAGTATCTGGTGAACTGTCACAACCAACTTAAAGTGGTGTACTAGAAGAAGTGCACACTACACTGATTAGGCACATCAACAGCCTCATACACATAACACAAAATGAGGATTTAGCAAATGTGAATTGAGATGAGTATGCTATGATGCAATCACACATGTGGTTAGAGGAAGTGGAGCAACACATATTGCCTTGGTGGAAACATACAACAGAAAACAAGTCTAATGCAATACCAAAAACTCCAATACAATCAATGTGCAAGGTGTCTTTGCACAAGATTTGTACATCCAAAGTGTGTGTGTCTTTCACAGGATCATCACATGTTCCCTTTGTACTTGGCAACATCAGCATATACCAGCAAATGTCACAACTTTGAAACGTCCAAATGAAGATGACATGGTGAAGAATCCTAACACAGAAGAGCAAGAAGAAATTATTTCTTTTCCTGACAAAATAGACAGCTTACAAATAATAATACCCAAGGACACAATCATGTAGATCAATCAAAGATAGTCAATGTACATGAACACAGTAGCCAGTGTGTCACACATCTGATCAACAAACATCCTTGCCCAGGAATTTTCAAACATGCAGACCACCATCCCTGTGAGTGTAGCCATTCGCAATGGATCGCAAATTGCGACCTACCTCATGAATATTAATGAGGTAGGTCCATTTGCAAGCCCTTGTGAATAGCTATATTAAACTCCTGGAGTTTCATACATTCCAATGGCGATTACTTAATTGCGATTCTCAGAAAATCGTAATTTGGTAATCGCTATTGGAAATAATGATACATCTGGCCCTTATTCCCCAAATGCAGCATAATGTTTGCATTCCTGCATGCCGTTTATAGTTCCTTGTCTGGCATGCAGAGATTACTTGCAAGGATAGCCTCTGCACTGACCACAGCCCCCTAATCGGCCCCACCTTGTGCCCCTATTCTTGTCCCTTCCTCATCCCAAATTCCACCTCCCACCCCAATCCCAAGCACACTCTCCTCCTTGCACCCACCCACTCCAGCAGACAAAAGCAACACACACATAAACACAAACACCCTTGAAATAGAAGCATAGACCCATCCAACAGACACACACTACTGACACTCCACCCACAGGCACCACAACACCCACCACCCACAACCACCACAACACCCACCACCAGAAACAAAACCACCACAACCACAACACCCACCACCACAGACACAACCACCACACCCATAACCACAACACCCACCACCAAAGACACATGCATATTCACTACCACCACCACAGCAACCCCAACCACCACCACACCCTCACTCACCAGCACACCCCAAGCACCGCAACCACAACATCCACCTCTACATCTCACTCATCCAAACAAACAGTCTCACACACATACACCTACATGCAAGATAACACCCACCAGATGCACATGCTCATAATCGCCTGAACACTGTACACCTCCCAAATCACACACATTTAAACATATACACTCACAGAAAGGCACACACACCCCAACACCCACCAAATGCCAATGCACCCACTCACCCAAACACCACACATCTTCCAAGACACGCACAACCAAACATGAACCACATGCAACAAACCTACATGCACCTGCACTACAGACAGACAAACATACAGCACCCCCTCCCAGCTCCCTCTACCTCCCAAACCCCATCCTCTCCCTACCCTTCTACTCATTCTCCTCCGGACGCTTTTACTCTTCCCATGGCCTTGACCCCTGATAGACTCAAACCCGCCCCCACAAGAAAGATCATTGCGGTGCTTGGTCTGCCCACTTGAATCCCCTTACTTAGGAGGTTGTACTTGGCAGTTTAATAGGGAGGCAATTTCTGGGCCTGAAGCTCCCAGGTTTGATACTAAACACTACAGACAATTCACTTTTATTATATATTTGTTTTATTTACGTATGAGAGACGTATCTAAGTATTTAATTACATTTCATTTATTTTCACAAACTTTGTCCTGGCATTATTTTTAAATTAAAATAATTGATTGCTGACAATGTTAGTTATGCAAATGTGTGTGACACACACTTATTTTAATTTCTGACAATGTCAACCAGTTAGACATTCATGATGGACATGTTAATTGGTATGCAAGTATTCACCATGATATTGGACACTTACACTAAAATTATACATGTTTATATTTGTGTAACTTGTGACTGCAGGTGTGTTTTTTCAAACATGATATGTGTTAATAATAAACACACATACATTACAAAGGGAAAATACAACTTTTAAGCTAAATGAAATCTAATAGGTAACAGAAATTGCACAAGACAAGGGGAAATGTGACCTTAATACATCTATGACGTTTAAAGGTTAGAGGTGACATTAGGTATACATTTTATTTAAACCCATTTGTTGCATTGTGTAGTGCAATAACTACATTATATGGGATTTGTGTATTTACAATGATGTGTACTGTTTATGTATCTGATTTGGAAGTTAGGGAAAATATTACACACACCTGTATGGACACATTTTGAATTAGAGATTAATGTAACGTTTTGTGTAGGTGTCCATTGGCATGAAGGCAGTCTGTACCAAATTGCTGATTGTAAATAATATACAGAGGTATATTTTTTCACGTTTTTTAAACTATCACATTACACATATATGCACTGCATATCGCTGTATTATTGCTGCAAGTATTTTTAAACATGCACGAGTCCAGAGCTAATGTACATAGACAATTCCAATGGTAACAAGTAAAACAGTCACTTACCTTAGGTACCGGAGACAACAGGGTTGAGTTGCATCATGGTCCAGTATCAGCAGCAAAGGTAGGACTTGTGCGATCAGGTCCAAGGCAGCAAGGGAAGTGAAAAGAAGAGAAAAACCTTTCATGCTTATATACCTCCCAATCCACCAACTCAGGTGTGAAGGTTTAGCCACCACAGTTACGTTGGCGGGAAGGCATATCTTGATTGGTCCGGGGGTAAAATTGTCTGTGGCCTCTCTGCCAGCCACTTTTCTCTGTGGAGCAGTTGACACGGGTATACAGTCCATCTAGGGAAGTATAAGTTAAAGAGGCCTACAAAGTATGAAATAATTAAAGTATTGTATCTGTTACTGTCAGGCAACACAGTCCCCTGTCTGCTCCCAGCAGAGAGACGGAGTGGGGGGCAGAGGCAGAGAGAGGTGGTTGGGAATGCAGGGCGGGAGGTCAAGACATAGCTAATTTTATATATGTAGTCTTGTAAACGTGTGTGTGTATATATATATATATATATATATATGCGTGTGTGTGTATCTATATATATATCTACATCTATATATATATATATATATATATATATATATATATATATATAGATGTAGATATATATATAGATATATATATATCTACATCTATATATATATATATATATATATATATATATATATATATATAGATGTAGATATATATATAGATACACACACACGTATAGGCACACATTCACAAAGCTACGCAAAATAACGGGACAGGCCCGATATAAAAGTGACAGTAATGTCTTTAGTCCTTCTGTTATGTCTGACCTGTCCCGGATTTTGGTCCTCAAAATCTGGTCACCCTAGCTTAGATCCATCCTGACTTCAAAGAGCAAACTTCCACAGATGGGGCCTGGATACTTGGGAGCCAATACCGCGCTCATGCTGACAATATTCTGATTGTGAGCTGCTGATGAATTGTGTTTATTAACAGATCGCATATTTCGCTAAATATGGAATCTCTGGTGCACCTGACCGGGAACAGTGGTTTGCAGCGCCTTACTGAGTCTAGATTTAATAAATGCTCTTTGTGGCGTTCATGTGCAATGGTCTAACGGCGGTAAAATAAACTGTGATGCAAAAAGTGGAATTGCTGGGTTCAGGAGTGGTTGCAGCGAGTGCGCCATGCTTCAGTTCACAGGCTCAGGGAGCGCTCCAAGGGCCTGATGTATCAAAGGGTTTTACCCATTCAGTGTCTATGGGAAAATGTTTTCATACATGTGGCCCTAAATTACCTGTAAAATGTCAAAGAATGAAATAGAAAACTATCATTTGTGTAGGCATTGTGAGGCGTTGCTGTGGATTCATGACATGTTTTACTGTGAACACTCAATTCACCTAACATCATATAGTTCACAACAGGGCCGGCTTTAGTGCTGGTGGTGCCCTGTGACACAATCTTTTGTGTTGGCCCCTCCACCCATGAACTCCTTCCCTCACTAACACAGGGCAAAAATTACCCCTCCTTTTTCCATATCCCCTCTCTCACATATATTTAATTTGCTTTAAAGTGCTTTAAAGGCTGGCATTACTAATCTGATAAGCTATCCACATTTAATATATAGATCTGTTCTTTGCAGCAGGCATGTTAACCCTCTGCACTACTTTATGGTGAGTAGAAACTGCCCCTAAACAAAACACTGATCTCTTTAGCAGAAACATTAATCACAAGAGGTATCTTGACATTTTTATTGCTCCCTGAAAGCTGGAGGCACAAGGAACTCTGCAGCAGGTGCTTTTAAATCACAAGGTATTGTTCAACACAGCGCCCTCCCCCTGAAGTCAGTGCCCCCCTTCCAGGTCAGTGCCCAGTGTGGCCGCACTGGTCGCACTGCCCTAAAGCCGGCCCTGGCTCAGAAAGAAAACGGGCTAGTTCCGTGGACTGAGTGGGCTGGACCATGGGCTGCAATGATAGGCTGACAATCCAATATAATCCGATCACGGATGAACCAGGATCCTGTAATGTAGGACAGTGGTTCCCAACCTGTGGTGCGGGGGACCCCTAGGGGTCTTCAAAGCCTCCTCAAGGGGTCCGTGGCTGCTTAGAAAATTAAATAATATTAGGTCTCAGCTTTCAGTAATGACTCAGTGGGGGGGGGTCCCCTGATTCCAATAATGATTCAGTGGGGGTCCCTGGGTTCCAGTAATGACAAAGTGGGGGTCCACAGAAGTCAAAAGGTTGGGGACCACTGATAGTAGGATATTTACTGCATAGTGCTCTGCGAAATACAGAGCAGGAAACACATCATATCCTTGCGAAGGAATGAATGGGAATGTGAGAATGTATTTGGGATCGTTTTAGGCGCCCACGCCAATGGTAAACTAGAACTACCCTGTATAAATCTGCTGCCTGCCAAGTTTTTTGATAAGGCTCCCGCTGTAGTCTGATAACCATCTTGACATCTTGCACATTTTGATTTCATTTTTAAATGTCTGATATCCTGATTGGTTGGGTGAATGCCAGTTTTAACATTTACAAATATTACTTTTCCTGAATAGTGGGCCAATTTTTGTCGGAAGCAGAGGGTGGAGGGAATAAAACATTTTGTAGCTTACCCGGCAAAAATGTTCAATTCTATTAAGGACACGGAGGCAAGGATTATGCTTCTCTTTCTATGCTTTATTTATCCAGCAGCCAATCAGAGAAGTTGTGAAACAAAACATATCCCATAAACCATAAAACATTACGTGACTAACCATAGAGAGGGACAGTATATATAAGGAGGCAACAATAATACACTTCCTCTTTCTTTGCTGCTCCGCAGCCAGTTAAGTGCCCTTTCTCTCTTCATTGAAAATTGCTGTGTGTATTTATCGCACGCTGGCGCTTATGCCTCGTTTTTATGGTGGTTCGCTTGCGCAGCGCTTGCAGCATTTGACTCTTATTGTGGAGTGGGAGCAGGAGAGGATGGCGGCACCTCGCGCCCACAGTCCTATTTAACGCAAACGCACGTACGTTTACAATCATTGTGCCCTCATTTAACGCTTGTAAACTGACGCATGGCTCAATAACGAGGCATTTCCTTTTAAAAAGGGCCCATCTTTCACTTGGTGGATCTCACCTAATCGTTTTTCGAAGATTAAAGTACCCTGCTGTGCTATTAATATCAATACTGCTCTTTATTGCTCCCTTACGTCCTGTAGCTTGATAAAACAGGGTTGTATACATTTGCATAGGATCTGACTAGAGTGCTGCAGGCAGCTCCCTCCACGCTCTATTTTCTTCACCTTCAAGCCTGCTGGGGATGTTCACTCCCCCACACTGTAGCCCTCGGCTAACCTATGAATCGCAGTCTCTCTGGGACCTTTCTGAATTAAAAATAACGGCACAATCATATTCCTATGATGAGGATTAATATTTTGGTGGTGACCCTCCTTCGTTGGAAGAAAGTCTGGTAGGAGCTTTGGACAATAGTGTTCAACTCTCTGTCAATAAAGCCTTTGTGGAGGCGCTGGGCCCCCTTACCCACCATTTTGAAAGTTTTGCCCATCATAAAGGCTGCTTTCCACCGCTCGCACCATCAGGTGAAGCTCAGTCTGAGCACCCTAATGCGTCAAAGGGTAAATCTAAAGCCAAGAAGTGGCCCCATTCAGAAATATTTGAACGCTTATCGGCCTCCATTCGGAGTGAGCATGGTTACCGTATCTCTCAGCCCCAGGAATGGCAGGAAGCTGGGCCTCCCCCCAACAAATCAGATTCCGATCCGGATTCCGAATTCGGACTCAGACCAGGAGGACCATCCGGCCCAAGTAAGCGTAAGAGGACTGACAAGTCCAAAGATCAAGCAACAAAGGTACTGAAAGTCCTCAATTTTAACCTAGAGGAAATTGTCCACCCTCGCTCCTCTAGTTGGACCCCTCCTCAAGAGGTAGCGCTCTAAATCCAGGAACAAATCAGATCGGGGCTCGATAAAGAGGTGAGAGCTAGACTTCGGGCGGAGTGCCCCAGACTCGATCTTGACAGGAAAGTCGCTGATACCCCAGAGATTCACCCCACTATGGTCACTTTTATGACCCAAAGAAAGGTCTTGACCGAGCCTGGTGGTCCTGCCAGGATAGCCTACTGGATCTATCAAGCCCGCTGGCAAAAATCCTGGAATTAGCCTTCCTGGCGAAGGAGTCAAACACCCCTATTGACCCAGACATCCTAGTGGGATGGGCTCAAAGAGCTATTTGTCACTTGGGTAATGCCAATGTGGCAATTTCCACGGAACAGAAATGATTCATTCTTATGAGGATTGACCCTCAGTTGTACAAACTCGCCAACTCGGAGGCAGGTCCTGTGGCTCAGGGACTTCTTTTTGGGGGTCCCTTCATCAAAGATCTCTCAGAATTAGCAGTCACCTTTAATTCAATGGATAAAGCCCAATTGTCCCTCAAAAAGGTGTTTTGCAACACTCTTTTCCAATGGGTCGGACGAATGCGGGCCGATCGTCAGGCCGTTACTACTATCAGGGCCCCAGATGTGACTCAGGAGGTCATGGACGAGGGTATGACAGAGAGCAATCTGCAGATTCTACCTTCTACCCCACCCGGTTCCGTGGTGGACAACAATGCTATCGCAAGAACTATTACAGAGAACAGCAAAATACCTCTCAGGAGTCCTCAAATTCAGGTGATTTAAATCTTCACCTGGAGTGCACAGGTGATCCAAAAGTAACTAATTTTCTTGACACTATCAGCCATTTGGGTCTGTGTAACCTGGTGTAAGGTCCCACCTATGAGGGAGGCATTTGCACAAAAAACCCTTTGCTTGTGGCAGATAAGCCAAGATCTGTGAGCTGGTTAAGCCACTCTTTTATTCCTTTTTACACTTGCTTGCGAGTCAGATAAGTCCGCTCTAATGGAGGCATCCATGACTAATACTTTTGTCCGCAGAGGGGGAAAACTGGTATCGAATCCTAGATTCCTACAAGCTCTTGTGGATTCATCGCCTCCGCTTATAGGCCGAGTAATAGATAATGTTGAGACCTTCAATAGATGCATAATTCAAACAGTAGATAGTTTTCCCTCCAAGACTCCACCAAAAACAAAGCCCCAACTGCGCCCCTCGGCCCCTTGGTTTGACTCAGCCCTAAGAGGGCAGCGCCTCCACTGTAAGCAGCTGATGGGAAAATGACAAATGGCCTACAACCTCAAGAATGTAGAAATGTTCAGATCATCACTTAAGGACTACCATAACCAGATTAAACTATCAAAATGGATATACTTTGCGGCGCAAATAGAATTAGCTAAATCCGATCAGAAAGTCATTTTAAATATCTCAAATTCTTTCCTCAAACCTAAGGCTATAGAGAGTCAGATTCCACGTTCACAAGCTGTATGTGATGGTCTATTTCACAGAAAAGATACAGACTATATGTAAACAGTTTAGTGCCCTAGTTTTGCCTCAGATTAGATTTGAAGCTACAACTCCTCCAAGAAGAGATTCTAATATGTTGATGGCATTTCATTCAAGTTCAATAGACCAGTCCCGTCAAGCCATTTAGACATGTAAATCTGGCTCTCCTAACAACCCTTTCCCGCCAACGGTCTTACATAAATTGGTAGACATAGACAATCCTGTGATCAATCTGATCCTAAATAATTCTTTGAATTTAGCTGAAGTCCCAGAGGATTGGAAGGTGGCTGTGGTTAAACCACTTAGGAAAAAACCCTCAGTTAGTGCGACCATTTTATCCAATCTGAGGCCAATCTCTCTCTTGCCGGCATTTAGCAAAACCATGGAAAAGATTGTGAATAGTCAATTAATTTCATTATTAGAGACAACAACTGTACTTCATGCATTTCAGTTAGGCTTCCGCCCAAAGCACTCAATGGAAACCACCCTGTTGGAAGTGGTTGACACTTTAAAACTTACACTAGATGAAGGGAAAAATGCTGTGTTGGTCCTGTAGGACCCATCGGAGGCTTTTGATACCATCTCACATGAAATTCTCTTACATCGAATCCGAGAGTGTGAAATAGCTGGATCCGCTTACCTCTGGCTGAAATCATTTCTTACTGGTCATAAACAGATGGTGAAACTATCATCCTATATCTCAAAGGAAACCACGGTCGCCACTGGAGTTCTGCAAGACTCATTGTTCAGCCAGGCCTTGTTTAAAATTGACATGGCACCCCCAATCTCTTTGATAACATCTTTCGGGATTGATACTACCTCCTACCAGATTACACCCAGCTGATCTTGTATCTTGCCAAATCTTCTTTGGGCTCAGAATTGAATTTTAAAAATTGTCTATGCGCTCTTATCAGATGGATGCAGGCCAACCACCTTAAATGTAACACAGACAAAACGGAGATTATGCTATTTGGCAAAGCCAACAAGTTGTTCCCTTCAAATTGGTGGCCAGAGGATATTTCTCCACCTCCCCCGACAGTAGATGTGAACAGAAATTTGGGAGTCAAGTTTGATTCTCAGTTGTTGTTTCTTCCTCACGCCCTGGTAACTGCAGGTACTTGTTTTAACTTAATAAAATCTTTAAAGAATTATTTTGATCTTTTACAATTAGTAGCCAGAAAATCAGTAGCTTATTCTCTAATTACCTCCAATCAAAACTATTGTAATAGCCTGTTTGCAGGCTCCTCAAAACTGGTACTTCATAGACTTCAGATTGTGCAGCTCTCTGTCGCAAGTGCAGTCCTTAAATTACCTAACAGAACTTCTGCTTCAGCGGCCTTAAAATCTCTTCATTGGCTGCCACTCCTTAAGAAAGTATTTTATTTTTTTATTTTTTTTACTTTTAGAGCCTATAGAGGGATTTGACCCAAATTTCTCTCTGCAAGGTTCAAACACTATTTTACCAACAGACCACTAAGATCATCACAAGCCGGTCTACTGAAACCCTTCTACTTTAGATTAAAAACAAAAGGAAGTAAAGCTTTGACAACCCTAGGAGCTACGACCTGGAACTCTCTCCCCTGCCACTTGAGGTTTATTGATTCTGAAGCTGCATTTAGTAAATGCTTCAAGACCTGGGTTTTGGGGATCCCGGACTCCCTGTTATTCTTACATTCTGTAGGATGTCTGCATCCCTTTTTCTTATGAAAGCTATAATTGTGTTCCTTTGCAGCCTTATCAATCCTGTTTCATAGTAGCGCTAGGATACTCCCTTGGGAGCAACAGTTTGCGCTTTATAAATAATAAATTCAATTCAATTCAATGTAATCCATGTTTGAGCCACACCAAAGAATGCATCTGCTTGCAGCTGAAGAAAAGGGGAAGGTTTCTAATCCTCATGAAATACATGAGTCTAGGAAGCTTTGACTTCACCAAGTTCAGGTTGCAACAACCTTCCCCCCAACTTGTATATGAGGCTTCATCAGAGGCAAAACATGGCTCTCACATGATGCACATGTGTACAAGAAAGCAATTGAAAGTTCCACATGAGACTTCCTCTGGGGTGTCACAGGCCACAAGACTGCATTTGAGACCATAAAACCCCACCTCCATAGTGCAGAAGACTACCTGCTACAAGAAGGTGAACTTTGTAGTTGTCACCTTAATAATGAAATGATATAGATTGTTGCTTGATGGTTTAATTATATTTTATCCACTGAGGTGTTTAGTAAAGTAGTGGGTGTTATCTTAAAACTTCAGGTGCACAGAGACATTGAGAGATAAACATATCCCAAGCAATACAGGAAGACCATCTGAGTCCCTGCAGGTGTGCTGCATACCCCACATAACAATCTTAGCTCACTCGTCAAGGGAAAAGTCTTCAGTCAAATGATCAACAGAATAGTTCAGTTTTAGGTAGTTTTCTGAGTTGGGTTGTGCTCTGGGGTATGATTCAAGGGGTTCCCAAGATTGGGGACCTGCACTTCTTCGGGACCACAGCTGTGTTTCTCCCATTCAAGGGGAATTGAGGGATCAGATGCAACAATGCTGATCAAAGATTCCTACTGGAGTTGAAATGTAATGAAAATGTCTGTAGGGAATCGAGTCCTTGTTTCAGTAAGCCTTATGGAAAACGTGGCTTGAACTTGAACCCTGAACCGCTGGAAGTCAATGCAGGGCTTTCAGGACTGCTTGGATTTTGTCACATCTCTGTAGGTTCAAGGACATCACAGAGTCCCAATTTTGAAGTATTTGTGGTCTCCCCACAAAATGATCGGGATGTCTGTATGAATCATACTGCCCAAACTCTCCAACATATTGTTGGATCACTCTGATGATTGCTTTGTAGAGTTTGGACAATTCCCCAGTGGGTGGAGAGATGCATATTGATACTTTTACCCATGACAGTGATTTGAAGAGTAAATCAAGTCAAAGAGGATTTCCAAATTTGTAGATCTTGAAAGGGGGTTTAAGCTGACCCTAGAATAGGAGGCCTATCTAAAGGAAGAGATGCAGTGTCTAGAGCTAGGATTTCAGTGCTCAATGCTGGATGTATTCTACAGTGTCTGTGATGTTAGATTGGTTCTCCAAATCATTTTCTTTGCAAATGTAGATTTGATTGTTGTGTAGTATGCCTGGAAGTGGTCATGACTTTGACTGAGCAGCTGAGAAAAGGGGTGCATGTAGTAACTGAACAATTGCAGAGAGAAGTCCCCTGTATTGGTCATGTGAGAAGTATTCTTTAGATACAATGTATACTACATAGCTATTGCTGCAGAGGAAAGAACTCATCGAGATATCATAAAATCCAGAGAAAAATATATCACGGTCATTCATGAATAAATCACAGAGATATGAAGAAGTAAGAAAGCAACGGGCAAATCATGTTATTTCCAACTACAGAGACCTATTGGACTCCATCCGCCCAGACATCACCTTCCTCACTGAAACTTGGACAAACCCAGCATCTGCACCGGACATGGCCATCCCTAGTGACTACAAACTGCTCCACAAATACCAGCCCTTTCGCCCAGGCGGCGGCCTGGCAATCGTACACATATCCTCCCTCTTCTTGGCAACCAATGCAGAAGAACACTCGTCCTTCATGGAGCACCTCCACTTCCATATACACGCCACACCCAAGTCAGCCTTCCACGGCACTCTCATCTACAGGCCACCCGGCCCCCGTCCAGCCTTCAGCGGCTCCATCATCGACATAATTTCTCCTCACACTCTTGTCTCCTTGATCTACTTCCTACTTGGCGACCTCAACTACCACATTGACAGCAGCGATGACACGAACACCGCTTCCCTGCTCGACAACCTCGCCACAATACGACTAAAGCAACAGCTCACCTCACCAACACACATCGCAGGACACACGCTCAATGCTATCTTTTCCACCAGCAACAACATCACCGTCAATTACGCCTCCCCGCTTTACTGGACTGACCACCACTGCATCCATTTCATCATCACCTCACCAACCATCCACCTCCACACACGCCGAGCCCCGAGCAGAAAATGGAACCGGATTACCAAGGAACAGCTCTCCAACACCCTCAGAAAGTCTCCCCTTCCCCTCACTCAGACGCTAACATCTTCGCACAGAACTTCCACCAATGGTTCTGCGAATGCATCAACACCCTAGCACCTCTCCATAAGACCACAGCCAAACACCACGGCAAGAAGGCCAGCTGGTTCTCCCTCGCACTCCAGGTCTCCAGGCGCACCTGTAGGTGGCTAGAGAAAAGATGGAGGAACAACAAGTCCCTGGAGGATTTCAAGGCTTTCAAAGCGGCCACCAAATCCCACCACCACCTCATCAGAGTCACCAGGAAAGCTGCCTTGCAGGACTGCATCAGCGCCACCACTCACAACACCAAAGAGCTCTTTGCCGTGATCAAAGATTTTGCCAACCCCCAATCAGAAACAGCAAGCATCCCTCCATCTCAAGACCTCTGCGACAGGCTCGCCAACTTCTTCCACCAGAAGATCAAAGACATACACAACAGCTTTGGATCCCAAGACCCTCCGAGCCCCTCCAACAACCCCCCCAGATTCATCCCATCGAACCACCACAGACTCTACACCGCTGGACCACCCTCAAGGTCATTGAAAAGGCCATCAATGCTCAGCTCCGTAAGCACATCGAGGACAACATCATGGACACTTCCCAATCAGGCTTCAGGAGCAATCACAGCACGGAGACTGTCCTCCTCGCCAACATGGATGACATCTGCTCACTCCTCAACTGGGGCCATACAGCAGTCCTCATCCTACTGGACCTATCAGCCGCCTTCTACACAGTCTCACACCTCACCCTCTGCTTCAGGCTCCACACAAATGGCATCCATGGAAAGGCCCTACAATGGATACACTCCTTTATTTCTGGCCGAACACAGAGAGTCAGACTCCCGCCTTACCTGTCAGAACGTACAGAGATCAGCTGCGGAGTTCCACAGGGCTCCTCCCTGAGCCCCACACTCTTCAACGTCTACATGGCCCCGCTCACATCCATCATCAGGGACCACAGACTGAACAACGTCTCCAATGCCAATGATACCCAGTTAATCATCTCACTGACCGAAAACCCCACTACTGCCAAGAAGAACTTCCACAATGGGATGGAAGCCACCTCCACCTGGATGAAGGACAGCTGCCTTAAGCTCAACTCCGACAAGACTGAGGTCCTCATCCTGGGACAATCCATATCAGCCTGGGACGACTCCTGGTGGCCATCGATCCTCAGCATCCCCTGCCCCCAACCCCAACAAACCACTCACGCACCCTTGGCGTCATCCTGGACTCATCGCTCACCATGACCCGCCACGTCAACTCAGTTACATCCTCCTACTTTCACACACTACGAATTCTCTGGAAGATCTACAAATGAATCCCAAAGGACTGTAGCAAAACCGTAACCCATGCCTTGGTTACCAGCAGACTTGACTATGGCAACGCCCTCTACGCTACTACCACCCAGAAGAATTTCAAGAAATTATAGCACATCCAAAACACCTCCGCCAGACTCATCCTGGACATTCCCCGCCACAAACATATCTCCAATCACCTAAGAGACCTCCACTGGCTCCCTATCAAGAAGACAATTAACTTCAAGCTTACGCTTACAAGGCCCTCCATGACCTAGGACCCGCCTACCTCAACCACTGCATCACTTTCTACTCCCCCACCAGATCTCTCCGCTCAACAAGCACTAGCCACTGCATACGGAAGACCTCGGCTGGTGGGAGATCCTTAGCCTACCTCACAGCAAAGAGCTTGAACACCCTGCCCCGGTACCTCGGGCAGTCACCATCGCTACCCCAATTCAGGAAGGGCTTTAAACCTGGCTCTTCGACTGAAGCTCAGAGGACAAAGCACCTTAGCGCCTTGAGACCCTTATGGGTGAGTAGTTGCGCTTTAGAAACTCTAATTGATTAATTGAATACAAAACCATAAAAATAAAATGCAACCTCATTTAATGTAACATCTATTTACATGTGTGACTTTTCCGGTGCTATACGGAAAGATAAAAATTGAAAGTAAAAGGAAACATTGAAAATATAAAACCTATTAGCCCCACCAGATGTCACACAATTCGAGCATGGGCATGGACATTTGTAGCACTAGAGAGCCTTTTTACATCCTTACCTAAAATGTATCTACCCTACACAATACTAGAAAAAAAGTAAAGCTATTTCTGTATGAACGAGTGCCTTTGGCAATAAAGTGATGATGTAACCAATAATTCCTATCTCGGAATACTGAACTACAGATACATAAATGTGAGTTAGTGACTCAACTCTATAAGCACAATCTACACAATGTGTTAATATTCTGGTGGGAACCGACAGCTGCTCCTAATATCTTTCAAAGCCAGTAGCAGAAAACACATTCCTAAAATGTTGTACCCTAAGCTATGATTTAATAAGGTGACAAGTAGAACTGTAACTAGTTTTGATCAAAGGAGCTAATCATATTGCAGCAGAAATAAAGTCCGCCTAAATCCACTAGCTGCATAGATTTGGGCATAGAAATCCTTTGAAAGCCTGATTGCTTCCTTGAAAATTGTCCAGGGGGTACAACTGCCCCACTCTTCACCTACATTCAAGATGTTTCAATCACTTAGTAAGAGAGCGGGGTTTGGGCAATCTCCATCTTTCCCTCTAAACCAGTGCAAAAGAACTGCCTTAAAGCTCCCGACCTGTAGGTAGGATTTAGATACTGCACCACACCACCGACCAAGATCACACAGCGCAGCTTGTTCGTCTTCATTGAGTGTGATGGGAAGTTCTTCTCTAGAGGCACCTAAGTTGGAATCCCTCCTTCTTAGGGGTTGAAACCCTGATTGAGTCACAAAACATCTGATTTAGTTCTGCACATTCTTGTAGTTGCTACAAGTCTTGATGTTCGGAAACACTACTTCCTTCTGGTCCCTAGCTGGTGGCCACAGGACACTGGCCCTTGACCCACATCCGTGGAAAAGCTAAGAATTTAGGAATCTTATTCGATGACAAACTTTCCTTTGAAAGACCCTTGTTTCTGCACTTCTTAACAAACTGAAGACAGTGCAAGTGTGTTAGTGGTAGGGATTCTTAGACATCAGTCAGCCCAACAAGCCCTGATCCAGCTCCACTTGCTCCCGGTAAAGAATCGCATTGCCTTTAAAGCGCTCTGCGTTGCGCTTGGACCACTGCATGATGCCGGGCCAGATGACATCAAACGCTGCTTCTCGTGGTATGCTCCTTCCAGGCCCCTTCGCTCATCCAGGCAAACTACATTACCATTCCAAGGTGCAGGAGACACAACTGGGGAGGCAGAAGTTTTATGCCCTGCACAGCCCAACTCTGGAATATTTTTCCCTCCTGTCTGAAGAATATGACTGGACTTTTTTCTTTTAGAAAAGCACTTAAAACAAGGCTTTTCAATCTATAAATAGTCTTATTCTGTTCTCACTCTGTATTTTTTTTCTTTTTTTACCCTTCCTAATTTCTTCTTCTCTTTCTGGTCCTTCAGTTCCTGGCAGCGCATAGACGCCTTCCGGCAGTACAGCACTTTATAAATATTATTTTCATTTTATTTCACTTCAGATCCTACTTGTTCAGAGATTTTGCTGGGGGTTAGTAGATTAGAAATCTGCCACTAGTTGTCCAGCACTAGAGTGTCTGTCGTTGACTTTGAAGGTATGGGGAGATGATTGTGCATTGCAATTGCCTGGGACTCTGACAGCAGTAATACATATGTTTATTGTGTTGGATATGCTGGCTGCCACAGAAAACAAACATTGCCTAGAGAAGGTAGCAGGGCGTGATTATACAGATAGATAGGATGTTTTGACCTTTGACACTAACCTGGTTATGGCTTCCTTAAGCATAGGGAGATACGGTGGAAAAGTCAGTATTCTGACAAACTGGAATTGTTTATAATCTAGTTGTTAATCTTCGTTATTTTTATCTAAAAACAAGAACTCCTCCTCACAGCGTTGGGTATTGGTAATTCCCTGGTAGATATTGAACACTTTGTTTGGTCTGAGGAATGTTCTTGGCATGATTTGCCTCTTTTTACTCTCTGTATAGGTCACTTTCTGATATCCTGTTCTGCTCTTCTTGGGAAGGGCTCTCTCAGCTTCAGAGGTGTTGCCTTTCCAATGCTGACAGTTCACGCGTGAACTATTTGGCTACAGGCTTTAGGGGCCTGTTTGGCTTTCCTCATTCCATACAGCACCAGTTGCTCCATGCGTTGGTGACATCATTTTGGGTTACGGCTATTAGAATTCTGGATCATTATCTGGTGTTGTTATATGTGAATATTGAGTCAAGCATGTGACCTGCATTGTGTGTAGGTCCACTAAGAACTTGAATGAATCCCCAGTGGAGTAATATTTTCAAAAAACCCTGCTGCAGGTCTGTCCTTCAACCTATGTGCCTACAAAATGAAATCACAGACCTAACACAATTTTAGCTGCTAAGATATGCAGGTGTTGAGAATTTCCCTCAGGATTGGAGTTGTATCCTGCTGGTTGGTAGATTAATACAATGAAAAAGGAACTGTTTGAGTTCATAGTGGATCCTCCAACTACACACTGAATGAGGAGTAGGCTGAGGTGGGTTTTAAATGTAGTTGAGATCATCGGACAAAAACATGGTAACTGGTCCCCCCCCCCCCCCACCACCCATTTTTGGCCTCAACATTTTTTTGCACCGTTTCAAAACTTGGAGGAGTGAGGTTCTTAATCATTACGAATGGAACATGATAGCACCATAACTCAGTTAAACCTAATATTTGGCAGGAATTGGGAGGAGCTTCATCACGTAAATCAATATTGTGTTTCTAGGCCAAGGGATCGTTGAGTCTGTGCGGTTTCGATGTCCTTTGTGGAACCCCTGAGATGATTCGATCCAGAGAGGGATAGGAAACGTGTTGGACAGGTGTTCAGGGTTTGGATAGGCCAGGTGAGGTATTTAGTCATCTGCAGTTCAGGTAAGAACACTTGGTATGTGTCAAGAATTTGATGGAACATCTGGCCGCAGTAGTGGTTGCTGACATAAAATAAAAACGGTGGGGCGCTATGTGCATTAAAAATACATACATTAAAAAAAGACATTAAAATAAATATCTAAGAAAGAAAAAATAAAAGTTTCATTTACCTTATCGTGCAGCATGCCCTCAATGCTCTCCAGTCCCTGGCTCCAGATTCCTCCAAGTGCGAGGTGATGTCACACAGCCCACTGCCTTATCTGGTTAGAGGCATTTTTATGCCTCTAACCAGACTAGTCTCATCCTTCGACGCACAACCTCCTTTCCCTCCTACCCTCCTCCAGCCGGCTAGCGTCCTTTTTCAAGACGCTAGCCGGGCCTTACCTCCGGCTACCGTCATTCCATAAATATGACGCCCGGCCAGCGTATTGGAATGGTGCTAGCCGGCGGTATAATTTTTCACGCAAAACTGTGTTAGCGCAGTTTTGCGTGAAAAACTATACATCTGGGCCTAAAATTCTTGTTAACAGCCTGAACTGTGACTAATCCATTGTTATCACTAGTGATTGTGAGTTTACGGGTTTATGGCCATAGATTTTCCAGGAACTACATAAAACATATTTTGAAGGAAATATATTATGCCATGCTGCTGGGTCATGGGTGAAGAGTAGAAGGCCAGATTTGTCGACACCAGACTTCTCACTTGCAAATAAGTCTGCAATGAGCTGGCAAAATCACAACATAAGCAGTCAAGAAATGAAAATGTTATTTCAATTCACACACCGTTTTTGTTCAGGTTTATTGTTCAATGAGTAAACAATACTAGGAAAACAAAAAAGGCTGACTTCAAACAGTTTCACAAAGAGGCCTCTGTGACACCACAGCGTCAAAGAATGTTAGTCCTTCATCGCTGTCTTTCTCAGGTAAGGGAAGGTGTGACCACAGAGTTCGAGGAGCTATATAGCACTAACCACAATTAGAGTGCTTCATGGTTCTTGCACTGGCTTCTGCTTCTCAGGGTCTACATCATGGGGTAGTGTCCAGGATGAGGGTCACTGTAGGTCAATGGAGGGAAGGCACCACTTTCCTAGCACCGAAGACACAGACCCAACTAATCGAGGATGCAGTAAATGGCCGATATTTGGATGTGAGAACTCACAAAATGCAATACAAATGCACCAATAAACAAATCCGGTTCCAAATGTGTAGAAATCTGTTCTGGTCGAGAGGTGAGGACTTATACTCAGGAGGGTCTTGATGTCAAACACTTTTATAAGCATAATATTGGGTAAAGTACCACGTGACTCCATTTGGCCACTCCCCTATGGTTGGTAGGTTGCTTATCCTGTAAGGCAACACAGCAAGCTAAGCACCAGCCTACCAGTGCCCTCAGCGGTGCTTTCACAATTTTCAGAGAGAGGGTGCTGCCATCAGTGTTACATGACTGAATGTATAAGGATTGTGAAAATCCAAGGCACACAAAGAACAAGTGTAGCGAATGAGCCACGCACATTCGGCAAGGGAGTAGTAAGGGTGTAGTACGCAGCCTGTGGTGCAATTTGTTGCATACTGTTACAAATGCATTACTAAAGGAAGGCGTGGTAGTGTAGTGCCATTTAGAGGCAGCACACTCTCCTTTGGAATGACCACTGAATGTGCACGGGCATGCAGTTTTAATGGATTTAACTATATAGTGTGCAAACACTAACGTGTGGAAATCACATTTTAATGAATATTTGTTTTGATTCAATTAAAATCTTTGTTTCCATCACTCTTCAGAATTACAAAAAACACTTCAGTTGTGCTTTCCTAATTGCTGGTATATTTTGAAATAAGTGTACAGTTCATTTATAGCTATTTTGTGTGTTAGAAAATGAAATCCTGCAGCCTTTCCTTGCACACTACCAAGACTGTCACAAAGTTCATATTACAAAATCCTCTCACTTTGCAGTCAGAGAAAGGAAACACTGATTTCCATGGTAAAAGAATACGCAATAAATTGTTAGAAGACATGGTCTGGCATTTGTTTTAAAACGTTGTCATTTTTGACATAAGAGGAAATAAACAGCAAGATTACCCATGACAATTGACAATCAAATATGTCCGGAATTACGACACATCAATCAAATACAGTGCTACATATTTGGTAGGATAGTGTAGGTAATCAGGGTGGGCCCTATGATCAGGGAAGGTCTTTAAATGTGGTGCTAGGGCCTCGTCTCTGTCATTAGGAAGGGAAGGAAGTCTGTCTTAGTAGATAGGCCATCAGGGGTTGCCAAATGTCCCTGGGACGAGACAATGGGGGTTGCATGGAGGCATAATGGTGGCTGGTGGTGTTGCAGTGGATGACGTCACGCAGCCAGGCCACCTCTGTGGGGCACGTCCCACTGCCACAGTGCAGGGTAATTTGTCATTTGGCTAACAGCAGAGCAATCACAGTAAAGCGACAGACGGACTGCGGCGAGGGCTTAACGTAGCCGAGCAAGGCTTGGAGAGGGGTGTGTGCAACCTCCAGATCTATCATACAAGATAGTGTCGTGTAGATAGTGCTCCAGTATGTAGTGATAATGTGGCATGACCAAGAGAACTTCCGGTGCCTATGAGGGCATCTACCAGAATATCTACAGGAAGCAGCTTTGAATCCAGTGCAGACTCAGGCCCATATTTATACTTTGTTAGCACCGCATTTGCGTCATTTTTTGACGCAACAGTGGCACAAACTTGCAAAATACAATTGAATTTTGTAAGTTTGCACCGTTTTTGCGTCAAAAAGCGGCACAAATGCGGCGCTAACAAATTATAAATGTGGACCTCAGTTTGATGTATCAACTGCGTAAATAGTCAAACGTTGTATTATTCGTTGCAACAAGCTCAATTTGAGACCTCCTGTATCATTCAAAGACCTTCACAAGTCGTCTCCCTCCCCCTTGACTGAAAAACTGAAAATCTGTGGCACAAAATGAGGATTGAGGAACACAGAATTCATTCTCCTGCAGCCATCCACATTCAGAGATGAATGATTTATAAAACAGGCGTTCTCAGGTAGTACAACGAGACATGGGACTCTCCCACCATCCCCTGTGCTAGGAAGGAACTCAAAATCCTCCTGCCTGAACGACCCTTTGGCTAAACCTCAAAAGCTTCATCTGTTTGAAAGACTAGAGGTGGGCGAGCCACTGAAAGCTTGAGCCAGGCTTGTGCCTCAAGCCTAGCTGTGGCTCACCTTGAGGTCCTGTTGGAACCTCTAGTCCATACGAGCTGAGCTGTCATGTGGCTTCTGTTTGCCTCCCTCTACCCAGGAGATGGCGTTATAGCAAGAACTACCAACCAGGTGCAAGACTTGGTGCTGGCTCAAACTCCTGGAGCATATTTAAGATCCCCTAGCACCTCCTTGTGCCACATTTGCGTCATTCTTTTATGCTAATGTGGCCCGAGGACAAAATCGCCGCACCAGATTTACAAGGTGGTGCAATGAATGCGTTGTGCCACTTGGTAACCCCTTGCCCCACGTTATGCCTGCACCAGGCATAATGTATGTAAGGGGGTGCTCCCCCATTAGGGGGGCTAAAACAATGGCACAAAGAAATCTAAAAAAATGTAATTGCAGTATTTAGTTCAGCATTTTTAAAAAAGGCAGCATGCCATTGTTTTCAATTGGCCCCTTTGTACTGTTCAGGGTTAGTGCCAACATTTTGGTGCTAACCCTGAACAGTACATCAATAGCGTCAGAAATTCCTGATGCTATTGCCCGCGACCCTGCGCCATGGTGATTCGTATTTTAAAATGGCGCACACATGGTGACGGTAAGGGGGCTAAGGGGCGCAACGAAAGTTGTGCTGCACTAGGTGCAGCGCCACATTCTCTTAAATCTCCCCCTTAATGTTCCCTTGCTTATAAACAATGAATGTTCCATCGTGTAATGTCACTAACACTCGTGTAAAGCACTCCAATACCTTCAGGCAGGGCTCACGCTGTATTAAAAACTGCAGAAAAATGCACAACGAGGTAAAAACAAAGCCTTTCATAAAGAAAGACAAATGAATACCCATTTCCTGGCTGATTTGCACGAAGTAAAACCCAAAAAACCCTGAGTACATCGCGGCTTCCTAGCTTAAACTGTGTGATCTTATGCAGATATTTTATTTTCACCAAAACTCTTTTTAATTCATTATCGCTTATGAAAGCATTTTAAAATATGAGTTCGGAACACCAGTTGTACAAAACACTATTGTGCTTGGTTTAATGAACTACAGTGTTACATGACCATTGTCTTGCCTTTTAGTGCACTAATGGTTCTTGTTTAAAATATCGTTTTCAATAAGTACTTCTCGGTGTAGTGCTATATTGTGATTAATTCAGTGCTTAATTTGTGCTTGTTGTTTCCGGTGCTGAGCACCGGCGCTTATTTTTGAGGGCCGGCGCTAAGTCTTCTGCGCCAAGCATTTGCTGCGAGCAAAAGACACATCTGGGAAAGACCGAGGAAGAGAAAAACGAAAAAGCGTCACTTTAGGAGAAAGCAGAAAGCTGCAAAAGATAGCTGAAGGGGCAGGGAGTGGCTGTAAATGGATTGAAGAGGCCCGAGATGGCTTCAGGATTACGCTGCCTCAGTGTTCACTGTTCCCACATTTAATTGTAGCAGCCCCGGGTTTAAGAGGCAGACTCTGAGCACAGGCACGTTTTTATGTACAAATTAAGCACTGGATTAATTAATGCCAAAGCTTTGCGTTAAGGAGATACACTTTCTTGAATGTTGAAGGGCTCCATTATATTTTACGTAATATCCGAGCCAGCCCTCGGCTCTCCCTGTATATCTGCTGGCCCGCCCATCATTATCAAACACACACTTTGGCTAAGAGTGCGATTACCTCGTCTCTTTCCCTCTCAAAGATCCTGTCCCAATTTCTCAATGAACTCTTTCGACCTTTCTACTTGATTTGCTGGTCCGTTTATCCTAAGTAGCTACCATCTGTTGTATCCATATTAGCTTGTAGAGCGCTCTAATGCTATTGGGCCATGTTGGCGCTATAGAAAGCCTCAAAGCTAAAAATATCGAAAGCACTGACAAATGCATGTCTATAGTTTAAACACATGGTGGCAGCACAGCACTGTATAAGAAGAACGGGGGTTGTCGTGACGGAAAACCATTTAGTTACAAGTGTCACTCTCTTTCCTGACTGGAAAGAGACCCCCGCTCTCTAGAATGAGGGCTGCTTTGTACACGCACAGGATCTGACGTGTAGCCAAAATTTACGCCCCAGTTACATTCATTATACGCATAATAAACAATCTTGCTTTTAAGGGCCTTACGTTTTGTGCTTGTGTGGTTACAACTTTTTTCAAAAATCTGTGTTTTTTTTATGGCACAAAGGGTCGAGTCAGAAAGTGGCAGAGCTCTTTAGATGATGGGGCTTAAGGTGAATGGTTCAGAAGAGGAGAGTCCATGCAGGGGAGAGCCCATGCAGGGGAGAGCCCATGCAGGAGGACATCCCATGCAGGAGACATCCCATGCAGGGGAGAGCCCATGAAGAGGACAGTCCATGCAGGGGAGAGACCATGCAGGAGACAGCCCATGTAGGAGACATCCCATTCAGGGGAGAGCCCATGCAGGGGGAGCGAGCCCATGCAGGGGAGAGCCCATGCAGGGGAGAGCCCATGCAGGGGAGAGCCAAGGAAGAGGACAGCCCATGCAGGGGGGGGGGAGGGAGAGCCCATGCAGGGGACAGCCCAGGCAGGGGACAGCCCAGGCAGAGGACAGCCCATGCAGAGGACAGCCCATGCAGGGAAGATCCCAGGCAGAGGACAGCCCATACAGAGGGCATCCCATGCAGGAGAGGGCCCATGCAGAGGACAGCCCACGCAGAGAACAGCCCATGCAGGGAAGAGCCCATGCAGAGGTCAGCCCATGCAGAGGATAGCCCATGTAGGGAAGAGCCCAGGCAGGGGAGAGCCCTTGCAAAGGTCAGCCCATGCAGAGGATAGCCCATGTAGGGAAGAGCCCATGCAGGGGAGAGCCCATGCAGAGGACAGCCCATGCAGAGGGCCATGCAGGGAAGAGCCCATGCAGAGGACAGCCCACGCAGAGAACAGCCCATGCAGGGAAGAGCCCATGCAGAGGTTAGCCCACGCAGAGAACAGCCCATGCAGGGAACAGCCCATGCAGAGGTCAGCCCATGCAGAGGATAGCCCATGTAGGGAAGAGCCCATGCAGGGAAGAGCCCATGCAGGGGAGAGCCCATGCAGTGGACAGCCCATGTATAGGACAGCCCATGCAGGGGAGAGCCCATGTGGAGGACAGCCCATGCAGAGGGCCGCCCATGCAGAGGACAGCTCTTGCAGTGGAGAGCTCATGCAGAGGTCAGCCCATGCAGAAGACTCCCATGCAGGGAAGAGCCCATGCAGAGGAGAGCTCATGAAAAGGTCAGCCCATGCAGGGACACTGCATCAAGCAAGGGCATTTAAAATCCCTGGTTTACTTATTTCAGCAAATCTGAGACTGTGTCAAATTCTAGGAGTGGATTCGCGGCAGCGGCAATGTTGCACCCATGGTATTCCTCCCCAGCGCAAAGTAATGCAAGGCAGCACTGTGTGGAAATACTTTTTTTTCCCTAAGCCACAGAATTTGGGCTTTGCATGGCTTAATAAATCCCAAAATACATTTTGCATCACGGTGCATTAAAAAAAGTGATGCAACCCCAATGCAAATGTAAGTAAATCTGGACCACAGTGTTGCTTCTTTATGGGTGGTTTAATATATGGGGGGCTACGGATGAGGTCTTGCTTCTTTAGGGGTGGTTTGATATTCAGATGCTTCTGATGAGGTGTTGCTTCTTTCTGGATGGTTTGATGTTTCTGATGAGGTGTTGCTTCTTTCTGGGTGGTTTGATATTCGGATGCTTCTGATGAGGTCTTGCTTCTTTATGAGTGGACTGCTATTCAGGTGGTTCTGATGAGGTGTTGCTTCTTTCTGGGTGGTTTGATGTTTCTGATTAGGTGTTGCTTCTTTCTGGATGGTTTGATGTTTCTGATGAGGTGTTGCTTCTTTCTGGGTGGTTTGATGTTTCTGATGAGGTGTTTCTTCTTTTGGGTGCTTTGATATTCAGATGCTTCTGATGAGATGTTGCTTCTTTATGCGCAGACTGGTATTCGGGTGGTTCTGATGAGGTGTTGCTTCTTTGTGGGTGATTTGATATTCAGGTGGTTATGATGAGTGGTTACTTCTTTCTGGGTGGTTTGATATTCTGGTGCTTCTGATGAGGCGTTGCTTCTTCAGGAATGGTGTGTTATTTGGGTGCTTCTGATAAGCTGTAGCTTCTCTATGGGTAGTTTGGTATTCGGGTGGTCTGATGAGATATTCTTTGAAGAGGCTGGTTTTTAAGTCTATGGCTAAGTGGAGAATGACTGGATGGTAGTGGATCTGGGAGGATGTTTCAGATCCTAGGAGCACAGCAGAAGAAAACTGTGTGGCTTGCACCATCATTATTTTTGATCCTACAGCAGTGCATTCAGTATTCCATATTTACAAGGAAACACACTTTGGCCCAATGCGTCAGTTTTTCTAGGCCTGTGTCTGGAAATACCTCTGTTAGAACGAGAAGCACCACACAGATTTTAACATATGCGCCATAAATTTCACTTACAACAGATGCAGTGATATTTACGAGTTTGTCAATGTGTGATTAATCTTTCAGATGCATCCTGCTCAGCTTGGAAGGAATCAAAATTCCTATGCCTGCTGCAGTGGCTGTGGAATAGGAATCTGAAGAGCTGAAGTCACTTAACACACTGTAATGAATAAGTAAATCCCATCCCCTCAACTAGTAGTAGGCCTACACATTTAACAATCATGTTGTTGGTCCCTTGACTGACCTGGGACCATGGCACCTATGATATCATCCACTGCAGCATTGCAATGTGAAGCTGTATACTCCATGTAAGGGATAGGCCAGGATTGCCGCATATCCATATAGAAATGGGTCCCCAAGTCCAGCCAAGCCTACTCGAAAAGGTAAGTACACACATAAGGTAGGTAACGCAGGCTTTCGCATTACAGTATTTACTTGTATCTACTCACATTATAGTGTCACTCAGAATGTCACACATACTTAGGTATCTTTGTATACATGAATAGACTATACCCACTGTAATGTGACACATACGGATGCGCGTAGTGTGAGTGGCTAGTGGCCTTAATACCAGAGTGCTTTTTCATGGTTCTTAAATGTGATATATTTTAATTTGATATACTTTAAATCTTTTAAACTTAATGTGATGAATGTAATTTAGGCAGCGATCTATACATCTCGTCAAGGCTTTTTCGCTTTTTCCTTTTGCTCCACCCCTCCCGGTCCATGTTCAGTGGCTTGGGGGACGGGTGTATCTACCTTGGCTTTCTATCCTCCCTCTTTGGGGAGGACTGAATAAATTTTTTACCCAAACTAACACGAGTCCTGGCTCGTGGAGAGGGCTATTTTTTCCCTCTATTGTTAGCACAGCCTGGCTGGCCATATTTGGTCAGTTAGCGGTCTAGTTGCCGCTTTCCTTGACCGATTGGACTATTTATTGCCCGATGCAGACAAAGCGCATCGGACGCGCGCAGCGGGCGTGCCTAAGGCAATCCCATCTGCGCCCATCCATGCCAGACCGGGACCGGGGGCCGGTCCCCCTGTGCACCTTAAGACAGAAAGAATTGTGTACTCCTCTGAGTCCCTTCAGGCCCTGAGGCAAGTCCCTTTGAGTATTTGCTCTCATAACCCTGATCCCATGGTCAATCAGGACCAGTGTATTGATTGTGGTTGGTCGCCTTGGCCTTCACTGGGAAATAAGGATCCCATGATCCAGGAGGAAAACAAGTGTACTTTCCTCATGGCAAATTGTCGTTCCCTGGCAGCACATAAATTAGATATACACTTACTTCTCCTTTGGCCCTCTTCCTCTTGGAGACTGGGCTCCATGAAGGATCCGCTCCAGATATTATGTTGGCCCTACCACCAGGATACCTAATAAGTAGGCTTGATAGAGGTCTTGCTAGAAGTGGCGGCATCAAGGTTATTTACAGGGATATCATTACTGTTAACTCACACCCCATGAAATTAATAGGGTGTGAAAGTATGTACTTTGCGATTACCCTGAATGCCCAAGTTACCTTTTCAGGTGCGCTGATCTAACGCCCTCCTGGTCCACCTGAGAATTTTTTACATTCCCTTTCAGACCACATTTCGGGACTTACATGCTCTAAGCCGAATTTCACGCTGCTTGGTGATTTTAATATTCACACAGAGGATACAAACAGCTCTCTCACCACATCTTTACTGCTGGATATGGACGCTTTAAACCTGGTACAACTGATTAAGGGCCCTACGCATGTGAAGGGACATACCATCAACCTCGTTTTTTCAAATATGGTAGAATTGACTTCCATGTCTCCCCTTCCTCTGGCTTGGTCTGACCATTTTTTGGATACCCTTAAATTAACCATTCCTACTCCCAAAAAACTTTCTCGTGAACTAGCCTTACCTTACTGACGATGGCATAACTCTAAGGCCAACGACTGGACTAATACCTTGGTAAGGGTAAAACCCCCCACGAAGGACAATAGGACGGACATGATAGAAACCTTCAATAACTGGATTACCAGTAGCTTAGATGCACTCCTGCCATGCAACACCAAAACCAGAGGACACTGCAGGAAGGGTGCACCCTGGTTTTCCACGCACCTACACCAGCTCAAAAGAGAATGTAGAAAGCTGAAAGAGGTTGGCGAAAGTCCTATGATGGTGCTCTAAAATCAGGATATAGAAGAGCCATAAGAACCTATCATGCCGAAATTAAAATAGCTCAATCGACATATTATGCATCCAAAATTGAGGCGGCATCAAACTCCCCTAAGGAGATCTTTCGAGTATTTAATGAGATCACCCAGTCACAACAAAAGTCGATTCCCATGGATGCATCTCAAGAACATAGTAACAACCTTGCAAGATATTTTCGGCGAAAAGTCCCTGATATTTATTCAACTCTTCCCACAGACGTTGCCTTGACCACAAGAGGGATGGGCCAGAATCCTTCATGCTCGGTCAACCTATCAGAATTCTCCCACATAAGAGAAGACTCAGTGTCAAAATCTCTCTGTACTCTCAAGTCAGACTCCCCCCTCGATCCAGCTCCTCCCCAGGTCCTGGCCTTAGGTGCCACAGTGATATCACCTGTTGTCACTGATCTTCTTAATGTTTCACTGCCTAGGAGCACAGTACCGGAACAATGGAAACATGCCATTGTTACACCTTTGTTAAAAAAAACTAATTTAGATGCCACGATACTTAGCAATTATAGACCTATATCATTGCTGTCTGCTCTGTCTAAAAGTATTGAAAAGCATGTTAATGCTCAACTATCCTGCTTCTTAGAGGATAATAATATCCTCCATTGTACTCAGATGGGTTTTAGACCCTTCTATGGTACTGAATGAACCCTGATTGCAGTTACTGAAGAGGCAAGATGGCGTTTGGATCATGGCTCTGTTACAGCGATTATTCTCTTGGATCTTAGTGTGACATTTGACACTGTAGACCCGGATATACTACTTGGTAGAATACGAGAAATTGGAATATCATCATCTGCCTTTGACTGGATCATCTCTTTTATAAAGGATAGATCCTACCAGGTATTGGACAGGTCCTACTTTTCATCTCCTGCCATGAGTATTTGCGGTGTGCCACAAGGCTCAGGTCTCAGCCCCACACTGTTTAATATCTATATGTTACCTCTGGCAGATGTCCTTAGTCTCCTATGCGGATGATACACAGTTGGTAGTATCATTTTTGACGAATCCCAATGGCAACGGATCGACATTTGCTTCCTGCCTTCAAGGGGTGGCGGCATGGATGTCACAAAGTAGGCTGAAACTTAATGATAATAAGACCGAAGTTATGATCCTTGGACATCAGGTACAGCCTGAATCTAATCCTTTTGTGCTGGAAGGTTTGGGAAATCTTCCCCCTCCTAAAATGCTTATTAAAAGTCTGGGTGTCTGGCTTGACCCCCAACTTACTATGGCTCAACAGGTCAACAAAATCTCCGCTACTTCGTTTGGCTTGCTTAGGCTTTTGAGGAAAGTTTTTAAAATCCTTCCTCTTACTGCTAAAAGACTCATTATACAGTCCATGATTAGCTCATGGCTGGACTACGGAAATGCTCTTTACACTGGATCCTCCAAGTTTGTGATTAAAAAGGTGCAGGTGGTACAAAATGCTACGGCTCCTCTGCTTCTTAATATACCTAGGTATGATTCCGTAAGAGCATCAGTCTCTTCTCTTCATTGGCTTCCTGTGGCACGCCGGATAGAATTTAAGACCCTGTGCTATATGCACAGAGCTTTAGACAAGAGAGGCCCTCTTTTTCTCAGAACATTGGTCTCCTTCTACATACCTACTAGACAACTTAGGTCACCCACGGCTTTTCTAGCCGTGATCCCTAGGGTTAAGAAGTCTAGATGGGGTGGAAGCTCTCTGGCATACCAAGGGGCCAAGTTATGGAATCTATTGCCACCTAGCCTTCGCACTATCAACCATGAACTAGCCTTCAGGAAGGCTCTTAAAACCTGGATGTTTAAAGCTTAACTTTTTGCTAACTCTAAGTGTTCTGCCATCAGCGCTGGGAGGCCTCCGGGTAGCCATGCGCTTTATAAATCTGTATAACATAACATAGCCATACTTCATACTTGTATGCTTTTCATCCAGGGCCAATGGAATAGAGTCTAAGGTGAGTTTTCCACCATTTCACACTCTATTACATTAGTCCCCACACATTAGGCCATTTGCGTCAATCAGAACCAACACATTGCCTCTGTTTTTCGACACATTGCTGAAACTGTGTTTGTCGTAAGTCCAACTCCAGCAGGTATGCCACTTTTGGGGCAGATGCGTTTTCAGATTCCTTCCCGCAGATACATCAGAATTTCTGATGCACCTTGCGAGCTTGCGATATGATGCACCATACCATAAATATGGTGCATCCATCTCGCTGGATTTTGTCATAGTGCAGCGCACGTTTTTTTGACACATCGCTGCAGCAACACAGCAATGCATCACTTCTTGTAAATATGCCCCTTAGTGCCCTGTCTTGTCGATCCTACATGTCCAGTGTCTCAGTCTGGCGATGCTGCTGCTGCATGTTGCATGCACTTCACCAGAGGTCCTAATCTTGTCCACGTGTGGCTGTGGGGTACCGGTGTTGACTATCTCGATGGTCATGTAGCAAGTCTTGAATGAAATGAAGGGTAGACAGTGGGAGTCAATGAGTTCCCTGAGGGTTGATAAGATCTTTTTTGTAAAGTCTTCAGCTCTTGAATGCTGCATTTAGGAACATCCGGTCCCTGACTTTAAACACAGATCAAAATTCCCACATCTGGAAGAAGCCCTTGGTTGGTAGATCCTTCTGCTTCCTGGCATTTCCATGTGTAACTCTCACCACAAATTAAAGCGAGGCACCAGATAAACAGGAAGCCAGAAGTGGGTGAATGCCAACCATTAGAGATATGCAAGTAGCCCAAAGATGATGCATTTTTCTAAGTGTACAGGTGTGACAGTATTGTGAAGTCGAGGTAAAGAATGCCCATGGGACCTCTTTCCCCATCCCAACTATCCGCAGCACCAAAAGAGGTGGCTATATGAGATGTATGTCCCCACCCTACCCCCATGTAAATGCTACCACTTGCATGAGCAGCAGACATAGACAGCTGTGATTAGCAGGTCTGGCTTATTCAGCGCCTTGAGACCCTTATAGGTGAGTAGCTGTGCTCTATAAAGAAGATTGATTTTTAATTTTCATGACCTGGTCCTGGTTTTTAGCCTACTGCAACCCTCTGAGGCTCTCATTTACCCTGCACTGGCTTTAGACATTTTTTATGACTTGTGTGTCTGTCTGCCCTTCAGCACTGCCACCCAGTGCTTGCTGTGTGCAGGTGGTTGCAGGAGGTGGCTGTCAGCACTCATTGTTGGGGACTGGGAATTATTTTTCTTCATTAGAAATTTGACACATGGCAAGAAAGAAAGCCGAAAAGGGGAGAAAGAAAGAGAGGTAAAAAAGTGAAATGGAGGACAAAAAATGGCAAGAGTGAGATAAAGAGACAGGAAGTGTAGGGTTGTAGGGTTGTGGAAGAAAGGCAAACAAAGGTAGCCTTGGTGTTTGGCAACCTTGATACCTAAGAGCATCAGAAGCTTGCTGTCAACAAAAACATTGCTCCCCTGCAGTTATTTCTTCTATTTATTTTTTATTTTTTTTGCATATGAAGTGCTGTGCCCATCGACTTCATATGTACAAAAGTGTACACTACACTGCACCAGCACGAGGCAACTAATGAAATGATTCACTGCACAGCACATTTGTTAATGTGCAATGCAGCGAAACCCCACTAACAGCTGTGCGTCCACTAATGTCTCAGTACTAGCCTGGGCTTGTTTATTGACTGTTGTAACATATCTCCCACGGTCATGCTCAATATAGTAAGTTAATGTTACACTTCATAATGAAAAATGTCGAACATGAAGCCAAACATTTGTAATAATTAACATCTCATTGCATAGTTCAGACAGCCTGCTGTCCGCATTTGCATCTTACGCATACCCAGATACTGAGGTTTCTGGTTTGTGTTTTGTAAATCACAGGATACAATAGATGTGCTCAACCAGGCCATTTTTCGGATTCTCACTGCATTTGGTGACAGAATGATCAATGCAGAGGGCACCGTTGTTAGGAAAGCTGTCTTCTGTGAAAGCTGTTTGGTGGTAACAGTGCACCATTAACCAGTTCCACAAGCTCACCAGAGTCAGGAGGGGTTGGATCTCCCAGCTGCACACTGGAGAAATGCTAGATACTAGCTGCTTTTAGCTGAAGAGTTTATTCCACTGGTGATGTCCAATTTTTCACTGGTGCCAAGCGATTTTGGAAATGTATATCAATGACAAGTGCAGTAATATTGAACTAACTGACCAGTCCAAAAACAACAAAAGGTTAAGACTTTTGCAAACTTTTCCAGCATGAGTGCATTACATAAACTAAGCTATGATGTATGTATTGCTCTAAATGCTGATATACTTCAGTTTCAGGGGTCCTTTCAACAATGATGTCAGTTCCACCATCGCCTTTTACTCATCCCCATAGAAAGCTGTGAAACCTGTACATTTGAGTCTCATCACTTGCAGATGAACATTCGAGGAAGTATTTCGCTTGCATGAGAGCAGAATGATGATTGCTTTGGTGCATGCGTCTGTCCTCCCCAATGCAGGAACCAGGCAGGATCTTATGACCAGGCACTCTGTGGTAGGTTCATCAGTCAATGGTTCTCAATTCTTCTCAATCGCGATCCATTGAACTTTCTGGGGGAATATCTGGATCCTTTTCTTGATATTCCATCAAGCTCTAAGTCAGAGGGATTTCACTTCTGGTATATTCGAGAAAGGTGCTTAGAGATCATGCAATATTATTTCATGTGATTGCATCAGAGACTGGGGTGTCATATAGCATATGTTGTCACTTCCCCTGCTCCTTTGCTTGGTGAAAGCAAAGAAGTGAACATGTATGGTTTCCTGAATGTAAAGAGAGAGAAGAGAGAGAGAGAGAGAGAGAGAGAGAGAGAGAAAGAAAGAGAGAGAGAGAGAGAGAGAGAGAGAGAGAGAGAGAGAGAGAGAGAGAGAGAGAGAGAGAGAGAGAGTCAACGTATAGCTGCAGCCTAGGTTTCCAATAATAGGACCTGTCTTTCCGATAGGCCTGGGGTCAATTTCTAATGTGAGTGGTGAGTCACACTAATGAAAGTTAGTATTTACTTTGGAAACATAAATGTGTACATTACGAAGAACAGTTGAACAGTAGATCGATAGTTACAATTGGACATCCAATTGTTTTGAAACGATGGTCCTCATATATAACTAGCCAGTCAATTTACTGATATCTCACTGAGTGCCCCTCTGGTCTCGCTAATGGTACGATCTTGTTCTTGAAAGTTGCTTAAAACACACCCAGGCATCTATTCAGCAGGTAGTGAGATGATGATGGGACCAGGTTTTCACACACTCAAGGTGTTCAAGAAGATTTTCAAGTAGCTTCCCTTCAACACATGCAGAAACATCATGTGGGCCCTCATCACCAGCTAGTTTGACTACAGCAAGACCCTCTATGTAGGAATCAACACACAAATGACCAGAAGACTTCAGACCATACAGAACTCAGCTGCCAGACTCATACTGAGACTTCTCCCCACCACAACCACATCACCCAGAGCTCAAAGACCTCCACTGGCTCCACATCCACAAACGGGCACTCTTCAAACTGCTCACCCACACATGCAAAGCCTTGCACAATATCAGCCTCAACTACCTCAACAATTGCATTTACTTCCACATATCTCCACTCAGCCGGATTCCTGCTTCCACACATCCCCTGCATACGTGGGACGAGATCTGGTGGTCGAGCCTTCTCCCTATTTATTCTCACAGCCCGGAACTACCCATCCCTGCACATTAGAACAACTTCATCAGTTCTTGAATTTCACAAGAAACTGAAGACATAACATTCACCAAGTCTCTGCCCTGGATCAACCCAGGCTGCCCCTACTTTTCAGCACCAGGATACCCTCCCAGGTGAGTTGTGTGCTCTACAACTACCCATAATATAATATAGCATAAGCAGATGGCTTATAAGCCAAAGGACATATTTACAAGATCATTGAAGAAAACTATACCTCTGCAAGATTTGACTTTCAGTAGGCTAAAACAGGAAGCGGCCATGCCTTAGGCACCAGGGCCAGACTGGGAACCAGAAGCAGCCCTGCCAAAAATGATCAAAGGAAACCCTTCATTTCTTCACCATTTCCTTTCCATTCATTCTTTCTCTCCTCTTACTCTTCTCCCTATTTCATCCCCCTCTTTCATCTCCCTCTTTCATCTCTCACTCTCTCCCTCTTCGTCTCTCTCTAGCTCATCTCTCGAAGCCCCCATGCCTGTTGTAATTAACCTTGTGGAGCTGGGGAAGTGAAAGTGGCCTCAGCAACATGGGAGGGGGGCTAAAAGCAACACAAATAACAGGTGAGGGGGGAGGTATGAAAGCAAACACTGACAACGGAGAACAGAGAGGGGGTTAAAAGCACCAAGGACAGGCAGGAGAGCGATAAAACCAACACAAACAATGTGGGTGGGAGGGAAGAAGCAATACTACAGGGGGAATAAAGAAAAAGTAAAATAGCACCTCAATCACAGCGGAAGGACACTAATCAAGATGAGGTAATCAGTACTTGGTCCATGCTTGCTACAAAGGAAGAGGAAGTGAAGTTGGCACATAATGGCCACTTAGGAGCCCGCAAATAAGAGTGACGATGAAGCCAACAAATGGTAAGCAAAATATTTCTTGCAAGTGAGAGCTGCACATGCACTTTCATAGGCGAGACCTATGCATAGCATAAAACTGCTCCCTCTGACGCTGAATGGAGAAATTTACCAAGCAATTAACTGAATCCTCATCGGCCCTTTCCCCTGAAACCACCACTATATGGTCTCCCTTCTGATACTGTAAATAAGGAAATTGAAATCCAACAAGAAATACCCACACATGGAGGAATTGAGTGCCAGAGAAAATCCAATGGTAAACACATTTTTACCCAGGATCACCAACCTCAAACCTAATAAATTAGATACAATCCTGGAGGCCATAACAGAGACTAGAAATGCTCTGGGAGCCTGGGAATTTTGTCAAAATGGTATGCCTTCCCAAAGAGAAGAGGGGTGTAATGACTTATCTGTTGTCTCAGTGGACCCAGTGCTCTAGAAAGAAGACCGGCATATTGTTGTGAGGTTTCACCACATTCAAACCAAAATGACTAAATTACAAAACTAGATGCAAGATTTCAACAAAAGTATTCATTTCCTTGAAAGAAGGCCAGATGATGCATAGGGATGGGCAAGGAGCAGTAACATCCAAGTCATTGGTTTGCCTGAGGGTACAAGCATGACAAATTATGCGGTGCAATGGCTGTCAAAAAAGGCGATCCCCAGGGATGTTCTTCCTTCGTTACTGTTGAAAGAGCACACAGAGGCCCAGACTTTTTATGATTTTGTGTCAGGGCTGCATCACTTTTGTGGCGCAACCTTAACACAAAGGCCCTCATTACAACATTGGCGGTAAAAACCGCTTACTGCCGTGCAGAAGACCGCCAACACACCGCCGCGGCCGCGGAATTCCGCCACAGCTATTATAACCCACATATCAGAATCTGCCAAAATTCAGACACCCACACAAGTCCGCCACACCAAAGGTCAGTGATAAACTGGCGAAAACAAATCCTCCACCGTCACGCCAACAGAAATACGCCGACACTATTACGACATGCGAATCCACGCGGCGGTCTTTCAACCGCGGTATTCCATTGGCGGTACACACCGCCGCGCTC
The DNA here is from genome assembly GCF_031143425.1 of Pleurodeles waltl. Taxonomy (NCBI): domain Eukaryota; kingdom Metazoa; phylum Chordata; class Amphibia; order Caudata; family Salamandridae; genus Pleurodeles; species Pleurodeles waltl. Next base: position 170,439,057 of record NC_090441.1, read on the forward strand.
AAAATACACACACACATACAAAACACAGCCACATTGAACAATTCGAAATACACACACCTGATACACATACACACACCACTCCCACACACCCAATACAATATAAAACACACACCCACATCACCCACAAACCCCTACTACCAAAAATTCCGAAAGAAGCACAGAGAGAGACAGCACCAGCAAGAACAGCAGCATCCACAGGCACAAAATACCATCACCAACAGAACTTCCACACACCTCACACAACACCCCACTACATATCAGCACACTTATCACCACACACTCCACCCCACACATCACCTACACCACCCCATGGCACAACAAAGACACCCCAGGTTCTCGGAGGAGGAGCTCAGGGTCATGGTGGAGGAAATCGTCCGGGTAGAGCCACAGTTATTCGGACCACAGGTGCAGCACACCTCAATAGCAAGGAAGATGGAGCTATGACAAAGAATAGTGGACAGGGTCAACGCAGTGGGACAGCACCCAAGTAATCGGGAGGACATCAGGAAGAGGTGGAACGACCTACGGGGAAGGTGCGTTCCGTGGTCTCAAGACACCACCAGGCAGTTCAGCGGACTGGCGGCGGACCCTCACCTCCTCCCCCACAACTAACAACATCGGAGGAGCAGGTCTTGGCGATTCTGCATCCTGAGGGCCTCGCAGGAGTAGATGGAGGAATGGACTCTGGTAAGACAAATCTTAATTATTACATCCCCCACCCTACCTGCATGCCAGCACATACCCCCACCCTCACCCTCACCCCCAGCACCCCAACTCCTCACATATGTGCCAACATCACAAACCACCCATCCCAACACCAAGCCCTGCATGCAACAACAAAGCTTGGACACCCATCACTAAAGCATGCCCACTGCACATACCCATACAACCCCCTAAACCATCATCACACAAGGTCCTACACAGGAATGCAAGCACTGGGGTACACGGTCACCCACCCATTGCACACCATGCCACACACAGATGTAATAACCATCCTTTTATACCCCTGCAGGACCCCTACCCAACATCACCGGACAGGAGGGTCCACACATGTCCACACCACCAACAGAAGAGGCCCACAGTGATGACAGCAGCTCTGTTCAACTGGATCTAGATGACCAGCCCAGCCCATCAGGGACTTCGGGACAGTCGGTTCCCCTCACCCAGTCACAGGCCACCACAGACTTTCCCCCCTCTGGAAACACCAGCACAGCACCCACCCAGCGGGCCCATACCTCCGTCCCCAGGACACGTCAATCAGCTGTGTGTCCACTATTACAGGGAACCCAGGCTAACCCACCACCCCAACAGCAACAGGTACCTGGGAGCAGTGGCAGTGGGCACACGGTCCAGGGGACGGAGGACCAGGAACACAGGGGAACTGGGAGGGCTGCTCTGCGACAGGGGGCGGACAGGCCAAGGGGACCCACTCTCCACGAGGCCCTCTCCTCCATCATGGGAGCCTACCACCGCTCCCAGGAGACGATGGCAACGGTACTGGCAAGTTTCAGAAGACCCAGCGCCTGCAGGAGGAACAGTATTTTGGCTTCAGGGAGGAACTCAGAACCATCAGCTCCACCCTGGGCACCATCGTAGGGGTGCTGAAGGAAGTACTCAACACCAGGAGGGACACTGTGGCACTCCAAGGGGCACCTGACACTAGCATGAACGATGAACTGCCCACCACCTCCGCCGGCGCTAGTGGACAGGACACCCCGCCACAGGACCACCACACCAGCACCCCACCCCCTGCAGAGGGAGAACCACCCTGCAAACGGTCCCTGAGATCCAGGAACAAGACAGAGCACGATGCCAAGACCCCAGCCAAGAAATGAGACCACCCTGATTGTCATCCTACTGTCCCACTTTGTCACCCTGTCCATACTTAAACTGCCCCAGCTCCACTTCCTATGCCCATATGCGCAATGCACCTGTGAGACTAATAGACTGGACTCTGCCATGGACATTCTCCGCCATCACCCCTCACCATTTCACTACCCCCTCCAATATTGAGCACTTAAATAAACACACTTATAGCACAAAACAATCTGGAGTCTGTCTGCAATTTCGAAATAGTGTATTAGCAATAACAGTGACAAAATGCTCTTTCAATATTAATGTCAACATACGTATGTCACACAGCTCTAGTCCATGAGGAATCTAAGCAGATGTCACACAGTGGGACCCACATCTGTGAAATCGTAAGGGAAAGTGACAACTCAGTGACCATACACTGGGTGAAAACGACAGACAGTAGAGAGGTAGTACTGTTAAAGTACATGTAGTAGGCAGGTCTGTACTCTTACCTGTGTCTCACTGGAAATATTGCTGGATCACTGAGTCCCTGTTGCTCATGTCTTCTTCCTCTGCTTCCTCGTCTTCTCTGTCCACAGGCTCCACAGCTGCCACAACACCGCCATCTGGACTATCCTCCTGCAGAAAAGGTACCTGTCGTCACAAAGCCAAGTTGTGAAGCATACAGCAGGCCACGATGATCTGGAACACCTTCTTTGGTGAGTAGAATAGGGATCCACCTGTCATATGGAGGCACCGGAACCTGGCCTTCAGGAGGCCGAAGGTCCTCTCGATCACCCTCCTAGTTCGCCCATGGGCCTCATTGTAGCGTTCCTCTGCCCTTGTCCTGGGATTCCTCACTGGGGTCAGTAGCCATGACAGGTTGGGGTAACCAGAGTCACCTGCAAATGGCGAGGGACAACTGTTAGACACGCACTAACCAAGAGGGATATCCCCAGACCCAGACAACCATTCCCACTGTCTTGCTTCCAGGTGCTCACCTAATAGCCACACACGGTGCCTCTGGAGTTGACCCATCACATAAGGGATGCTGCTATTCCGCAGGATGTAGGCGTCATGCACTGAGCCAGGGAACATGGCATTCACATGGGAGATGTACTGGTCTGCCAAACATACCATCTTTACATTCATGGAATGATAACTCTTCCGGTTTCTGTACACCTGTTCCCTCCTGTGGACGGGGACCGAAGCCTCATGGGTCCCATCAATGTCACCTATGATGTTGGGGATGTGCCCCAGGGCATAGAAATCACCTTTCACTGTAGGCAAATCCTCCACCTGAGGAAAAACGATGTAGCTCTGCATGTGTTTCAGAAGGGCAGACAACACTCTGGACAATACGTTGGAAAACATAGGCTGGGACATCCCTGATGCTATGGCCACTGTTGTTTGAAAAGACCCACTTGCAAGGAAATGGAGCACTGACAACACCTGCACTTGAGGGGGGATTCCTGTGGGATGGCGGATTGCTGACATCAGGTCTGGCTCCAGCTGGGTACACAGTTCCTGGATTGTGGCACGGTCAAGCCTGTATGTGATAATCACATGTTGCTCCTCCATTGTCGACAGGTCCACCAACGGTCGGTACACCGGAGGATGCCGCCATCTCCTCACATGTCCCAGCGGACGGTGCCTATGAAGGACAACAGCGAGCACAGAGTCAAACAACTCAGAGGTACGTACCCACAGTTTACACAGAACCCCATTCATACACAAAAGATGGCCTGTATGTGTATAGAGGGTAGGCCTAGGTATGTGTGATGCAGTTGAAAATGAAGCCATGTGGGCCCCTGAAATGGCGGCTGCCTGACCTGTAAAGTGGGACAATGGGATGTGAGGTAACTGCGCTGGCGTTGTACACCGTCGCTGTAGGCGGTCGAAGACCGCGGCACAATGCTGCATTGGTTAACATTGGACCCTATGGGTCCCAGGAGCCAATGACGATGTACGCCGGAGGTGACGGTACACACCGCCGCGGACGTGACCGCCATTTTCTATCTGTTCAATCACTCGATACCTGAACTTCGACAGGAGAGGACCTACACTGCAAGTGCTGCTGTGACCTCGGTCTGGAAGAGACAATGGCTCGAGTGTCTGGGGAAAGGGCCCCTGCCTTTACATCGGAGGAGTTGGAGAAGCTCGTGGACGGGGTCCTCCCCCAGTACACGCTACTCTACGGTCCTCCAGACAAACAGGTAAGTACACAGGGAGCATGTTGTATGGGCTATGCCTGTGTGGAGAGGGCTGGATGTAAGAAGGAAGGGGGGAGAGTGCTGCGTGCATGAAAGACGGTGAATGCATGTGCCACATTGCAAGGGTAGGGATGGGGGCCAATCACTTTGACGGTGCAGTTGGTAATAACTTCTCTTTTTCCCCTGTACATTTCATTTAGGTCAGCGTCCACCAGGAAAAATAAATTTGGTGTGCCATCGCCAAGGACGTCCGGACCCTGGGGGTCTACCACAGACGGAGCACCCACTGCCGGAAAAGATGGGAGGACATTCGCCGCTGGAGCAAGAAGACGGCGAAGGCTCAGCTGGGGATGGCCTCCCAACGTGGGAGGGGTGCCGTCGCACCATGACCCCCCTGATGTTCAGGATCCTGGCGGTGGCCTACACGGAGTTGGATGGGCGCTTGAGGGCATCACAGCAGCCACAAGGGGGTGAGTACATTCTCATTCTGCTGACTTTGCGTGCAGTGGAGGTGTCTGGGTGGGGGAGGTGGGCTGTGGGTTTCCCTAGGCCAGGGCGAGTTCCATAGGCAAGGCCCCTCCATAAGGCAGGCCATGTGGCACCCCACCCCACCTCTGTAGAGTGCCAAGTACACCTAGTCATGCCCCTGTGTCATCTATGTGTGCAGATGTTGTCCATAGCCTTGTAGGCCATTTCCCAGGAATTTAACAGTAGAGCCCAGGAGCGCAGCGTAGTGCAGGGGGCTTCTGTGTCTGTCGTGTCCGCCAACGGTAGCGGTAATGCATGCACTCAACATGTCTTTCTTCTGTCGTCGTCCCCCCTTTTTGTGGTCTCCCTGTTCTTGTGTGCATTAGAATCATCAGGCGGAGGAGCAGTGGCACCGGAGCACGAGGGAGATGCATCCCACATGGCCCTGGAGGGTGAGACTACGGACTCATAGTTCACCAGTGGGACGGAGGGCGAGGGGAGCTCCACGGCGGGGACAGGAGCTGACACCAGCGACACGGACTCGTCCTTTGATGGGAGCTCCCTTGTGGTGGCAGCAACATCTGTGCCCCCCTCATCTACAGGTACAGCTGCCACCCCCCCTACCAGCACCGCCCTCCCAGCAGCCCCTCAGCCTTTGCCCCGTGCCCGCTCACCCAGGAGGGTGGGCATCACCTTCGCCCCAGGCACCTCAGGCCCTGCCCCAGTCACCCCTGCTGTCCTCAGTGAAGAGGCCATTGACCTCCTCAGGTCCCTCACTGTTGGGCAGTCTACCATTTTGAATGCCATCCAGGGTGTAGAGAGGCAGTTGCAACAAACTAATGCATTCCTGGAGGGCATTCATTCTGGTCAGGCGGCCCTTCAGCGAGCTTTTCAGACTCTGGCCTCAGCACTGATGGCAGCCATTGTCCCCGTCTCTAGCCTCCCCCCTCCAACTTCCTCCATTCAGACCCAATCCCCTCTACCTCAGCCTATCCCAAGCACACCTACAGACCAGCATGCACACATGTCAACACACAACGGAAGCTCAGGCAAACATAAGCACCACACATCCCACAGGCACTCAAGCAAGCATCACACACATGCAGACACACCAACATCCACTGCCTCCACTGTGTCCCCCTCCTCCTCATCTCCCTCCTCCCTCCCAGTCTCGTCTACACTCACACCTGCATGCACTACCTCTACAGCCACTATGTCCTTCTCCAGCACACCCACCACCACACCCCGCTCACGTGCAGTCACCACCCCATTACCATTCACACGTCCCCTGTGTCCTCTCCCAGTGTGTCTTTGACGCCCCCTCCCAAGTTACACAAACGCAGGCACACACCCACCCAACAGCCATGAAGGACCGCCAGCAGCTGAGACCCTGCAATGGAGACTGCCATCTCAAGCACCGCTGAACAGGGCACTGCCATCTCAAGCACCGCTTAACAGGGCACCGCCATCTCAAGCACCGCTGAACAGGGCACCGCCGTCTCAAGCACCGCTGAACAGGGCACCGCCATCTCAAGCTCCGCTGGCCCATGAGCGGCAAGGGCACTGACGCAATTGAGTCCGTCACGGGGTGAATGATGCACTCTGGGCACCATGCCCCCTCCTGAACCAGTGGAGACTGTCATCCACTACCTCTGTCCTTAGCAGGATGAAGCACTCTGGGCACCATGCCCCCTCCAGAACCAGTGGAGACTGTCATCCACTACCTCACTCCTTGGCAGGATGAAGCACTCTGGGCACCATGCCCCCTCCAGAACCAGTAGAGACTGTCATCCACTACCTCTGTCCTTAGTAGGATGAAGCACTCTGGGCACCATGCCTCCTCCAGGTCCAGTGGAGACTTTTATCCACTTGTGAGAATGTGGCTTTGCACTCCACAGGATTGAACAGTGGGCAAACCACCCACTGTAGAAACTTGAGAGACTGTGGCTTTGCACTCCCCAGGATTGAACAGTGGGCAAACCACCCACTGTAGAGACTTGAGAGACTGTGGCTTTGCACTCCCCAGGATTGAACAGTGGGCATGTGGCCCCCTCGTGAATTTGGCGTCGTGCACTCAAGCGGCTGAGGTGCCACCCCTTCCCCTCCCCCTGAGGTGCCTGTTTAGTTGCTCTCTGATGCCCCTGCAGTGTTCTCTCCGTCATGGTCGGGGATCTTGTGTGGGCCTCGCCCATACCATGTGGTCCCAGTGTTCCACGGACTTTCTTAGCGCACTACCTGGACTACTATGCTTGGTATATATTATGTACATGGTGTATATATATATTTCTGCCTACTTGCTTTTAATATATTACAATGATTACACTCATTTTCTATTGTCTTTGCATTCTTCCGGGGGGCCTGGGGGTAGTAACTGTGATGTATTGATATCCATTAGTGTGTGTTGTAGTGGGTGAGGGTGGGGGTGTTGCGTGTGTGTCTCCCTGTTTTTTGCCTCCCCCCTCCCCTGTGTCGTAGGTGCAGTACTCACTGTGGTCTTCGTTGCCGGCGTTCGTGCTCCTGGTAGAGGGGCAGGAAGACTATTGCAGGAAGAATTTGGAGTTCCGGGTCCATGGTGTCCTCGTTCCTCGTGGGGTGTGTAGAGGTGAGCGTTTTCCCTTCGGGATTCCTGTTTCCGCAGTGTTTTTATCTGCGGTGAATCTGCCCCGGAAAAGGTGGCGGATTGGCCTGTCATAATAGTGTGGGCGGTACATTGTCTCCCGTCTGTCTGTTGGCGGTGACCGCTGCGCTGTTTGTTTGTACCGCCGTGGCGGTCGGAGTGTTAAAGTGGCTGTCTTTGTTGGCAGTTTCCACCACCGTCGTAATGCAAATTTTTTACCGCCGGCCTGTTGGAGGTCTTACTGCCGCTTTAACACCGACCGCCAGGGTTGTAATGACCACCAAAATAATTTTTGCCATTTACTAAACCATGCAAAGCCACTTTGCATGGTTTAGTAAATAGAAGTTACGGAACGCCACATATAACGCTGTCTCTGATGCTTTGCAGCAGGGAGATATTACATGTGTGTAGCATGGGCATTCCTATGCATGCAATGACATAATCTGTTTCAAACCCAGACTTACAAGAACTTGTACATCTGGGTTTGCCTCAAAATGGTATGCCCTCATGACAGAGGCGCAACAAGAAGAAATATCTTTATTTCTCAGTGTTATATCCTCTTTAACATGTGTGATGCATTCTACAGAGTACATAGAAAGATGAATATGCCTCTAAGGATTGCTTTTGTGCAGGAAGGTAGGCCTTCCTGCACAAAAACAATCCTGCTTGTAACGCAAGCATCCTTGCACTATGGCAAAAGGGTGCCTGCATTGGCGTTAGGCAGCAAACAGTGCACAGAACAAGAAAAGAGCAGAAATACTCCTTATCTGTGGAAATAAGGAGCATTTCTGTTCTTTCCCTTTCATGCAATGCAGCACAGCAGATTGCCTTGTTGTGGTGCATTGCATGAAATAAATGTAGGCATCCCCCAAGTTACTACTTAAAGGCTTCCTCTCTGGGTCCTCCCCGGAGGGTAGTGGCGAAACAACTAAAACTCCTTAACAGATACACAATCCTGGAGGCAGCGAGGAAAAGAAGTCACTTCAACTTGGTAGCAGGCAAAGTGATGCTATTCCCAGACTACACGCTGGCTGTCCAACACCACCATACTTCCTTCCTTAGTGTAAAACCTGAATTGAGAGACCTGGGCCTGAAGTATGCTCTGAGGTTTCTAGCAAAACCTAAAGTTATAACAAACCAGTGCTCTTCAGCACCACAATTGGGTAATAGTATTATTAGGTGAACAGCACTTGAATCAGTTATTAACCTTCTGTTGAACAAAATTGCATATATCGACATAGTATGAAGGGTTTTGTGTGGAACACAGTGTGTACTCTATGCATGCATTTGAATACAGTAAGTGTCCCTAAAAGCTTAAACACATTTGGCCAGTGGCATGTGGAACATGATGCATGCCACGCTATGAATGCTTGTGCAGTGCATTAATCTTGAATCCTTTCTTTATTCACCATGTATTTATGCATCATGGCCATCTTGCCAAATTTAGGGACATATTTACAAGGCCCTAATGCCGACTTAGTGTCTTTTTTGTTAGGCTAAGGCTGCGCTAACCAGTCCCCCGCCCTGCGCCATATTTACAAAGTAGCACAATGCAAGCAGTGCGCCACTTTGTAACCTCTTCCCCACATTATAGCTGTGCCAGGTATGATGTATGCCAGGGGGACTTCCCCCGCAGGGAGGCTCAAAACAATGGTGCAGTGAAATTTACAAGATTTCACTGCACTATTCTAGCATCATTTTTTAACGCCTGCTCAGGGCAGGCGTTAAAGTGACGCTAGTGCATTCGCCTATGGGTCTCCCTGTGTTTTGCTGGACTAGAACCAACATTTTTGGTGCTAGTCCAGAAAAGCACCACAGTAGCATTAAAAATGTTGACACTATTGTCCTAACATGCCCCATGGTGCACTGTATTGTAAATACAGCACTACCATGGTGTCGTTAGGGGGGCATAGGGTGATGCAAGGAAACTGGCACATCTGAGCCGATGTGCCAGTTCCTTGTAAATATGCCCTTTACTCTTTTACAGATACAAGAATCAAGAGGGTGAAGATCGTAAGATACGTGAAGAGCACCCAAGAGACTCATGCGTTTAGTGTGCACGCGCACACATTTTAGGGCTTAGGTAGTCCTGAAAACTTGGTCCCGAAGAAAGCCACTGTGACTTTTTTAGCACTTTCTATTGGCTGGAACGTGTCGACCAATCACTAGACTAATCAGCAGGATGTGTGAGATTACTAAATTATCATTGGACATCCACCACTGTTTTTAAACCTGCCCCAGGAGTCCTTCATTAGATTTTTTTCCAGCCCTTTTTGGGTGGATATCCTGGAGGCAGTTTTACAACTTTCACTGACACATTCACCTCACTTGAGGATCAAAACCAGCTCCGTTGTCATCAGGCGCCGTAGCACACCTAAGATTCATTTGGCATCTTAGGTGGGAACCCAATGATGAAGCATGACACCAACTAGGTTCTTAAAACCCATATTTTTTTTTCATGAATGGCAGTTAATTGGCATGGATGACACTAGACAGACATTGCAATAAGCTTGTTCTGTGTGTTATGATATTTGCGGCTAGGGAAGAGGGGCGGGCTTTTTTTTCTCACTCTCCTTGTTGTTTTGAGTAAACCATGCAAAGCCACTTTGCGTGGTGTAGTAAATACAAACTCACACAATGCTGTGTATAGCGCTGTCTGCCATGCCATGTGTCAGGGAGGTGTTACAATGGTGTATCATGGGCATTCCCATGCATCCAATGATATAGTTTCATTCAAACACAGATTTACAAAGACTTGAACATCTGGGTTTGTGTCAAAATGGTGTGCCTACCTGACAGAGGCACAACAAGGAGAAATATCTTGATTTCTCTGTGTTACATCCTCTTTAACATGTGTGATGCATTCTACAGAGTACATAGAAAGATGAGTATGCCTCGAAGGATTGTTTTTGTGCAGTAAGGTATCCCTTCCAGCACAAAACAATCCTGCCTGTAACATAAGCATCCTTGCACTATGGAAAAGGTGTGCCTGCATTGGCGTTAGGCAGCACACACTGCACCAGCTCAAGAGGAGAGCAGAAATACTCCATATCTGTGGAAATAAGGAGCATTTCTGCTCCTTCCCTTTTACGCAATGATGCGCAGCAAGTTACCTTGTTGTGATGCGTTGCATGAAATAAAAGTAGACATCCCCCAAGTTCCTACTCAATGGCTTCCTCTCTGGGCCCTCCTGGGGCGATAGTGGCGAAACTACTAAAACTCAGAGACACAGTCCTAGTAGCAGCGAGGAAAAGCAGTCACTACAGCTTTGTAGCAGGCAAAGTGATGCTTTTCCCAGACTACACGCTGGCTGTCCAACACCGCCATACTTCCTTCCTTAGTGTAAAACCTGAATTGAAAGACCTGGGCCTGAAGTATGCTCTGAGGTTTCTAGCAAAACCTAAAGTTATAACAAACCAGTGCTCTTCTTCACATTACCCGAGAAGTCATGGGGCTTGGCAAGCAGCACAGAGCTGTGGGTGAGAAGGAACCTTGAAAACAGTTATGATCTCTGCCCCTCGGCGACTGAGGAGTGGTTACCGACCCATACAGAAGCACCGTCATGGGATGGCACTGGTGCCTGCTCTGTCCCAATCACTGGAGGACAAGAGGGTGGCATTGAAGATGCCAACATTGCTCCAAAGGTGGAGTGAGAGCACCACCACCGATGAAACAGACTCAGACGACACTGATTATGAGACGTCTTTGCAAACAGCAACACAGAAGGTCTCCCCATCGTGACACCACAGACAGACAGATTTGCTGTAAGTACAAAATCTGACATCACAGAGCTATGGGTGACCTGGCAAGTTATAACACGTTTACTCTCCTCTACCTTCAAGTTTGACTGAACTTAAAGCTTAATTATTACTTACATGGGCAGAGTTTGGAGGGTGGTGGCCTGGGTCTATACTGGAGAGGCTGCGGGAAGTGCTACCACGCTGAGAGGTCCCTGGTACTTTCAATGAAAATACAATTTGTTTCTTGATCAAGTGCACCGGCAGTGTTTGCCTAGTCTGGATGTGTGTGGGCTACGAGCGGGAGCAATAGGTTTTCATTCAACTGAGCTCACTCTCCCTTCTTCTGTGAGCCTCTACTATATGCAAAGAGTAGGTTAAGGCTATATGACCATGTTCGGACAGATGATAGTTATTTCATTGTCCGAGGGACAGTATCTTGCGATTCCTTCGAATGGGCTGGCTCGTACCAAGGTACATGGAAGGATAATGCCCCAGGACGTGCAGGAACTGGAGGAGTCAGAAAACATTATTAAGGATGAGGGGATGACTATCAGGTCTTCAGTGCAGATCAGACACCATAGGCCTGCAGTCTATACAAGAGTCACTTGGAACATGCAGGACATGGATACAGTTAATAAATGGTCCAAAATACATGCCTTCTTTACACAAAATGTGACTGAAGCAGCCTCCCTACAAGAAGCCCACTTAACAGGATCGGAGCTGAACTACATGAGTGATGGAGAAGCCTGGTGCACCATCCCACTTATTCATCATACGCTGAGGGGTTTTAGTCTGGGTTAGGCCAGGGTTTCCCTTTCAGCCTGATTCGGTGCTGCTGGACCATCGAGGGCAGATATGCTACTTTGGAGGGCAAACTAGATTTCACCTCAGTGGTGCTGAGTAGCATTTATGCCCCTAACAGTGATCCATCTGGATTCTTAGCATCACTGTCATTAAAGTTTGTATAATAGATTAATCTTCCAGTGGACAGATCACAGACCCCACATACTTTGTACATTATACTAAGACGTTTAACACACTGCCCACTGGAGGACTCCTGGCACAGCAGGAATCTGGGTTCAGATTTACCAAGGGCTTGCACTGACCTTGCATCACGCATGGTGATGCAATGAGAATGCAAGCCCTTAAGTGAGATCTACTATGTCACGCAGAGCCACCTTGTGTGGCTCTGCGTGGCATCGTAAATCTGGAGTGACGCAAAGCAGTGCAAGTTGCTGCCTTGCGTCAGTCTGCCCTGGGAAGGCGTTCCATGGGAGGAACATGGTGTTAAAATGCATCCACCCATTGTTTTTGGTGCATTCCCAGATTTACTAACAATAATAGACCTGGGAATGCGTCAGAATGCTACGCCTCTCCCCTGGGAGGTGAAACGTGGGGAAATGTGTTTATTTCTCCTCGTCTTCCTCCTTCTATGTGTGCTGCATTTTGCAGCACACATATATAGAGGGAAATGCCTCAGAGGATTGCTTTTTGAGAAGGGAGGTGTCCCTTCCTGCACAGAAACAATTCTAACTGCAACACAGACACCCTTGCTCCACGGTGCAAGGATGCCTGCATTAGCTCTTGGCAGTCACCAGTGCATCACCTGAGAGAGAGACAGCAGGATTGTGCCATATTTTAATAGATAAGGTGCATTCCTGCCTTCTATATTTGACGCAACACAACAAGTTGTCTTGCTGCTCTGTATCAAATGTTAGTATATCTGCCCCGTAGTGGCTAGAGAGTAGCCTTTATCCTCAGTGAGAATGAATGGAACCATGCAATGGCCAAACTTCACAAAGTATCCTGCAATGCTAAATTTAAATAGATCCACTTTAACTTTTTGCATAGGACTTACCTGACCCCATGACAAATTAATAAAATTAATGTCCCAGAAACCATCTTTAGTGCCCCAGGAAACCATCAAACCCAAGCTGGGTTCATCCACATGGCATGGAGATGCCCACTAAGTACAAAATACTGGAAAGGGCACAGTAGTATAGAGGGATATTTGTTGGAGTTTTCCTGCTGCCCTAAAGGACTCAGAGCACAATTGATGTTTCCATCGATGTCCTCTACTAGTGTCAAGGACAGCCATTTCTGCTATAGCCCAATGTGTAAGTTTTGTGTGCGATCAATTACTTCCAGACTAGTGGCCTGGAAGTAATTGATCGCACACAAAACTTACACATTGGGCTATAGCAGAAAGTGCTGTACTTCACAAAGAAGAAAAAAAGGACTAAGGATATGCCCTATAGCACATAATTGGGGTGACATACTGCATAACGTGTTAAATGGAAACAGTAATGACAACATGCCCCTGTGACTTTCCATATCAGCACTAAACAAAGGACAACACTTGTACGCTTCTTCTGGGAGAAGATACTGATAGCATGCAAGAAAGTGGCTTTACGAAAGACCCTTGGTAAACATACAGTAAACAACATGCCACTGTCATGGTGAAGATGGTCAGAACGACCACAGATATAGGTCTGGGTACATTAATGTGCAACCTAATCTGCAGTTTTTAATGATGCTTGTCCTTCTGTGTTCAGTTACATAGATTTAGCACAAAACATTGTCACCATGATGCAAGAAAGATGGGTTAAAAAAGTAGGCTAAGACAAGGACATTCAACTGCTCCTTTGGTGTGGCCCCACCTTATCCATAAGCGTGCAGTGGTGGACATGAAGCAACCACATGATGATGATGGACATCTCCTGGTTTTGAGGTTTTGCAAAAATACCCCTACCCCATAATATCACTATAGATGTTCCCACTTTTCTTAGCACAAGCCACATGCACCATTTCATCTCATCCACTGGTCCCAGCAGCGAACAGGAAAGCAAGCTGCTCACCCTGCCACACAGGGGCATGATAGATGATAGCTTACACTCCTAAATCAGGATCAGAGCTAAGTGACCCAAGGAAGGCTTGATCTTATGTCATTTGAAACACGAAATCACTATTTTTATGTATCTTCCCCAATCAAAGATGTACCTGGTGGTATCTGAACAGTGAGACAAAGAGGTGAACAGAAGTGTGAACCTTGCGATATGATTCATGATGGATTGCAATGAGATAAGAGGTTCCTATAATGAAGTGGGTTTTGCTCGCTAATGGGGTGCATTTTCTGGTCCTTTCAGAAGTGCAGAAGGGTAGGAGCAGTCTTTTGGCTGATGGAGATGTTGCTCTAGATTCTGTGTTTGTAGATTTACAAAGCCTGCCTTCTAGTAATTTTTTGTTGTTTTTCTTTTTCAATCAATCAATTAATCGGCATTTGTAGAGTGCAGCACTATCACCCGTGTGAGTATCTGGGTGCTGGGGTGCGAGGTCTCTGTCGATAAACCAGGTCTTGAGTTTCTTTCTGAAGTCCGCAAGGGAGGATGCTGTTTGAAGGTGGAGGGGCAGGTCATTCCAGGTCTTGGCAGTGATGTAGGAGAAGGAACGGCCACCACTGCTGCTGTGATGGATTTGAGGGCTGTGCGAGGGCTAAAGGGGAGGAGCACAGGTGTCTGGCGGATTTATGGAAGTTCTGTCAGTGGCTGATCTAGAGCGCTCCTTCATCGTGTCAGTCCTTGTATGCATGGGTGAGGATCTTGAACTGGCATCTCTTCTGGATGGGGAGCTAGCAGAGGTTTCTGAGGTGGGGATGATGTGGGCCCATTTGGTGAGGTCCAAGATGAGTCTAGCTGCCACGTTTTGTATGGTCAGGAGTCTTCTGAGGAGTTGGGTGGAGATACTGGAAAATAGTGCATCGCCGTAATCGAGCCGGCTGGTGATAAGGGCCTGGGTGATGATTTTCCTAGTGGTGAGTGGGATCCATCTGAAGATTCTGCAGAACACGTGGAGGGTGTGGAAGCAGAAGAACACAACTCAGGTGTTTGTCTGTTTCATTATCAGTACGCTGTTGAGGATGATGCCGAGGTTGCATGCATGGTCTGTCGGCACAGGAGTGAATCTGAGTTCAGCTGGCCACCAGCTGTGGCCCAAAATGCATGTGTATCTTCCGAAAATCAGTACCTCTGTTTTGTCAGAGTTGAGTTTGGGGCCATTGACTTTCATCCAGTTGGCTTCTATGGTCATGCTGTTGCAGTAGGGGAGCCTTCGGTGAGCGAGAGGATGGGCTGTGTGTCGTCTGCGTAGGATATTAGGTTGAGACCTTGGGAGGGGGTGATGTAGGTGTTGAACAGTGTGAAGCTGAAGGATCATCCTTGGGGTACGCCACATATGGTGTTTAGTTATGTTTTATATTTATTTTCATCCGAATGGGGTATCAAGATGCTAACAGGTCATAAATAAGTTCCTTCTGAGGCTGTCAAGTGCCAACATTAGATGCAGTGAAAGAGCAAAGTCTTGAGCCCCCTCCTACATCTCAAGAGCCAGAATGTGGAAAATTATACAATAAAATAAATTGTTTGAACCCTTTTCTAAACAAGTATATACATATATAAAAAAAAAACTTGGGAGCAGCACCCCCTAAATGCTCCTGGAGAGAGGACTGGCGCTTCCATAAGGCGAGGAAAGGCAGTAGAACCAGAGAAAAGTTTAACCAGCCTGTGTGTGGGGAGCGCTCTCACAGGTGAATGTTATTTTGCCTGGAGCCTTTGCACCCTACAAGCCTGGGCCCGCTTGCTTACAGAGATATGGGGCTCCCTTGAGAACATTCCGTAGGGTTCCTTCCAGCACCCAGTCCAGCCCTGCGATCTGCCAAGGGTGCTGGGGTTCGCTAGACCATGGTGGCCGCGTCATCTACTCCTGGCCGCCTGATTATGGATACCCTGGCAGCAGGAAGTCCGGTTTGTAGACTCGGGTTACACATGTTTTTGGTTATTTCACACTGCTGTGATCTTCTGAGGATCAGATCACCGCATAATTTGGAGGAGAGGGCACGGGTGCGCACAGAGAGATCTTGGTAAGCCACACGTCTCTTGACTTAGTGGTTTCTGGTTGCAAAAAACACCCTTAATGAATGTTTGACAAGCCCCGAAAGCAAACAGGCCGTGAAAGCCCTGGGTGGGGTTGGGTTACAGTGAGTCTTAGAGGACGCATTCCAGCTGAGACTTTACAATAACTTGTTCTGCCCTGGAGGGAGCGCCCTCCCTTCCGCCCGCTCTAGTGTTAAGCATTTCCGGCCACCCTGGGCTGAGTGGTCGATTTGTGGCCTCTTTAAAGCCATTGACAATACTGCGCATATGATAGATCTGCAGGCACTGGAGGGGGCGTGGCAGGTGCGCCTCTCCAGTGGCGGAATGTGCATGGATCCAAGGCAGCTTTTAACCTCCTCTCCATGTGTGCCTAAGAGGCCCAACAAGGTACACAAGAGCTGCGCCAGTGTTTGCCCAAGCACAGTGGGAGGTGAGACCTTCCGCCCTAATTACCCATCATGTTGGGGCCATTCCTTGGGACATCATCCCTTTCACCCTCGTTCACCTAGCCTCTCCCCACCTGGTGAAACACTCCGGCTGTGCTGGGGTGCAGCACATCCTCCTGCTGGAGGGACTGGGGCGTACAAATGATTAGGCCTCATCTACACCTGGGGGATGCCCCCTGTATGCCCAGAACTGAGGGGCAGATTTACAAGAAAGTGGCTCATCATATATGATGCGCCACTTTTCTTCCGTCCCCTACCAGCACCTAACGACACCATGTTTGCACCATATTTACAATACGGAGCACCATGTCGGTCGTTAGCACATCACCAACATTCGTTATGCTATTGTGGTGCTTTGCTACACTAGCGTAAAAAAAATGTTGATGCTAGTGCAGCAAAGCACAGGGATGCCCATTGAATATGAGTGTGTCATTTTAACGTCCGCTCTGGGCCGATGCTATAAATGACAGAAAAAATGGCGCAGTGAAATGTAAATTTCACTATGCCATTTTTTCAGGCCTTTTTGTGCCATAATGCCCCCCTTGCATACATTATGGCCTGACGCAGGCATAATATGGCACCAAAGGTTACAACGTGGCGCAATGCAAGCATTGCACCACTTTGTAAATATGGAGCGGCAGAAAAGCAAACTTAGCATAAGTAAATGACGCTATGGTGTGCTAAGGAGCCGTAAGGGGCTTGTAACTATGCCCCTAAATATCACCACCATTGTGCCCAGGGTCGTAACAGAGACCCTCACGTTGTGGGTGGGTCCCATGGTTCTTTGCTTTGGTGGGGGCCCCCGCACCCTCTAAGCCAAGCCACTGCCTACTTTGCAAAATGCATGCATTGGCTTGCAATAAAAAATTGTTAAACGTTTGGGAAAGCCACTCTGCTGTCCGGAGCAGCCCCAATTGTTCAGGGGGCCCCCATCGAACCTAAGACCCATTAATATCAGTGTAAATGGGAGGCACCAGGCTCCCTCTTTACATTCGCAGGTGGGCCTCATCGTTTTGCTTTACACTACTGACTGTACCTTGTCCGGCGGCAGTATTAGCCACAGGGCAGTGGCATAACAAAGGCCCCTGCAGCCCCCGTGAGGGGGCACCCCAAGCTCCAAGGAGCCCCTGCAGCAAAGTACCCTTCCCTGAGAGCTCCTAAATGAGTCTGGAGGCGGCCCCCTCCATGTACTTTTCAGGGGCCACACCTCAAGTTTTGCTATGCCTGTGCCAGAGGGGTAGCTGGCCCATGGTAATAGGGCGGTAGCAGACACTAGCACATGAGCACGGTGGACTGCCTAGCTGTCAAGTGCAGTCGTTGCCAACCTGTGGTTCGGGGACCCCTGAGGGTCCGCGAAGCATCCTAAGGGGGTCTGCAACTGCTTAGAAAATTAAATTATACTAACAGAATAATAAAGTATATATAAATAAGGTGGCTAAATGTACAACTGAACATTTCAAAACATAATGTAAATGTCAAGGAATTTGAAATTGGAGGCTAAAAATTAAATTAGTATCCTAGGTTTGATTCATGGGAGCAGTGCAGATGCATCAAACAGAATATATGACGATGTGTGGCTTCAATTGAATTGAGAAAATCTCCAAACTTCCTATTAAAGTTATTGTTTTTTTTTTTTTTTTTAGATTTGTTTGCAAATTAAATATAATTTGTGTACGTGTTTGAAAGAATGTTTGTTTCTGTATTTTTTGTGCATTATTTAGCATTTCAAATCATCAACAATGTTTAGGCCTGGGTTCTCGGCTTCCAGGAATGACTCAGTGGGGGTGGAGGGGTCTTCTGATTCCAATTATGATTCAGCGGGGGTCCCCGGGTTCCAGTAATGATAAAGTGGGGGGTCCACAGAAGTCTAAAGGTTGGGAACCACTGGTCTAGTGGAGCTGGCATCTCACTGTGCACGGGATTCCCCAGGCTTGGGACCCCCCGGACTTCGGTAACCCCCCTCGCTGACACCTAGCACGCACGCTTTATAGAGAGGAATCCCATTTTGTACCATGCATGTGCACAGTGTGTCCGTGGGGGTGACCGGGGGAGTATAACAACCCCCGGGGCTAAAGGACTCAACAACGTTCCACTTACCTATGCACTCTGCATGTAATCAGGCCGCCGAGGCCTAAAGGTCTGCAAGTATACATGACCCACGCATATCTTATCTCCCGCAGTCCCCCACACCACTGAGATACCTACCAGGGGCTCTATTTCTTGTAGATTTGCACCATCTATTTCAGGTGCATTTTTCACAAACAGTGTTCCTGTACATGTGCTGGTCACCGACCACGGGAGCACCGCCAACAGGCTGGCGGTGCTCCCAAGGGCATTCTGACCGCAGCGGTTCAGCCGCGGCCAGAAAGGGTAAACCGGCGGTCTCCCGCCGGTTTACCACTGCCCTACAGAATCCTCCATGGCGGCGGAGCGCGCTCCGCCGCCATGGGGATTCTGACACCCCCTACCGCCATCCTGTTCCTGGCGGGTCTCCCGCCAGGAACAGGATGGCGGTAGGGGGTGCCGCGGGGCCCCCGTAAGAGGGCCCCACAAAGTATTTCAGTGTCTGCAATGCAGACACTGAAATACGCGACGGGTGCCACTGCACCCGTCGCACCCCTGCAACTCCGCCGGCTCCATTCGGAGCCGGCATCCTCGTTGCAGGGGCATTTCCGCTGGGCCGGCGGGCGCTCTTTTGGAGAGCGCCCGCCGGCCCAGCGGAAATGTAAGAATGGCCGCCGCGGTCTTTTGACTGCGGTGCGGTCATTTGTCGGCGGGACTTTGGCGGGCGGCCTCCGCCGCCCGCCAAAGTCGGAATCAGGCCGATATTTCGCTCACGTGCTAATATGTTTTGCACACATGAGCACTCGAAACATACCTTTCCGGAAGAGGGCTCCAGCTTTTCTCCCCAGGGACAAGGGAATGATTTAATGTTGTTTTTTTTTTTAGTGAATGAAATCTTTGCAAAGAATTAAGTTAGACCGGAGGCAACCGAAACTCGTGTAATAAAACACTTATGTAAACACTATAAAATACAATTACAATAAAAGTGCAAAACAGAGACAGATGGCAGTTGAAAAGCACATAAAGGTCGGCATGGACATAAACCTTGAGGAGAAGAGCATCAGTCATTCTAAAGACAGGACTGATCTTAAGCAGTAGTGTGGACAGAATAGAAAAGGCTCAGAATCCGTGTTACTGACGGAGGCAGGATGCAGGGTAGTAAAAACGCGGAACACTGACGAAGAAATAGGGAATTACAGGAGCATTTTAGCTTTGGCGGTAAAAAGAAGCGTAAAAGTACCATGTACACAGAGACGCAAGAGTACAAAACGCAGTGAGACGCTCGGGTCTGGGGCTAACGACAGCCCGCAGCAGCCTGTCCGAGGCCTCGTTCCTCTGTCATAAAGTGACAGAGAACCTACAATTTCCTGCCTTCCTGGTACCTACCTTCTCCCACTATAAATTCTAACTTACAACATTTGGCGGTGATCCCCAAACTTACCATGCTAGGTCTGCAGGTCTACGGCTGTTGGTCGCCACATCTAGGGCCTGGAACGCCTTACCTGCCTCTCTGTAGACCAAATACAACCAAGGTTAGTTCTGAAAATAATAAAAAATTCACCTGTTTGATGCCATAGTATAACAGTGAACTAAGTGGCATATCCACAGGCGCCTTGCGCTGCACTAGCGTAAATTATTTTTTACACTAATGCGGCGGGAAACAGGCCCCCACCGAGTACCATATTTACAGAGTGGCACAATGCTAGCATTGCACCACTTTGTAACCCCTTGTGCCACATTACACCTGTGCCAGGCATAATGTATGTAAGGGGGGTTGTTCCCCCACAGGGAGGCCAAATAAATGGTGCAGTGAATTTTACAAGGCCCAAGGCAGGCATTAAAGTGACGCTACTGCTTTATCCTATGAGCTTTGCTGGGCTAGCACCAAAAGTTTGGGCGCTAGCTAGCAAAGCGCCACAATAGCATCAATATTGATGCTATTACGCTAACAAGCGCCATGGTGCACTGTATTACCTACCATGTATAATCTACCATGGTGTCGTCAGGCCAACGCAAGGAGTGAGATGTGTTGTTAGCTCACAGTGGACTTCGAGCCGCCCATTGCTTACCATTGGTTGGCCATGTTGTCATTGTCATTCGCTTGCTTCTTATTCGTTAGCTTGTGCGGGCTTTCTTTGCTTCCGTCCTGTGTTTGCCCCACCTCTGGAGTATGGAGACTTTAGTTGTGTCCTTTAACTGCTTGCTTTCCAAGCACTACTTTTCTCTTTTTGTTTAAGCACTCCATGAGAGTCCATTTGTTTTCCACCTGTCTTCCTTCTGTGCTTCTCTTTCCCCTGTTGTGCTCTGTTTCTCTCTCTCTCGTGTGCTTCGCCCTGCCAGCTCCACACTGATCTCTCTCTCTTGCTTTTCTCTCACCTGCCCCACTGCGTTGCTTTTGACCCACAACAGCACCCTCCATGTTGCTTCCGCTCCTGCCCACTGTGTTGCTTCCCCGAACCATGCTTTCTATGTTGCTTCTGTCCTGCATCAGCAGCCTCCGTGTGGCTTCTGCCTCCTGCCCTGTGTTGCTTCCCCTCATCCGCATCCTCCGTGTTTCTTCTGCTTCCCACCCACACTCCTCTTGTTTTGCTTACACCAGCTGTTGCTTCTGTTCCTCGTTCGGCTTCCACATTTGCTTTAAACAAAAAAAAAAGATTTTTTTTTCTTTTTGATTACTGATCAAACTCAGATTCTTAACTAAAAATAAAAAACAAAGTGGGAGCATCGTTTTGTAGGCATGCGCATGCACAGTGCGTATACCTACAAAATCATGTGGCTGGCCGCAGCAAAGGCGTTGTATACTTTAAACATGCTGCACTGCATTCAGGATGCTGTACAGCTTGGCACCTAACCATTTGTAGTAGGTCCTAAAGGCGCAGACTATTGGCTGTGCCAATGCTTGTTTAGCTTGTGGGCCCAGAGGACCTTAGACTGAGCCACAGCCATAGTCATCTTGTTTGAGCCAGGCTCGAACCTTCATTTGCTCACTTACATCTGGCTTTTGCTTGCGATTTCAAGCATGGCACATCAAGTGGAGAACAACATGTGCTCGTATTTTCTTTCAATTAGCCCAAAACTGGTACTAAAAGCAAACTCAAGATCTGAGAGCATAATTGAAGCTCACTCTAAATTGAAGCTATTGCAAGTCCAGTGCAAAATATTAATCACTCTTGTTCAACAGTAAAGGGCTTGGAGCCCACCCATTGCTCACCATCCATTTGCTTCATGTCACTCTTCTTTGCTGCCTTCTAATTGGCCAGCACAAGCCAGGCATCACTTGCTTTTCTTTCTGTGGAGCATGGACCATGCACAGATTGCTTCAACGTAATTAGCTGCCACCCACTGATTGCGCTGTGATTGAGGTACACATTTCAAGACACTTCCTGTGTTTCCAGTTCTCATGCTGCTTTCCCCATTTATTCTATTTTCAAACACATTTTTGGACACTTTTTATCCATGCCTGCATCATTTGGTTGACTCCTACAGCTAAAATAAAATTATATTTAACGTGAGTTGGATTGAAGCCTTTATAATGTATAAATGTGACAGTAACAACACATTTATACCTTCATAATACGTGTCACCACACACCTATTTTCATCGCCTTTCAGGAATTCATCCCCTTTATGACTCATACCTTTGCACTGATTTTAAATTCAGTTCCTTGTTTAAGTTATTTACACCCATAACTGTTCTACTCTATGCTACTCTACTCTATGCTACTCCACTCTACTGCACTCCACTCCCCTCTACATTGCTCTCCACTACTCTAAACAGCTGTATGCCATGCCATGCCACGCCACTCTATGTACTCCACACCCTACCACTCCATGCCACTCTGCACCACTCTATGGCACTCCACACCACTCTATGGCACCCTAGTCTTCACCACTCTACGGCACTCCACTCCACTTTATGCACACCACTCCACCCTAGTCTACGCCACTCCACGCTACACAATGCCACTCAAATCAAATCAGAAAGCGCAGCCACTTGTAGAGTGTTCCAGCGCTAAGCAGACTAGGAAACCGACCTGAGCAAGATCTAGCCTAATGATTTTTAAGGTTTTGTTTGAAGGCAAGATCATTCTTTGTGGCCCAGGGGTCCAAAGGAGGAGCGCTTAAAGCCTTGGTTGCGAACAGGGCAAAGGAAGAGCCATTCCAATTTTTATTCTTAAATCGTGCCAGCACAGCGCCAAAGAGCGGAGGGATCTGACAGTATACTAGGCCAACCTGATAGAAGCCCCTATGGGCCAGAGTGAGACATTTGAACTTGACCTTCTCTTTAATAGGTGGCCAATGCAGCTCCTTAAGCTGATGACGGTTAGACTTAGTAGTAGCCAGGTGGCCACATTTTGGACCACCTGAAGTTTCCGTAGATGTTAGGCCAGAAGACCCACATAGAGAGAGAATTAGCATAGTCTAGCTGGGATGTGATGAGAGCATGAATAACCATCTTCTGGCAAGTACCAAGAGAAGGTGTAAACATTTCTTCATAGATTTGAGAAGTCCAAAACAAGCGCCAACCACTGCTAACACCTGAGGCACGAAGGACATAAGGTTGTCAAATGTAATCCCCAAAGTACGCACTGATGAGCTGGGGGAAGTATAAGATCAGGCCAACAGTCTCCATCCCGGAAGGGTGTTGGGGAACCAAATAACAGAATCTCTGTTTTTCTGGTGTTGCACTGTAGATTGCTGTGTTGCATTTACTGAAAAACAGCCACTAGGCAGGGCTTAAACCTGCTATAGACATCAGTCTCATTCATATCTAATGCTAGCAGGATCTGTATATCGTCAGCATAAGACATGATCTGTATGTCAAAGGATTCCACCAGTGACGCTAAGGGGGTTCATATAAACATTAAAAAGCATCGGACTCAGAGCAGAGCCTTGGGGAATCCCAAATTTTAGAGCTTTAGATTTCAGGGCAAGTGGTGGCTTCTGTTCAGTAAGAAAGAGTGGATCCAAGCTAGGGCCGATCCTCCAATGCCCATATATTCCAGACCCTGGAGGAGAATGGCATGAGAGACAGTGTCAAAGGCTGCAGATAAGTCTAACAATATCAGCATGACCTGTTTCGCTTGGCCCACCACCATCTTGATGTAATCAATCACCTCGACCATGGTAGTTTCCATACTAAAACACAGGCGGTAGCCAGAGTGGCCTTGGTGCAGAGATGTTCCAAGAAATTAGACAACTGGCCATTAATACTCTTCTCCAGTATTTTAGATAAAGCAGGCAGTAGAAAGATAGACCTGAAATTGCTTAAAATTGATCTATCTGCCAACGTTTTTTTCAATAAAGGTATCAATCAGGCTTGTTTTCAACAGCTAGGACCAGTTGCAGATTGTATAGAACTATTCAGGAGGAGGTTTAAAACAGGGTTGATAGCATTCAAACAGGCAGTTAGAATTCAGGGAGGGTAAGAGTTGTCAGGAGTGCCAGACTTACATGATTTCAAGGCCTGTCCAGATTCCTCCAAGAAAATTGTGGAAAACACACAGAGGAAGGAGGAAGAATTTGTAGCTGGAAAGAAGGGCAAATCATCTATCCAACTCCACTCTAGATGGCCCTCCTCAGAACACATGGAACTAAGAGCTTTCACAATACCAGTAATTTTGCAATTAAAGAAAAGAGATAATTCCTCACACAGATTAGGAGAGCCCTTTAAAGGCTATGAAAGGAGGGAAGATTTCCTGACTATCTTGAATAGGTCTCTGGATGTATTGTCAAGCTCAGCAATTTGGTTGGCAAAGAAGGCTGCTTGGGTTTTCCTGATAGTTACATGGTAGTTCTACAGAGCCTTTTTATAGAGTCATTTGTCTCCGAGACAGGCACTCCGTCTCAGGAATTAGCAGGTCTGTGCCATCTCGTATGGGTGCAACAGCCAGGCTTTGGCAGCCATGGTGTCAGACTCAATTTTCCCACTCATCAAAGTAGGGGATTTCTCAAGAAATGGCAATATTTTACTACTGGGGACTTTGGATCAATTTCTATACTGCACAGCAAGCTCACATCTTCTGCCTGATGAAACTGGTGCAATTTTCCAGGCAAAATGGATTATAGCATAGTCAGACCACTCAATAGTTCTGATTTTCATAATGTTTACAAGGCAATTAGAGATTGTAGGGTTCAGAAAATGGCCAACCGAGTGGGTTGGTTGATTAACAGATTTACTCGGATTCCAGGCAGTCATGTTATTAAGCAAAAGTTTGGCTTGAGGTTCAGAAGAGTTATCCAAATGTAGATTAACTCACCTTACACTGTGAAATTGGAATACTGAAAGAGATATTTGGATAAACCCTCACCCAGAGAGGAGAGGAATTCTCCTGCATACCCCGGAGGCAGGTAAATCAAAGCGACAGCCAAAGAATTATTGGCAGATAAGGACAGACAAAAACCCACGTATTATGCCCAAGGAGGTCTATAAGCTCAAACGAGACACATTTGAAGCTTTTCTTAAAAAAACAATGGCAGCACTCCCTCCTCTCTTCCATACTCTGTGGCAATGCTGAATATTGTAACTCCAAAGAATCGCAAGCGCAACTCCCGTAGGCGAGAAATGCGACATCTATGTGTTAAGTTCTTGGTATTCAAAAGTCAGGATCTTCAGTATTTTGCAAAGAACTTTATTTCAAGGAAGACACCAACCAATTCATGTCTTCTCCACCCAGCACATCCATCCCAACCACCCCCTCTAGAACACACCCGCCCCTTCCTTCCAATAGAATACAATGATCAGAATGGGCAGACCACTGCATTCTGTGAATTACTTAACCACATCATAACACTATGGGCCTCATTACGACCCTGGCGGTCTTAATACTGCCAGGGCCGTGGTGGCAGTCGGACAGCCGTCAATGTGGCGGTCCGAGAGTTACATTATGACTGAGGCGTTTGCGCCACAGTCAGACCGCCAGCACTGCCACTTCTTTTCTACTGGACTTGGCAATGAGCAGTGCAGGGGCCCCCACGGCCAGCCCCGTTGCGTGCACCCTAAGCACCTCAACATTGCCGCTGACTCTATTATGATCCAGCGTCAATGTTGTGGGCTCTTTACCGCTGGAGTTTCCACCCGCTGACCCAGCATGAATCTCGTAATAGGGGCCCCGGGAAGTGGATCGCACTTGCAGTAACCTGACTGCGGGACTTTGGCAGATGGCCTCTCCTGTCCACTGAAGTCGTAATTAGGGGCTATGTCTCTGTGAAGAATAGAATATCTTTTCCTCCAAGAGTAGGTCGAAAATGTTTTGTGAGAGTGCGTATGCTAATTAAGACAGCACAAATTCTAATAGAGTCCCCTGAGCTTCTGAGATGAGATGATTACGTGTTAGAGTGAACTGTATACCACCCTGGGAAACAGCATGGACAATGAGCACACACCGGAGGCAAGGGTCCAGAAGGAAAAGTCCACATCCCTCTGAAGTATGGTTTCAAACGCAGGGCAAGACGAGCAGCGAGAGAAGAAAAAATGTGCTAGCCATTGCAGAGAAGGAACAGGCAAGATGACTGACGCTGAGCGCGGGCAGAGATCAGATGAGTGCAGACAGTCTTGCCTTAGGGGTGCATTCGGCACGTCAGAGGCTCGCCTGCTGCATGGGTTCACACAACAGCTCTGCTTATATGTGATATTGCCATCCCCAAACAAACAACTAGACCTCTGCCTGTAAAGATGGCGGCTTCATTTGGGGAAATTCTCGAGGCGGCTTGCAGCACAACACCCGCCACTAATAACGTTTCAAGAGCATCCAAAAATACATTCCCGCCCAAAATGACTTTAGAGTAATAAAGTGCAATGTCACTTTCGAAAAGTCAAAATGCAATGTGGCAAAATGAACTTCAAATGTGTTAAAAACAGGTAATAATGGAAGCTAAAAATGGCATCGCAACAACCTTAAAACAAGTCAAATTCAAGTCAAAAAGTTTGGCAGCACATGAGCTATGAAGTTAGGCATTAGTCGAAGCCTCTACGCCACGGTACTCTACACTATTCCATGGCACTCTACGCCACTCTCCTCCATGCTTCTTACTGCTACACTACTCCACTCAATGCCACTCTACTCTATGCCACTCCACTCTATGCCACTCTACTCTACAGACTTTACTTTATGCAACTCTACTCTGAACCACTCCACCCTACCTCACTCCACTTTACGCCACTCTACACTATGCAACTCCACTCTACACCACTCTGCACCACTCCATTCTGTGTCACTCTATGTCACTCCACTCCACTCTAGACCCCTCTACTCTACGCCACTCTACTCTAAGCACTCCCCTCTATGCTACTCTGCTCCACTCCACTTTTCAGTACGCCACTCACCTCTATGCCTCTGTATGCCATGCCACTAACCTTTAGCCATGCTGAACAGTATTCACGCTGCTTTACAACATGACTTAAAGGCATTGACAAAGCCAATAGCTCTTGCATAGGCGAGACATATTGGCTTTGCCAATGCCTGTTGGATCAAGCTGTCTGGTTGTGAAAAACCTGTTGAGATCTTATAGTGGGCTCATAGCTCACCCACTGGTTAACATTGGTTAGCTTTAGTGTAACTCTCATTTGCTTGCTTCTTCTTCAATGGCTTGCCTTCCCCTTCTTGTGTTTCTACCTGGAACATAGCCTCTTTTTTGTTTTTTAAATCTATTTATTATGTGAGATACATGTACAATCGACAGCCGACCGTGATACAGCATCTACATCATATTAACAGGATCAACGTACAATGGGAAAAAGGGGGGGTCGCAAGCGGGGGAGGTGGGGAGATCCCACTGCTCATTATATTTATTAACATTGTAATGTGGATCCTCCTCAAGCACAGTCAAGTTACAATAGAAGAAAAAACTCTGAAGTCTCACCCTAGTGCGTGTTACAATAGCAGAGCACTTTTAGTTCATGGATGTTCCAGATGCCCATCATGCTTGTAACATGTTTTATAATCACCTATTCAACCATGAGAGACATTAGTTGTGTGTACTGTGGTGATTGCGGTTTGAATATGCTGATGCTCAGCAGCAGGCCTGCTTCTGAAGTACCATGCGGGGACTGTTTTCTCCTATGTTTGTATGGAGATGTATGTCTGTGAGGGTCTGTGGTGCATAGTTTACTGTTTTCCGGCCTGGTAACCGCTTGTTCACCCCTATCTTGGTACCATCTTGTCGTCATTGCCCGGTTGGAGGCCTGACGAACATGGGACCACCTAAATGAATTCAAAGGGGGCGAGCGTCATTCTTGGCCTCAATTATAATTATAAAGTTGTCCCAGAACCCAGTCCCTTTATTATCACTCCCCTGTCTTGGAGTGAGTGAAGCGCTTGTGCTTCTGCCCTCGCCCATTTTAGCAAGTCGCCTAGCCAGCGGCGCGTGCCTGGTGCATTCGGTGCTTTCCATTGCATTGCTATAAGGCGTTTAAATAGCTCAATTGCCACATCTACACACCGGTGTATTTGTTTTTCTTTCCTGGACCTCGCACGCACACCAAGCAGGCAAGATTTGGGTGTGGGGGATATTGAGTGACCAACCAATTCCACTGCTAAAGAGGTTATTCCATACCAGGACCCTAGAACTGGTGGGCAGGTCCATGTCATGTGGTGAAAGGTAGCATCCGGTCCCCACATCGCGGGCATTCGTAGTTAGCATGAGGGAACATGCGCTGGAGCCAGTGTGGGGATAGATAGGCTTGGTGCAAGTAATTAAGCTGAGTGAAGCAAAATTGTGCGTAACGTGATACTTCTTTAATCATGCGAAGTGCTGCAGTCCATGCAGACTGCGATAGCGGTTCAAGGAGAACCTCATCCCGTCTCGCCCGCGCTCTGGTTTGCGCATCTTCAGATTTCCCAAGGAGGATGTTGTACAACTGGGATATGGTGTGGTGTGGTCCCAAGTCAGCTAGTGCATCATGCAATAGGGGTGAGGTTATGGGCTCAGTGTCTCTGCTTCACCAGACTTCTTGTATGAGTTGTTTAAATGGGCAGCAGGTTATGAGTCGCCATGGGCCTATGCCATATGCGTCATCTAGTTTGGTGTACGTCATAGTGTGACCCTCCATGAATAGGTCTCCTATTGTTTGTATTCCCGTTTCTAACCATGGTTCAAGGGTGTGGTAAGTGTTTAATTTCCTTACCTCCTGGATGGCCAGGAATGGGATCCTGGGTGAATGGGGTGGGATCAAATTCCCGCTGAGTATGTATCGGTGCCAGCACTTATGGGCCGTGACCATCAGATTATTACCACGTAGTGGAGAGCTAGTGTAATCCTGCAGCCACAACAGTATATTTGTATGTCCCAGGCTGTTGTATACTACTGTTATTTCCAAATTGGATAGGTTCCGCAACCATTGCAATGGCCACTGAAGTTGCGCTGCCGCGTAGTACAGCTCATAATTCGGCATGCCCAGACCCCTCTGAGCAAGCAGGCTACATGTTTCAGTAAGTGCTACTCGCCGGCCGGTCCCCCATATTAACCCTACCATCAAGCTATTCAAAGTTTTGAAAAACGAGCGAGGGATAACTACCTGGAGTGCTGTAAAGTAATATAATAATATTAGGAGTATTATCATTTTCCCACTCGCTACCTGTCCCAGGGGCAAAAGTGGCAGTGAACCCCAGAACGGTAGGGAGCCCCGAATCGATCGCACCACACATCCCAAGTTGCCCTCAATTAAATCCACTGTATTGTGGTATATTTGAATACCTAGGTACTTAAATGTGGAATAGCATCATGGCAATCTATGTGTTTAAATAGTCGATCTTAAATTCTCCGGGACCGGAGTCAATGGGAGCAAAAAAGATTTTGATCAATTCACATGCAGACCGGATAGATCCCCGAACAGATCTAGTAGCTGCAAGAGCTCCAGGAGCGATGACGTGCATTTGTGTAGATATATCAGTGCATCATCAGCATAGAGGGATATGATCTGGTGTCTACTAACATCAGGTATGCCCCACTGTTGTGCACGTTGTCTGAGCTGAGCTGTCAAGGGCTAAATCGCTAGTGCAAACAACAGCGGTAATAATGAGTATCCTTGTCTAGTACCCCAACCTATGGGGAAGCTTTCAGAAATGGTCTTACCCATTTTGACATGAGCTATGGGGTTAGAATATAGAAAAACAATCCAATTTAGGAATCCCTGACCAAATCCCATGTTCCACAGAGCTCCTCTTAAGAAAGGCCATCCAAGGGTATCGAAAGCCTTTTCACTGTCTAGGGATACATCAACCCTGTCATGTTTTGACTTTGGAGTGTCTGACATTAGCCACAGAAGAGGTCTAATGTTTAGGAAGGTGTTCCTTCCGGGAATGAACCTTGATTGGTCCTCGTGCACCAAGCTCGTCATCAGTAGGAGCAGTGAATTCGCGAGGACCTTGCCCAACAACTTACAGTCCAGGTTTAACAGTGATAAGGGCACATATCTAGGGGGTCCTGGCCTGGTTTGGGCAAAACTACAATCAGCGCTTTGCGCTGAGAGTCTTGTTTGTGCCTCACGTAACATCTCCAGATATAGTTTAATTAATTGTGAAGCAAAGGTATTATAATATTCCACCGGTAACCCATCACTACCTTGTTGCGAGCTAATTGTCGCAATGCCATTTGGATCTCCTCAATCTCTATGGGTTTATCTAACTCTGTCAGCTGTAGTGGGGAAAGATGAATGAGGTGAAATGAGTGAAAAAAGTCTGCTACCTGTGCGGTTGGAGGGTCGGGTCTAGCCACATATAATCTGCTGTAGTAGTGCTGAAAGGTGTAATTTCTGTCTGCCTGTGTGTTAACCACAATCCCAGAGTCAAACGTTATAGCACTTATAGGAGTGCGCGGCTGCTCGCCACGGACCAGCCATGCTAATAACCCGCCAGCGTGATCACCTTCTGAGTGTTTCCTAGCGATATAATGTTGGTAATCATAGTTTTGCAAGCGCATGTGCACCTCTCTGTGTCGCGCTCATGGTTCACGAAGAGCATCAGGGTCAAGTGTGCCCTGCGTAGTTCTGTTTCCAATAATGTTAACTCCCAGACCAGTGTATGCCTTATTCCTCCTGTAGCTGTTAAGTGGTGGCCTCTCACCACCACCTTTCGGGCGTCCTTCTCCACTGTGCGCTACGTGGCCGTCCCTCTGTTTAATTAAAAATATTTGGAGATGCAATCGGCCTCCTCTTGACGAAATGGAGGGTCCGTCAGGTTGTCTGGCTGTAAACGCCATGTAGGTGTGCGAGTGCTTATTCTTCCCCATTTTGTGGTGACAATCAATGGGCAGTGGTCAGACAATGTTTTTGCCAAGTAGGAAGCTTCAGAGGCGTCACGGCCATTCTGGCAGTGCCCAGCTGCAAATCTATGTGGGTAAGTAACCTATGAACCAGGGAGTAAAAGGAGTATTCTTTATCTTGGAGGTGTAAGAGGCACCATATATCACAGAGTCCTCTTTCGGACATCCACGTTCCTAGTTCACGTGACATTTTCTTGCTGGGAGCACCTGCTAATGGTGGATGGGATCGGTCCATATCTATATTTGCCACACAATTTAGATAACCTCCCCATACAATATTGGCCATTGGGTCCTGAAAGAGTGTAGGTGTAAGTGACATTAGAAAATCTCGATGCTTCGAATTGGGAGTATATACAAAAGCAATGGATAGTGGTTTACCATCTAGTGAACCCTCCAATAGCACATATCGATCATCCTCATCCACTGTTCAACGCCCCACCTCATATGGAACTTCTGGAGCCAACCATATTAACATCCCTTTGGCGAATGCTGATGTCGTTGTACCATACACTAGTCCTTGCCATTTGGTTTTGAGGGTGTGCAGTTCTGCTTCTGTGAGATGCGTTTCCTGTAGTACCGCTATATGGGTTCTTTGATGTGTGAAGTATGCATATATCTTGTTGCGTTTAATGGAATTGGCCATACCTCTCACGTTCCACGTTAATATGTTATAGCTGTCTATCTTCATGTAGTCGTGAGTGTGTGGATCAGTGTATGGTCTAACAGTGTATTGTGCTTGCCCGCAGTCATTGTGAAAGTCGATGTTGCGAGTGGATTCCTGCCCCCGTGCACAACGCCTGCACCCCATACCCCAACAGAGTCAGCGTCAAAGAACATGTAAGAACACAAAAACAGTAAACAAAGTTCAAACTTACAGGGCTACGTCCCCCCTGTAACATGTAGGCACAACGGGTGCCACTAACAATGATGTGTTGAACAGTGTCCATTCAGAAACCCATTTCACACAGCCATCCATTGCGCCTGCGTCCTGGGCATCAAGCCCCGGGAGAGGCACGACCAGGTCAACAAGTAGAGTTAGCGGGATGAGGTGCAGGGCCTCACCAATCATCTTATAGAGTGTGAAATCTGAACTCCACACCTCTTGTACCACCAGAAAAGTTCAATTTAGCTCATGATCCAAGAGTGATGTACCAATGTCAACAGCTATTGTCCAATGCTAAAGGTCATCTGCTGTGCACGGAGTCGATATAGGGCCTAGCATGGAAAAAATCGTGGACTCGCTTAAGCTGCCTAATGATGAGTCAGAGTCCAACTCTTTGTCTTCTCGAAGTACAGCGTACTGGTTAAATGTGAGATGGGTAGCTTTGAACAAGGCCTGCGCTTGGCCCTCGGCTGCCTGCACCCTGGAGGGGTGCGTCTTGATACCAGATTTCTGTTTGCACCAAGGTTAGGGTGTGAGCCATTCCTCTGTTGAAGGGTCATCACAGGGTGGTTTAACCAGGCCTTTGGCATGTAACCATGTCCATTTGTCTTCCGGTGATGGGAAGATTTGTTTTTTCTCCGTCGATCACTCAACATTGTGCTGGGAACAACAAGGAGTAGTTGATATAGCATTCACGAAGGAGCTCTTAATTCTTTGTATAAGAAGTGCACTTGCGTTGCACCTCCATTGTGTAGTCAGGATAAGCCGTGATAGTGTTGTTATCCAACTGCCAATGGCCCTGAGA
This sequence comes from Pleurodeles waltl, assembly GCF_031143425.1. Lineage (NCBI taxonomy): Eukaryota > Metazoa > Chordata > Amphibia > Caudata > Salamandridae > Pleurodeles > Pleurodeles waltl. The sequence continues at coordinate 170,471,275 of NC_090441.1, forward strand.
CCTAAAACTCTGGAGGATCAAATTGTGGTGGCAGAAATTGAGGTGCTGTGCTATTAATGGCCAGGTGGGGCCCCCGGCCGCAGTGACCTGCCTGGGATTCAATCAGCACGTTCGACTGAGAAGGGTGATACATTATTTGCCAGCAACGTGGTCTTAAACCATTGCTCTAGAAATGCCTCAGTGTTGGGCATCTCTAACCGCTCCGGTAACCCCAGAAAATGGACATTATTTCTCCGCGAGTGTCCTTCCGCATCTTCAGCTCTGTGTTTCAGAGATGAGACCTTCGTCTCCAACCGCTGCAACTGGTTCTGTAGGTCTTTCATTTCTGGCTGCACCGTTGTTAGTGTAGTTTCATTTTCGGACATTCTGTTGGCTAGTTTGCGGTGGTCCGCCCTAAGTAGATTTACCTCCTGCATCACCGAGTCAATTTTAACTTCTATGGTGGTCCTGGTGTCCAGTACCGCCTGTAGAAGCTTGTCGAATTGAGTGGAGTGGACCCGTAGGGTCTCGTTCATCTGTTGGAGGGTCACTGCATAATCTTTCGCGGTGGAAGTTAGAAGTGACATTTCTCCCTCCATGGTTGGTGACAGCAGCGTAGCCTCCAGTTTAACAATGATTGCAGGTAATTCCGCCCACCTCCGTATGTTTCCAGTCTATTGGCAGCCCGTTTCAACGCAGCCTTCTGTCTACTCAGGTTACCGCCTGATGTGGGTGTGCACCAATGAACGATGCAGCGTTGTGGCAGCCGGGATCAGGGTGCAGGCCCAAGATGTCGCACTAAGTCCTGTTCTGTATATCAATGTGGCCACTCAGTGCGTGTCCAGGCTAAGTGACTGTGCACTGATCAGAGTGGACGACGAGGTCAGAAGCTCCCCCCAGGCACCCTCTGCGATATTAGCTGTTTCCCTTGGTGGCCAGTCAGCTCGAGGCTACTGGTTATAGAACTATGCTCTTTATTAGTGCTCCAACTGAGCGCCCACTGGGGGCCACACCTAAGTTCTCAGGGAGTCCCCTCCTCACGCGGGAGAGGGGGTCCTGTATTTTTGATGTGCTCTCACCTTAGTGCAATGTTCTCATCCCACACGGGCCATCCTCCAGCACGCTTTCCAGCTCTGAACAATGTATGGCCCCACTTGCTGGCGCAGCGCTTGTCTCCTCCTTCAGCACCTTCAGTGCCAACACGGTCTGTTATTATATCCAGCTACGCCCGCAATGGCGCAAGCAGGCCTGCAGGATTCGCGAAATAACTCAGTGACAGCTGTATTTATAGTGTAAAAGGTCATTTATTAGGACAGGGTTGCATACGCAAAATAACCTTAACTTTTATAACGTAAACCGTAACTTTATTAACGCCCTCCCTTTAACATCTGCCTCGCTCATCCTCCCCCTTCAAACCCTTATTTCGTTTCCATTCCCCTACGCACTCCCCTTTTCCTTTCATGCCCCATTTGGTTCGTGCGTACCCCCACTCAGAGCCTTCACCTGCTTGTTTATTCCCTGGAAGGGTGGCCAAGCCCGCATCTGGCTCACCACCCTCCCCCATCTACTGCCAACCAGCACCAACCCACTTGGCGTTGTGCTGCCCCACCCCCCCCCTTTCAGACACGCTACTGCACCCCGCACTACTCATTTCTTGTTTGTAATCCACAAATTCTCTCCCCACAACTCCTCAACCAGCAGTCTCAGATCTGTCAAATAGTACGCATTCCCTAGTGTGGACAAGTGCACCCCATCATCTCTGAACAAAGCTACCTCCTGCTCCGTAATATTTTCATGCTTCAGTATCTTTATCCCCTGAGCCCAACAGAACACCCTCATCGCTCTGTTAAGTTTCCTTCGAGCCCGTTCCATGGCTCCATATTTTACTGCCCCTCTCCACACTCTTCGTGGAACAAACTCTGTCCAAACCAAGCATGTACCAATCAGTTTTTGCTTGAGAATCTCCAAGTCCCTCTGCATGTGCTGCAGTAGCGTGAGTCCCGATAATTTTACCAGGTCATTCTCTCCCAAATGAATGATCAACAAATCTGGACATCCCCAGCTCGATAAGCTAGTAGTGATGAAAGGAAGCAGGTTACCCCACCGCATTCCGCTCTTTCCCCACCATAGCACCTCGTGCCGCCTGCTGGATAGTCCCAGGGCCCGACCATATATCTGCTTCTCTGCGAACTTCGCTGCCCAATGTACAAATGAATGGCCGACCAGCCATGTCACCGTCTTGCCCTGCGATGGACCAAGCGCATCTCCTGCAACGGAAAAATAACTGTAACATGTGTTTTTGAACATCAAACCCCCCCCCCCAACCTAAACCTTGAAGCTATCCCTCCTCACATCTCAGGGTCTAACGTATCGTTCACAACACCTTGATTTCCAGTGGCCTATTGCCCTAATCTTTGCCCAGTCCCAACCCAAATGCGCTGCGGCCGTGGCCGCCCCAATTCTAAATGAATGTGTGCCATAATCCATGGCCTGGCGGCCCACACGACCCAAAGCCATTCTCAATACTCGCAAAAACTGAAAACTGGTGAGCTTGGAGCCTGACCTGTGTGTGAAAACCCCTGCTTCTTTGTTCAACCTTCCTGAAGATTGCCACTTACTCCATTCCGCAACAGGGCAGGCCAACACGTTGCCCCCTTTTTCTAACCATACCCACTTACCCCTACCTAGTTGGTCGGTTTTTGATCGTCTAAGCCAGATCCCTAAACGGCCGCTGTGCGCGCACACCTCCTTGTAGCGTCTCCCCGCTGCCCTCCCAACCCCCAGCAACTCTGACACCCGGAAAGCTCCAAAAAACATCCACACCATGCATAGTCAAAAGAGTGCCAATTCATAATCGTCTGTGCAACATACCGGCAGTACGTGTAACAACTCCAGTAATAGATCAAAATCAATGGGTTCCCTAGCCGCTCTACCTTCTACCGATCTAATCCTGCCCCAACCTTTCAGCATCCTTCCCAGCAGGTCGTTTCTTGCCGGGTCGTGATCAAAAAACAATTTTCCATAAAACGATACCCCCGCCAATTTACCCCCGATAGTGGCTGCTGACAGACCTTTCTGAATCATGTACAGCACAAAACGCAACGCCCGATGCTCTAGCTGTCTTTTGCTCTGTCCCCAAAAACTTCCTATAAACCGTTCAAAAAACTGAAAATCCAACCAAGCCAGTCGGTAACTTCGCTGAGTAGATTCCGCTAAAGACATCTCCACCAGCCCTGTGATCATCATGCCCCCCATTCCCAAATGTCTGCCGGGACCGATGTCTTGTTCTGTTCTGCTCCTGGCGCCAGGGTGCGGAAACGCTGCCACTGTGAACGAGACAGGGAATCCGCAATCTCGTTGAAAACTCCTGGAATATGTACAGCTTTAAATATCACATTCAGAGATAAGCATTGCAACATAAATCGGCGCAACAAGCGCAACACCCTCAAATCCCTCGCCTTCTGTCTGTTCACCAGCTCAACGACCGCCATATTGTCGATTCTGAATAAAACTGTCCTGTTTGCCAACTCCTGTCCCCATATTGCCATGGCCACCAGGAGGGGAAAAAATTCCAGAAAAGCAATACTTCTTCCCTGTTTTAACCATAATGTTGGCCACGCCTCCGCGCACCACCGGTCGTCCCAGAAAATCCCGAAGCCATGTGCTCCCGACGCATCTGAAAAAATCTGCACCTGCCACACTGTCTCTTCTTCACAGAATCACATAGATACCCCATTGAATTGTTTCAAAAATGTTTCCCACACCCTCACATCCTCTCTGAGTCCCGTCGACACTCTTATTCTGTGGTGTGGCAAAACTGCGCCCGACATGGACAAACCCAACCGCCTGCAGAAAGTCCTTCCCCCCCTAACTACTCTACAAGCAAAATTGAGATACCCCAACAGCTTCTGGGCTGTCCGCAAGTCGATTTTTCGTGCCTCTTTCACAAGACCCAAGAAAACCAGTATCTCTGTTACCTTCTGTGCTGGTAATCTGGCCGTCATTGTATTGGAGTCTAACTCAATACCCAGAAAAGTTAATACCGCTGCGGGGCCTTCAGTTTTTTCGGGTGCCAAAGGCACTCCCATCTTTTGTGCCATCTCCTGAAAGATTGTCAGGGCCCTCTGGCAGTCTCCTGAATTCTTTTTCCCTACAAACAGGAAATCATCCAAGTAATGGGTCACCGCATAATGCCCACTACTTTTTACAAACACCCACTGCATGAAGGTGCTAAAAGCCTCGAACAAAGCGCATGAAATTGCGCAACCCATGGGCAGAACCCTGTCCACGTAGATGGCCCCTTCAAACTGCATCCCCAGCAAATCAAAATCCCCAGGGTGTATTGGTAGCAACCTGAAAGCAGATTGTATGTCGCATTTTGCCAGTTCTGCGCCCTTGCCACATCCCCTGACCAATTTAATAGCATCATCCACCGACGCATACCCCACTCTGGTATCTTCCGCTGCAATGAAATCGTTAACCGATGTGCCCTCCGGCCATGATAGGTGGTGAATCAACCTGAACTCACCCGGGGCCTTCTTCGGCACGACTCCCAATGGGGAGATCATTAAATTCTGACTTGGCCACTCATAGAATGGGCCCGCAATTCTGCCTAATAGCAGCTCCTTGTCCAGCTTCTTCCTAACCACGTGAGGTAGGTCCTTCGCAGACCGCAAATTGTCTGCCCAGCGCCTCTCCCGCGGCCCTTGGTAGCTGACCCTGAACCCCTCTTGAAAACCTACCGCTAACTTCAACGCAGCTGCCTCATCCGGGTATCTGTGCAGCCATGGTAAGATAAAATCTACCCTAACTGGTGTAGGCCCCCTTTGGAGCAGGAGCGCCCTGGGTCCCTCTGCCCTTTGAGGCCCTCCACTGCTCCGAGGGGCTGGAAAGTGAAAAACATTGTGTGACCGGGTGACGGCCCCCGCACTTGGAGCAGTCGTGTTTAAACCTACAAGGGTGTCTGGAGCAGAAACCTTTGTTAAAATTCCAGCAAGCTCCTGTCGTGCTAGGTGTTGTTTTCTGTCCCACACCCGCCCCCCCCGGAGTGGGACGTGCCTGAAATGGCTTATAGATCACAGGTAAACCACTCGCTGTATGAGTTGATGCCGTGGATTGCGATGACGCCATCCATTGCATCCATAATTCTGGGTCGACATCCCCCCATGGCTTATCTGGGTTAATGCTCACTCGGGCTCTGAACTCTTCGTCGTAGCTCAGCCAGGCAAAACCCCCAAAATGCATCTGCGCTTTCCTAATAATGTCCATGTATTTAAATAGCGCTATAGCTCTGTCCGGGTATTTCTCACAATAAATACTCGCAAAAATCAAAAATGCTGATGTCCAGTTATCCATATTGATTGGGACCCTCGGCCTACGGGCCAACTCCCACTCCTCCTCTTTAGACCCCTCCTTGGCTTGTATGTCCCTATGTAATAGCTTAAAAACGTCCACATACTCGTGTCTCCATATTCTGGCCTTTGTTTTCTCCGCCACATGTGAGCCCAAAGGCATAGCCAAGCCCATATAGGGTAGCCTCTTTTTGTGCTCTCCCCCTTCCTTTGCTTCTGCGCCTGACTTCTCCCCCGTTGCCTTGTCTCCACCCTCGCCCTCGGTCGTGGCTTTGGCTTGTGTCTCTGTACTTTTTTCCCCGCCCTGGTTATCCTTAGCTGGTACCGGGTCAAGTATCGAACCATCACCTACTCCTACAGACTTGCAGATTGGCGCATCCTCCCCTTTACCGCCATCCCCCCAGACCGACCACCATTGCCCTTTACCTCTTCCTTGTGTAGCCACTGGTCGCGAAACCTTCCGGGCCCCTCGGCCCCGTGCTTGCTCTTGCCTCCTTTCTTGTGTACCACTGCTGTAGTCCCGTTCCTGAAAAATAGAAGCTGAGAGGGGGGTTGCGCCGCTCCTGCGTCCTCCTCCCCTCCCCCTTACGCTGAGTATCTCCGTCTCCCTGATCTCACCCTCTTCCCATTCCTCCAGCTCCTCTTCATAATCTAGTCCCAGCACGTCATCCTCGCACACATCCATCTGTTTACTAACATTCCCACTCATCATCGTATAGTTAGCAGGGTTATCCTCCTGGCCCTCGTGGCGTCCGCCACCTCTGTGTTGTCCCCGATCCTGCGGAGTAGAGGAGGCCGCCGAAGACCCCTCTAGCGCTTCGGACCAACGTACAGGGGCCGTGTTGCGCCCCGTTGGCATCGCCTTCTTTCTGCCAACCTCCTGCCTTGGCATTGACCTTCCGCGCCCAGTCTGGCCGTATGCGCCACTGGTACCCACTGCGCTGCCTAAACCGCTATCCAACCCCATTTCCTTGCCCCTGTCACTCGGGACCCATACCCAACTACCCTTCCCGGCGTCTTGCGGCATGGTTCCTGTGCTGCCTACACTATCCGCTGGTCTCTTTAGCTGCCGGCCGTGTGGCACGGACATGTCCCGCTCCAAGCATAATTGGGCCCACCTGTCCTCCGTTTCTGCCACTATACGGCGTTGTTCCCTGATCCTGGCCTCTAGGTCCCAAGCCTCGTCCGCATCTAGCCTGCCGGACCAGGGGCCGGGGGGCGTGGGCTCCCCTGACGGCCCTCGTGTCTCTTTTGGTTGCCCTTTACTGGCCCTGCCCTTGCCCAGCCCGTGGGTCTGGCCCCTTTGCCTTTCTTTTTGGTGTTGTTGTTGGACCCGGCCGGGTAGGCCCCACCCCTAGGCAGGGACAGGTCCATCGGCATGGGGTCAATGGAGGGGGCGGGACGCTCAAGCACTAACTCTGAACGGGGCCTCCTGTCTCTAAAAGCTGATCCTGTTGTAGATCTGTGTCCACCACCTGGTGCGCTGGTGCCGTGCCCTCGTCTGATGGGCCTGGCTCGACCACTGGGCCACCTGGTTGGCTGGTGGAGGAGGATGCGCCATGCGCCCTTTCCACTGCCGTTTTTTTGGGTTTTTTGGGCCTCTCGGGGGATGTACATGCAGCTACCGCCGCCACTACTCCGCTTGACGCGGCACGCGTCGGCCGTACCATGCCCACCCATGCCTGTTCTAAGACACCAGGCCTGAGGAGGTCAGCCCGACCCGCTTCGCCAAGTACGCGAAGCGCGGCCTGTACCGCCTCCGCGTCGTGGCTGGCTGCCATGGCGCAGGGGCGGGCCTCCCTTTTCTTTTTTTTTTTTTTTTGTGTGCCCCCGAGCTTCTGTCTCGTAAAAAACTTGTGGACAAGAGCTCTTTCTTAAATTATTCACCTTATTATTCCTGTGTATACTTTACAATTTTTTTTTTTGGGGGGGGGGGGGTCCCCTGAGGGGCACTGGCCCGACTACTTGGCCCTCACCTGGCCCTACCGGCCTGTGGCCCAATCCCCCACCCGGGGTGACTGGTAAACCTAATGTGGCCTTCTGTACTTCTTTCTTTTCTTTTTATTTATCTTTTAAATTTCTAAGTTTCCCCCCTTTTTTTATTTGTATTTTTTATATACTATAATACCAGCGCGATGGGGAGAGCGCGAACCGTTCCCCAGCCGCTCCTGCCTCGCGTGAATGTTTTCCTCGGTTGCTTCGGCAACCGTTTACAACCCCGCCCGCAGGGCGGCCAGGCCGGCTACCAAGCACGTGCAGATGTCTGCACAAGGAGGGCGGCGGCCCGCGGAGGATCGCGTTGCCGCCCCCTAGTTCCAAAAAACACCGCGGGGAGAGCGCACGCCCACACCCGGCTGTCCTCCTTCAAAAACTTGCCCTTAGGCCCAAACTAAACTTTCCGGGCCCCACAGCCCACCAGAAACCATAACCCCACACTACCTGTCATGCTTCGTTAAACCCCCAGGGACCGGCCAAACTAACCGCGCGATGGGTCACCGCGGAAAGAGGCCTGTCCCTCCTCCCCCAACCCCTTTTATTCCCACCCTTAAAACCCACCCCCACTTACCTTACGTCCAATCCCCTGTCCCGCGTCACTTCCTTCCCCGAACCGGCCCGCGGGGAAGACTAGAGCGTTGCTCTATGCTTCCCGCGGGCCCCCTCACACTATAATCCGCTCCCCGGCCGTTCACCCAGCTCTCACGCCGGCCATAGCAAGGCCTCGCCTCCTCCTCACCGGCGCTTTGATACACAAGGCCCTCCAACGCCCGATCTGCCACCTGTGGCGGGTGAAACTGGTCCGTGCGATGTGTCTCCGGCAGCCCAGGGTTATCCGGACCTGCTCATAAGCACCTGGAGAGTCCGGGTGGGATTAATGTGCAGGATGTCTTTGAGCCTGGAGTGGAGTTCGCTAGTTAGCGTCTGCACCACTCACCAACCTGGCCACGCCCCCCTGGATCATAGCCTCTTAACCATCATTTCGGCTGGTTGACATATCTTTCTACTGCTCACTTTTATGGAACACTTAGCACACCATGAGGGAGCATGTATTTTGCACTGCCTTGCGTTACTCCGTGTTTACTAAGCCACAGAGGCAGCGCCTTGAGACCCTCATGGGTGAATAGCCGCACTCTACAAATCGCTTGATTAATTGATTTCAACGGCAATAGTTGATCGGGGAAAAAAGTGATAGAGGGGTCACTGCAAACAAAATGGGTCTAAAGCAATATCTAGTCAAGAAAGCATCAGCTCAGCCAGTGGGCCACCCACTGTAGAATGGAAATCCTCACATTCATTCTGACACAATGAAATTCCTGCATCAGCCGGGGGCTTCATGCATAGCTCTTCATACAACAGGAAGCCGAGGTTCTTCACCTTATGGGCCGTGGGAGGGAGAGGGAGGGAGAGGGAGGGGGGGGATTGCCCAGGTTTTCAGGCCAGTGCAGTGGGCCCCACAGGGACAGTTTATGTCATAGAACCAGTACCTCAGTCTTATTTCCACTGAGTCTGGGAGAGGTCATATTCTTCCACAAGGTAACTTGACTCAGGCGGTACTTCAGGGCCTACGGGGCGTGGCCCTGAGCGGCTGACAAAGAGATGATTTGAGTGTCATCCGCATAAGAAAACAAGGTCAGGCCTAAGCTTTTCACCAGTTCGGCCAAGGGGCGGGCATGAATATTAAATAACGCCAGGCTTCAGGCTGGGCCTTGGGGAACACCTGAGATGTGGGCAGGTCGTGTGGAGGAGACATTAGCTGAGGTGACCTGGGAAGCACGATCTTTCAAGAAGGATGCCATCCAGGCTAAGGCCGTGGCTTGGAGACCTAGGATGGCCAGTCTCTCCAACAACGTGGCATGCAACACAGTATTGAAAGTAGTGCTGAGGTCGAATAAAATCAGCGCTGCCATCTTGCCATTACCCAGAAGTCACTTACGATGTTCTGGGACTCCTAGAAGGGTGGATTCGGTACTGTGGCCGGCTCTGAACCTTGACTGAGAGGAGTGTAGCACGTTTGGTGTTTCACAAAAGCAGAGAGTTGGCTATTCACATGTTTTTCCAAAATTGTGGCAAGAATGGGGAGCATAGGCATGGGTCTATAATTAGACCCATTAGAGGGATCCAAATTAGGTTTTTTCAGGAGGGGCAAGGCCATGGCATGCTTCTATGGTTGATGAATATGCCCTGCCTCTAGGGAAGAATTGAGAAGCCCCACCGGAAGCAGTAGAATGTCGGGGTCCAGGGTGATGAGCTTGGCTGAGGGAAGAGGATTTGTGGGGGACCCTGGTCTTATGGATTGTGCCAACATAATTAACACTAAATCCATCATATCCCATGAGTTAAGGTTTTGATAAACTGATAAGGTGACTAAGGTGTTAAGCGAATGGTCGTGGTAGTGACTCGGGTGATGGGGGCCTCAGTAGGAGACGTGGATTATTACAAAACTGTGACACGTCCTTCCCACCTCCCTTTAGTAAATATTGAATGTCTTGCATCTTTTTGACAAAAGAAAGAGACAGTTCCTCGCACTAACAGTGGAACAGGAGTGGGGAAGGAGCAACATAATTAGGATCAGATACGTCTTGCACTGCCCTAAAAAGCATTTGGGGACCCCTTTGAGCTGAACTGATTTGAATTGAGTGGAAGGAGGCTGGAGCGGCCATGGTAGTTTTTCAGGCCCTTTATATTTGCGCTCAGTGTCTTCATCATAGGTACCCCCCAGGCTCTCTCTAGACCCTTGCACATGGGTAAAGAGCAGGACAGTCAGTTGTGCAGATATATCTCTATCATTCTACATATCAGCATCTATGTGTGTCTTTTTGTCTGTGTCTTGGTCTGTCTGTCTATCTATCTAATCATTCTACTGGCAGGCACTGAGGCCAATAGCTACTATAGATTTTGAGCTGCCCATGTGTGCTGCGGCCACTGGGAGCTCTTATTGCACCATCGTGTGATCGAGGCTGCACCCGGGCACTGTACTTTGTTAAAAACAAATCCTGAAAATTTTAGATTGGATTGTGTAGGTGAGAAGTAAGCAGAGTTTAAATGCATTAAGGCCAAGCCGCAGTAGGTGAGTAGAAACAGTGAAGTAACAAGACACAATGGGGCAGATTTAAGAGCCCCTTGTGCCACTTTAGTGCCGCCTTAGCGTCATTTGTTTTTACTCTAAGGCAGCACTAAGTTGGCCTTTTCTCCACGCTATATTTATAGTGGAGCAATACATACATTGCACCACTTTGTAATCCTTTGCACTACATTATGCATGCGCCACGCATAATGTATGCAAAGGGGTAGTTCCGGTGCAAGGAGGCCCGCAAAAATGGTTCAGTGAAACCTGCAAGATTTTATGGCGCCATTTGTGGCATCATTTTTAATGCATGCTTAACCCCTTCGCTGCCAGGCCTTTTCCCCCTCCTGTGCCGAGCCTTTTTTTGGCTATTTGGAGCAGTTCGCGCTTAGGCCCTCATAACTTTTTGTTCACATAAGCTACCCATGCCAAATTTGCGTCCTTTTTTTCCAACATCCTAGGGATTCTAGAGGTACCCAGACTTTGTGGGTTCCCCAGAAGGAGGCCAAGAAATTAGCCAAAAAACAGTGAAAATTTCATTTTTTTTAAAAAATTGGGAAAAATGGGCTGCAGAAGAAGGCTTGTGGTTTTTTCCCTGAAAAGGGCATCAACAAAGGGTTTGCGGTGATAAAATCACCAGCTTCCCAGCTTTCAGGAACAGGCAGACTTGAATCAGAAAACCCAATTTTTCAACCCAATTTTGGCATTTTACTGGGACATACCCCATTTTTACGATTTTTTGTGCTTTCAGCCTCCTTCCAGTCAGTGACAGAAATGGGCATGAAACCAACGCTGGATCCCATAAACCGCAACATTTCTGAAAAGTAGACAAAATTCTGAATTCAGCAAGGGGTAATTTGTGTAGATCCTACAAGGGTTTCCTACAGAAAATAGCAACTGAAAAAGAAAAATATTGAAATTGAGGTGAAAAAAACATCAATTTTTCTCTAAGTTTTACTCTGTAACTTTTTCCTGCAATGTCAGATTTTCGAAAGCCATATACCGTTACGTCTGCTGGACTCTTCTGGTTGCGGGGATATATAGGGCTTGTAGGTTCATCAAGAACTCTAGGTACCCAGAGCCAATAAATGACCTGCACCCTGCAGTGGGTTTTCATTCTATGCCGGGTATACAGCAATTAATTTGCTGAAATATAAAGAGTAAAAAATAGCTATCAAGAAAACCTTTGTATTTCCAAAATGGGCACAAGATAAGGTGTTGAGAAGCAGTGGTTATTTGCACATCTCTGAATTCCGGGCTGCCCATACTAGCATGTGAATTACCGGGCATTTCTCAAATAGACGTCTTTTTTACACACTGTCTTACATTTGGAAGGGAAAAATGTAGAGAAAGACAAGGGGCAATAACACTTGTTTTGCTATTCTATGTTCCCCCAAGTCTCCCGATAAAAATGATACCTCACTTGTGTGGGTAGGCCTAGCGCCCGCGACAGGAAACGCACCAAAGCGCAACGTGGACACATCACAGAAAACAGACCTGTTTTTAGCAAAGTGCCTACCTGTAGATTTTGGCCTCTAGCTCAGCCGCCACCTAGGGAAACCTACCAAACCTGTGCATTTCTGAAAACTAGAGACCTAGGGGAATCCAAGATGGGGTGATTTGTGTGGCTCGGACCAGGTTCTGTTACCCAGAATCCTTTGCAAACCTCAAAATTTGGCTAAAAAAACACATGTTCCTCACATTTCTGTGGCAGAAAGTTCTGGAATCTGAGAGGAGCCACAAATTTCCTTCCACCCAGCGTTCCCCCACGTCTCCCGATAAAAATGATACCTCACTTGTGTGGGTAGGCCTAGCGCCCGCGACAGGAAACACCCCAAAGCGCAATGTGGACACATCACAGAAAACAGACCTGTTTTTAGCAAAGTGCCTACCTGTAGATTTTGGCCTCTAGCTCAGCCGCCACCTAGGGAAACCTACCAAACCTGTGCATTTCTGAAAACTAGAGACCTAGGGGAATCCAAGATGGGGTGATTTGTGTGGCTCGGACCAGGTTCTGTTACCCAGAATCCTTTGCAAAGCTCAAAAATTGGCTAAAAAAACACATGTTCCTCACATTTCTGTGGCAGAAAGTGCTGGAATCTGAGAGGAGCCACAAATGTCCTTCCACCCAGCGTTCCCCCACGTCTCCCGATAAAAATGATACCTCACATGTGTGGGTAGGCCTAGCGCCCGCGACAGGAAACGCCCCAAAGCGCAACGTGGACACATCACAGAAAACAGACCTGTTTTTAGCAAAGTGCCTACCTGTAGATTTTGGCCTCTAGCTCAGCCGCCACCTAGGGAAACCTACCAAACCTGTGCATTTCTGAAAACTAGAGACCTAGGGGAATCCAAGATGGGGTGATTTGTGTGGCTCGGACCAGGTTCTGTTACCCAGAATCCTTTGCAAAGCTCAAAAATTGGCTAAAAAAACACATGTTCCTCACATTTCTGTGGCAGAAAGTTCTGGAATCTGAGAGGAGCCACAAATTTCCTTCCACCCAGCGTTCCCCCACGTCTCCCGATAAAAATGATACCTCACTTGTGTGGGTAGGCCTAGCGCCCGCGACAGGAAACGCCCCAAAGCGCAACGTGGACACATCACAGAAAACAGACCTGTTTTTAGCAAAGTGCCTACCTGTAGATTTTGGCCTCTAGCTCAGCCGCCACCTAGGAAAACCTACCAAACCTGTGCATTTCTGAAAACTAGAGACCTAGGGGAATCCAAGGAGGGGTGACTGGCGGGGCTCGGACCAGGTTCTGTTACCCAGAATCCTTTGCAAACCTCATATTTTGGCTAAAAAAACGCATTTTCCTCACATTTGAGTGACAGAAAGTTCTGGAATCTGAGAGGAGCCACAAATTTCCTTCCACCCAGCGTTCCCCCAAGTCTCCCGATAAAAATGATACCTCACTTGCGTGGGTAGGCCTAGCGCCCGCGACAGGAAACGCCCCAAAGCGCAACGTGGACACCACCAAAATTTTGGAAGAAAACAGAGGTGTTTTTTGCGAAGTGACTACCTGCAGATTTTGGCCTCTAGCTCAGCCGGCACCTAGGGAAACCTACCAAACCTGTACATTTCTGAAAACTAGAGACCTAGGGGAATCCAAGGAGGGGTGACTGGCGGGGCTCGGACCAGGTTCTGTTACCCAGAATCCTTAGCAAAGCTCAAAAATTGGCTAAAAAAACACATGTTCCTCACATTTCTGGTGCAGAAAGTTCTGGAATCTGAGAGGAGCCACAAATTTCATTCCACCCAGCGTTCCCCCACGTCTCCCGATAAAAATGATACCTCACTTGCGTGGGTAGGCCTAGCGCCCGCGACAGGAAACGCCCCAAAGCGCAACGTGGACACCACCAACATTTTGGAAGAAAACAGACCTGTTTTTAGCGAAGTGCCTACCTGTAGATTTTGGCCTGTAGCTCAGCCGCCACCTAGGGAAACCTACCAAACCTGTGCATTTCTGAAAACTAGAGACCTAGGGGAATCCAAGGAGGGGTGACTGGCGGGGCTCGGACCAGGTTCTGTTACCCAGAATCCTTTGCAAAGCTCAAAAATTGGCTAAAAAAACACACGTTCCTCACATTTCTGTGGCAGAAAGTTCTGGAATCTGAGAGGAGCCACAAATTTCCTTCCACCCAGTGTTCCCCCACGTCTCCCGATAAAAATGATACCTCACTTGTGTGGGTAGGCCTAGCGCCCGCGACAGGAAACGCCCCAAAGCGCAACGTGGACACATCACAGAAAACAGACCTGTTTTTAGCAAAGTGCCTACCTGTAGATTTTGGCCTGTAGCTCAGCCGCCACCTAGGGAAACCTACCAAACCTGTGCATTTCTGAAAACTAGAGACCTAGGGGAATCCAAGGAGGGGTGACTGGCGGGGCTCGGACCAGGTTCTGTTACCCAGAATCCTTTGCAAAGCTCAAAAATTGGCTAAAAAAACACATGTTCCTCACATTTCTGTGGCAGAAAGTTCTGGAATCTGGGAGGAGCCACAAATTTCCTTCCACCCAGCGTTCCCCCAAGTCTCCCGATAAAAATGATACCTCACTTGCGTGGGTAGGCCTAGCGCCCGCGACAGGAAACGCCCCAAAGCGCAACGTGGACACCACCAAAATTTTGGAAGAAAACAGACCTGTTTTTAGCGAAGTGCCTACCTGTAGATTTTGGCCTGTAGCTCAGCCGCCACCTAGGGAAACCTACCAAACCTGTGCATTTCTGAAAACTAGAGACCTAGGGGAATCCAAGGAGGGGTGACTGGCGGGGCTCGGACCAGGTTCTGTTACCCAGAATCCTTTGCAAAGCTCAAAAATTGGCTAAAAAAACACATGTTCCTCACATTTCTGTGGCAGAAAGTTCTGGAATCTGAGAGGAGCCACAAATTTCCTTCCACCCAGCGTTCCCCCACGTCTCCCGATAAAAATGATACCTCACTTGTGTGGGTAGGCCTAGCGCCCGCGACAGGAAACGCCCCAAAGCGCAACGTGGACACATCACAGAAAACAGACCTGTTTTTAGCAAAGTGCCTACCTGTAGATTTTGGCCTGTAGCTCAGCCGCCACCTAGGGAAACCTACCAAACCTGTGCATTTCTGAAAACTAGAGACCTAGGGGAATCCAAGGAGGGGTGACTGGCGGGGCTCGGACCAGGTTCTGTTACCCAGAATCCTTTGCAAAGCTCAAAAATTGGCTAAAAAAACACATGTTCCTCACATTTCTGTGGCAGAAAGTTCTGGAATCTGGGAGGAGCCACAAATTTCCTTCCACCCAGCGTTCCCCCAAGTCTCCCGATAAAAATGATACCTCACTTGCGTGGGTAGGCCTAGCGCCCGCGACAGGAAACGCCCCAAAGCGCAACGTGGACACCACCAAAATTTTGGAAGAAAACAGACCTGTTTTTAGCGAAGGGCCTACCTGTAGATTTTGGCCTGTAGCTCAGCCGCCACCTAGGGAAACCTACCAAACCTGTGCATTTCTGAAAACTAGAGACCTAGGGGAATCCAAGGAGGGGTGACTGGCGGGGCTCGGACCAGGTTCTGTTACCCAGAATCCTTTGCAAAGCTCAAAAATTGGCTAAAAAAACACATGTTCCTCACATTTCTGTGGCAGAAAGTTCTGGAATCTGAGAGGAGCCACAAATTTCCTTCTACCCAGCGTTCCCCCACGTCTCCCGATAAAAATGATACCTCAGTTGTGTGGGTAGGCCTAGCGCCCGCGACAGGAAACGCCCCAAAGCGCAACGTGGACACATCACAGAAAACAGACCTGTTTTTAGCAAAGTGCCTACCTGTAGATTTTGGCCTGTAGCTCAGCCGCCACCTAGGGAAACCTACCAAACCTGTGCATTTCTGAAAACTAGAGACCTAGGGGAATCCAAGGAGGGGTGACTGGCGGGGCTCGGACCAGGTTCTGTTACCCAGAATCCTTTGCAAAGCTCAAAAATTGGCTAAAAAAACACATGTTCCTCACATTTCTGTGGCAGAAAGTTCTGGAATCTGGGAGGAGCCACAAATTTCCTTCCACCCAGCGTTCCCCCAAGTCTCCCGATAAAAATGATACCTCACTTGCGTGGGTAGGCCTAGCGCCCGCGACAGGAAACGCCCCAAAGCGCAACGTGGACACCACCAAAATTTTGGAAGAAAACAGACCTGTTTTTAGCGAAGTGCCTACCTGTAGATTTTGGCCTGTAGCTCAGCCGCCACCTAGGGAAACCTACCAAACCTGTGCATTTCTGAAAACTAGAGACCTAGGGGAATCCAAGGAGGGGTGACTGGCGGGGCTCGGACCAGGTTCTGTTACCCAGAATCCTTTGCAAAGCTCAAAAATTGGCTAAAAAAACACATGTTCCTCACATTTCTGTGGCAGAAAGTTCTGGAATCTGAGAGGAGCCACAAATTTCCTTCCACCCAGCGTTCCCCCACGTCTCCCGATAAAAATGATACCTCACTTGTGTGGGTAGGCCTAGCGCCCGCGACAGGAAACGCCCCAAAGCGCAACGTGGACACATCACAGAAAACAGACCTGTTTTTAGCAAAGTGCCTACCTGTAGATTTTGGCCTGTAGCTCAGCCGCCACCTAGGGAAACCTACCAAACCTGTGCATTTCTGAAAACTAGAGACCTAGGGGAATCCAAGGAGGGGTGACTGGCGGGGCTCGGACCAGGTTCTGTTACCCAGAATCCTTTGCAAAGCTCAAAAATTGGCTAAAAAAACACATGTTCCTCACATTTCTGTGGCAGAAAGTTCTGGAATCTGAGAGGAGCCACAAATTTGATTCCACCCAGCGTTCCCCCACGTCTCCCGATAAAAATGATACCTCACCTGTGTGGGTAGGCCTAGCGCCCGCGACAGGAAACGCCCCAAAGCGCAACGTGGACACATCACATTTTTTCATTGAAAACAGTGCCTACCTGTAGTTTTTGGCCTGTAGCTCAGCCAGCACCTAGGGAAACCTACCAAACCTGTGCATTTCTGAAAACTAGAGACCTAGGGGAATCCAAGATGGGGTGACTTGAGGGGCTCTGACCAGGTTCTGTTACCCAGAATCCTTTCCAAACCTCAAATATTGGCTAAAAAAACGCATTTTTCACACATTTCGGTGACAGAAAGTTCTGGAATCTGAGTGGAGCCACAAATTTCCTTCCACCCAGCGTTCCCCCAAGTCTCCCGATAAAAATGATACCTCAGTTGTGTGGGTGGGCCAGGTGCCTCCAACAGAATAAGGCACAAAACTTGTAGAGATACAGGGGATAGTACTGCGAGTTTATAAGGACATATTCTTTTATACATCTTTAGACTGACTCTGCTTTGGGGACCCACATACGTGAGGTGTCATTTTATTTGGGAGACTGAGGGGAACACTGGGGAGTAGGAATTTTGTGCTGGAGTGGTGATCGTACGAAGAAAAGTCAGGAAAATATGCTTTTTTTAAGCACATTTTGAGGTTTACAGAGGAGTCTGGGTAAGAAAATGTTGGGGGATCCACGCAAGCCACTCCTCCCTAGACTCCTTGGGGTGTCTAGTTTTAAAAAATGTCTGGGTTTGTTAGGTTTCCCTAGATGAAGGCCGCACACAGGACCAAAAACATAGGTGCCCTCTCCCCCCCCAAACACAGGTAGTTTTGTAATATATCGTTTTGATGTGCCCACATACGTCCGTGATGTGCCAAACACTAAAATTTTGAAAAGAAACACACTTAGGTTATGTGAAAAAGACCCCTCACCCACCAACCAAGTTGGTGGCATGCTTCATCATCGGGGTCCCACCTGAGGCACCTAGCGTGTCATAGGTGTGCTGCGACGCCTGATTACAGCGGAGCAGGTTTGGTCATTTTTACCACACATACTGGTTGGATTTGGCACGAGGGTGAGTGATGGTTCAGTGGATCAAATTTTACTAACAAGAGCTTTCACAAAAATGAAAAGCACTGTTAGTAACTGAAAGGCAAAAAACGGAACCAATGACTCACAGCTCGTGAGCTGTAAAGCCGTGACAAGGCACCAACCGCTTTACAGTCCATTCACACAACTTTCATACATGACACACACAAGGCCATTCACACCGCCAGCCACGGGCCCAGCACATTACAACACTCACATCGACAGACAGCGCCACTCAAGGGCCCATCACTTACATACGCCCACATGCCTGATACAACAATCACACCAGCTGATGGGAGTGTGTGGACTGGTGTTTGGCTTGCAGTGTGTTGCAGTAGCCAACATCAAGTCAATATGTACAGTCTCAGCCAAGCCCCACTCCACACACAATGGCATCATATTTTTTTTTTTTTAACAGAGGAACCCCTAACTAAGTAGAAAGAATTACAAAACAACAAACACAAAAGCTCTAACTAACAACATGACAGAAATGCTAACCATGAAACTAAACACATGAAAATACAAAACAGACATGAGTTTACACTCATGGTTGTTCCCAGAAATTCTTCTGGGTGTGGTAATTCTTAAAACAAGCACCGACACACAGCCCAGGCTTTGAAGGACAATCTGGGCAGTACATTCGAGACTCCCTCCGGATACCTCTTCGAAAACACACTCTACATTTCTTAGCTGGAAAGTCTTTTTTGGGTGTGGGAGGAATGTGCTCAGCAAAGTGGCGATCTTTCAATCTAGCCACATCCTCCACCACTGCTTCTCTAGGAACTCTGGCCTGTTCCACCACAATAAGGCTCTCTATCACTGACTCCTGAAATTTCACAAATGTCATCTTTGAGTCTGGAGACCTATCCCTAAACACAATAAAAGCATTGAAGGTTGCTAAGTGGAAGAGGTGAAGTGCTAACTTCTTATACCAAACATAAGACTTACGAATAGCAGTATAAGGTTCCAACCTCTGGTCAACTCTATCTACACCTCCCATGTGCTTATTATAATCTAAAATGCACACAGGTTTGCGCACTTCAGCAACCTGGCCCCAAACAGTCACAGGGGAAGTACTCTCATCATGGATGGTACTTAGCATGTAGACATCCCTCTTGTCTGAAAATTTCAAAGCTAGCAGCTCCTCGTTCCGCAAGGCACAGCACTGTCCCCTCTCAAGTTTTTTACAGACAAGCTCCCTTGGATAGCCTTTCCGGTTAGAACGGATTGTGCCACAAGCAACTGTGTCCACTCTAAACAATTCCTTGAACAACTGCACACCAGTGTAGAAGTTATCTACATACAAATGGTGACCTTTGTTGAACAGTCGTCTACCAAGATCCCACACTATTTTCTCAGTAACTCCAAAAGTGGGAGGACAACCAGGGGGGTCAATATTGGAATCCCTACCAGTGTACACACGGAAACTATACACATATCCTGTCCTACTTTCAGACAGCATATACAATTTAATTCCATATCGTGCCCTTTTGCTAGGAATGTACTGCCTAAAAACCAAACGACCCTTGAAGAGGACCAAAGACTCGTCCACACTTATCTCTTTGCCTGGAACATAGACCTCCGAAAACCGATCTACAAAATGATCAAGGACAGGCCTAATCTTAAAAAGACGGTCAGAATCTGGGTGATCTCGTGGCAAGGCTAATGCATTGTCAACAAAATGCAGCATCCTAAGAAGAAGCAAATACCGATTACGACTCATGGTAGCTGGAAATATAGCTGTTGCCATCAAGGGACTAGTAGACCAATAAGAAGCCAGTGACGGCTTCCTTATCAACCCCATCAAAAAAGTCAAACCCAAAAACTTTTTTAGCTCCTCCAAATTTGTGGGAATCCACTGGGCAGCTCTAGAGTGTGGCCTAAGTCTAGCAGCGTTGTCCCTCAAATGCTGCTCCGCATACAAATTAGTCTGCTCAACTATCTCTTCCAAAAACACATCATCCATGAATAACTCAAAGAAATTGATAGGCATAAAGTTCTCTGTATTGGCGTTACACCCCGGGAGACCAGTAAAGGCAGGCAACTCTGGCTGCTCCATGTTTGGGGCAACCCAGACATCAGGTCTTCTAACGGGAAACCTTTCAGCCCCAGGTTGCTGCACTATTGGCACATCAATGTCCTCCTCTAAAACAGAACCTTCATCTGCACTGAGTGTGGCTTCATCATCAGAAGATTCCCCTCCAACAGAAACATCACTGCCAGAATCTCTGACTTCCTCCTCTGCCTCAGATGCAGAGTCCGTCTCATAGTCATGATCAGACTGTGACTCAAAAAGCATACCAACCACCTGCTGAGCGGTCATCCTGCGGCTAGCCATGATCTCTCCTGCTAAAATTAACTGGACAAATTCACCACCAACAACCAGCACTGTGTAAGACAAGTAACAAAGTGTAGCTTTGTTAGTAAGAGTTACAAACTCAAAAACTATACCGCTCACTTGCCTGAAAAAGCTTGATTCACCAGCAACTACACAGCAATCACCAATGATATCCCACTAAAAAGAAAGAAAGAAAGGCAAATTAGAAATAAGACACAACAAATATCATTGTGCACAAACCTAAGGACAATTTCACACACAATCCTGCATTTAGTACACCCCCTACAAACATGTCATTCATGCATGGCAACAATACTCCTTTGGAGTAAATTGTTTTTACTTACCTAAAACATGCAACTGTGCAAACTGCAGGTCAACCACCGCCAAAACCGCAAGGAGCCACAGCAAATAAAGCAAAAGCTTTGAACTAGAACAAAAAGGAGGAAATTTTTTTTTATCACAAATGCAAAGACTTCTTCAGTTGACAAACACCCCACCATCAAACATTTTAGAAATTGGTGCCTAAGTGGATTCTGTCATAGGGGCAGATGGGCCTACTAAAAAAATAGGCCTGTCTGCCCCAAGGAAGCCAGAAAATACCTTTAGTACTGTGTCCCCATGGAGAGCGACCCTTGCCAAAGGGGACAGCCCTCAAACAAAAAAAAACAAAAAAAACACACACAACACTATCCCTGGTGCCTAAGTGGCTTCTGCCCCCTTGGGGGCAGGTGGGCCTAAGAAAATAGGCCCATCTGCCCCCAGGGGGTGTAGAAATGGCCAACAGGTCAATGCCCCCCTTGGGGGGGCGCCCCGTGACCAAGGGGACGCCCCCCCACAAAAATAAACACATAAAAAAAAATCCCTGGCGTTCTAGTGGTTTCTGCCCCCCTTGGGGGCAGATCAGCCTAAAAATAATAGGCTGATCTGTCTCCAAGGGGTGCAGAAATGGCCTGGGTACATGTGCCCCCAAAGTGGGGGGCGACCCTTGCCCAAGCCCCCCCCCATCCACTAACACACACACACACACACACTATCCCTGGTGTCTACGTGGCTTCTGCCCCCCTTGGGGGCAGGTGGGTCTAGAAAAATAGGCCCATCTGCCCCCAGGGGGGGCAGAAATGGCCAACAGGTCAATGCCCCCCTTGGGGGGGCGCCCCGTGCCCGAGGGGACGCCCCCCCACAAAAATAAACACATAAAAAAAAATCCCTGGCGTTCTAGTGGTTTCTGCCCCCCTTGGGGGCAGATCAGCCTAAAAATAATAGGCTGATCTGTCTCCAAGGGGTGCAGAAATGGCCTGGGTACATGTGCCCCCAAAGTGGGGGGCGACCCTTGCCCAAACCCCCCCCCATCCACTAACACACACACACACACACACTATCCCTGGTGTCTACGTGGCTTCTGCCCCCCTTGGGGGCAGTTGGGTCTAGAAAAATAGGCCCATCTGCCCCCAGGGGGGGCAGAAATGGCCAACAGGTCAATGCCCCCCTTGGGGGGGCGCCCCGTGCCCGAGGGGACGCCCCCCCACAAAAATAAACACATAATAAAAAAATCCCTGGCGTTCTAGTGGTTTCTGCCCCCCTTGGGGGCAGATCAGCCTAAAAATAATAGGCTGATCTGTCTCCAAGGGGTGCAGAAATGGCCTGGGTACATGTGCCCCCAAAGTGGGGGGCGACCCTTGCCCAAGCCCCCCCCCATCCACTAACACACACACACACACACACTATCCCTGGTGTCTACGTGGCTTCTGCCCCCCTTGGGGGCAGGTGGGTCTAGAAAAATAGGCCCATCTGCCCCAAGGGGGGGCAGAAATGGCCAACAGGTCAATGCCCCCCTTGGGGGGGCGCCCCGTGCCCAAGGGGACGCCCCCCCACAAAAATAAACACATAAAAAAAAAACCCTGGCGTTCTAGTGGTTTCTGCCCCCCTTGGGGGCAGATCAGCCTAAAAATAATAGGCTGATCTGTCTCCAAGGGGTGCAGAAATGGCCTGGGTACATGTGCCCCCAAAGTGGGGGGCGACCCTTGCCCAAGCCCCCCCCCATCCACTAACACACACATACACACACACTATCCCTGGTGTCTACGTGGCTTCTGCCCCCCTTGGGGGCAGGTGGGTCTAGAAAAATAGGCCCATCTGCCCCCAGGGGGGGCAGAAATGGCCAACAGGTCAATGCCCCCCTTGGGGGGGCGCCCCGTGCCCGAGCGGACGCCCCCCCACAAAAATAAACACATAAAAAAAAAATCCCTGGCGTTCTAGTGGTTTCTGCCCCCCTTGGGGGCAGATCAGCCTAAAAATAATAGGCTGATCTGTCTCCAAGGGGTGCAGAAATGGCCTGGGTACATGTGCCCCCAAAGTGGGGGGCGACCCTTGCCCAAGCCCCCCCCCATCCACTAACACACACACACACACACACTATCCCTGGTGTCTACGTGGCTTCTGCCCCCCTTGGGGGCAGGTGGGTCTAGAAAAATAGGCCCATCTGCCCCCAGGGGGGGCAGAAATGGCCAACAGGTCAATGCCCCCCTTGGGGGGGCGCCCCGTGCCCGAGCGGACGCCCCCCCACAAAAATAAACACATAAAAAAAAATCCCTGGCGTTCTAGTGGTTTCTGCCCCCCTTGGGGGCAGATCAGCCTAAAAATAATAGGCTGATCTGTCTCCAAGGGGTGCAGAAATGGCCTGGGTACATGTGCCCCCAAAGTGGGGGGCGACCCTTGCCCAAGCCCCCCCCCATCCACTAACACACACACACACACACACTATCCCTGGTGTCTATGTGGCTTCTGCCCCCCTTGGGGGCAGGTGGGTCTAGAAAAATAGGCCCATCTGCCCCCAGGGGGGGCAGAAATGGCCAACAGGTCAATGCCCCCCTTGGGGGGGCGCCCCGTGCCCGAGCGGACGCCCCCCCACAAAAATAAACACATAAAAAAAAATCCCTGGCGTTCTAGTGGTTTCTGCCCCCCTTGGGGGCAGATCAGCCTAAAAATAATAGGCTGATCTGTCTCCAAGGGGTGCAGAAATGGCCTGGGTACATGTGCCCCCAAAGTGGGGGGCGACCCTTGCCCAAGCCCCCCCCCATCCACTAACACACACACACACACACACTATCCCTGGTGTCTACGTGGCTTCTGCCCCCCTTGGGGGCAGGTGGGTCTAGAAAAATAGGCCCATCTGCCCCAAGGGGGGGCAGAAATGGCCAACAGGTCAATGCCCCCCTTGGGGGGGCGCCCCGTGCCCAAGGGGACGCCCCCCCACAAAAATAAACACATTAAAAAAAAAACCTGGCGTTCTAGTGGTTTCTGCCCCCCTTGGGGGCAGATCAGCCTAAAAATAATAGGCTGATCTGTCTCCAAGGGGTGCAGAAATGGCCTGGGTACATGTGCCCCCAAAGTGGGGGGCGACCCTTGCCCAAGCCCCCCCCCATCCACTAACACACACATACACACACACTATCCCTGGTGTCTACGTGGCTTCTGCCCCCCTTGGGGGCAGGTGGGTCTAGAAAAATAGGCCCATCTGCCCCCAGGGGGGGCAGAAATGGCCAACAGGTCAATGCCCCCCTTGGGGGGGGCGCCCCGTGCCCGAGCGGACGCCCCCCCACAAAAATAAACACATAAAAAAAAATCCCTGGCGTTCTAGTGGTTTCTGCCCCCCTTGGGGGCAGATCAGCCTAAAAATAATAGGCTGATCTGTCTCCAAGGGGTGCAGAAATGGCCTGGGTACATGTGCCCCCAAAGTGGGGGGCGACCCTTGCCCAAGCCCCCCCCCATCCACTAACACACACACACACACACACTATCTCTGGTGTCTACGTGGCTTCTGCCCCCCTTGGGGGCAGGTGGGTCTAGAAAAATAGGCCCATCTGCCCCCAGGGGGGGCAGAAATGGCCAACAGGTCAATGCCCCCCTTGGGGGGGCGCCCCGTGCCCGAGCGGACGCCCCCCCACAAAAATAAACACATAAAAAAAAATCCCTGGCGTTCTAGTGGTTTCTGCCCCCCTTGGGGGCAGATCAGCCTAAAAATAATAGGCTGATCTGTCTCCAAGGGGTGCAGAAATGGCCTGGGTACATGTGCCCCCAAAGTGGGGGGCGACCCTTGCCCAAGCCCCCCCCCATCCACTAACACACACACACACACACACTATCCCTGGTGTCTACGTGGCTTCTGCCCCCCTTGGGGGCAGGTGGGTCTAGAAAAATAGGCCCATCTGCCCCCAGGGGGGGCAGAAATGGCCAACAGGTCAATGCCCCCCTTGGGGGGGCGCCCCGTGCCCGAGCGGACGCCCCCCCACAAAAATAAACACATAAAAAAAAATCCCTGGCGTTCTAGTGGTTTCTGCCCCCCTTGGGGGCAGATCAGCCTAAAAATAATAGGCTGATCTGTCTCCAAGGGGTGCAGAAATGGCCTGGGTACATGTGCCCCCAAAGTGGGGGGCGACCCTTGCCCAAGCCCCCCCCATCCACTAACACACACACACACACACACTATCCCTGGTGTCTACGTGGCTTCTGCCCCCCTTGGGGGCAGGTGGGTCTAGAAAAATAGGCCCATCTGCCCCCAGGGGGGGCAGAAATGGCCAACAGGTCAATGCCCCCCTTGGGGGGGCACCCCGTGCCCAAGGGGACGCCCCCCCACAAAAATAAACACATAAAAAAAAACCCTGCCGTTCTAGTGGTTTCTGCCCCCCTTGGGGGCAGATCAGCCTAAAAATAATAGGCTGATCTGTCTCCAAGGGGTGCAGAAATGGCCTGGGTACATGTGCCCCCAAAGTGGGGGGCGACCCTTGCCCAAGCCCCCCCCCCATCCACTAACACACACACACACACACACTATCCCTGGTGTCTACGTGGCTTCTGCCCCCCTTGGGGGCAGGTGGGTCTAGAAAAATAGGCCCATCTGCCCCCAGGGGGGGCAGAAATGGCCAACAGGTCAATGCCCCCCTTGGGGGGGCGCCCCGTGCCCAAGGGGACACCCCCCCACAAAAATAAACACATAAAAAAAAATCCCTGGCGTTCTAGTGGTTTCTGCCCCCCTTGGGGGCAGATCAGCCTAAAAATAATAGGCTGATCTGTCTCCAAGGGGTGCAGAAATGGCCTGGGTACATGTGCCCCCAAAGTGGGGGGCGACCCTTGCCCAAGCCCCCCCCCATCCACTAACACACACACACACACACACTATCCCTGGTGTCTACGTGGCTTCTGCCCCCCTTGGGGGCAGGTGGGTCTAGAAAAATAGGCCCATCTGCCCCCAGGGGGGGCAGAAATGGCCAACAGGTCAATGCCCCCCTTGGGGGGGCGCCCCGTGCCCATGGGGACGCCCCCCCACAAAAATAAACACATAAAAAAACATCCCTGGCGTTCTAGTGGTTTCTGCCCCCCTTGGGGCAGATCAACCTAAAAATAATAGGCTGATCTGCCCTCAAGGGGGGCAGAAATGGCCCTAAAAGACATGCCCCCCAAAGGGGAGCGACCCTTGCCCAAGGGGGCGCCCCCCCATCCACTACACACACAATCCCTGGTGCCTAAGTGGCTTCTGCCCCCCTTGGGGGCAGATGGACCTAAAAAAAATAGGCCGATCTGCCCCCAAGGGGGGCAGAAATGGCCAACAGTTCTCTGCCCCCTTGGGGGGGGCGCCCCTTGCCCAAGGGGGCACCCCCTCCCAACATACCTGCACAGAAAATATAATTCCCTGGTGATCCAGTGGTTTCTGCCCCCCTTGGGGGCAGATCCGCCTAAAAAGTAGGCCAATCTGCCTCCAAGGGGGGCAGAAATGGCCGTAACTAATTGCCCCCACAAGGGGAGCGACCCTTGCCCAAGGGGCCGCTCCCCGCCAGCAAGAAACACGAGCAAACAACAAAAAAAAAAAATCCCTGGTGTCTAGTGGGCATTCCTGCTGCCCGATCGCAATGCGATCGGGCATCAGGAATGCTCAAAGAGACACCGGGGGAAAGGAAAAGCCTTTCCTTTCCCCCGGTGCCTCTTTAGCCCAAACCCCCCACCCACCGGGAAGAGGAACTCACCTCTTTCCTCGTCGCCGCACAGGAAGCAAATGGCTTCCTGTGCGGCGAAATCCCCATAATGAAGTCAGCGCGCGATCGCGCGCTGACGTCATTATGGGGGGGGTGGGGGGGTCGGGGGTGGAAGGGGAAGGGCTTCCCCTTCCATCCCTGACTTTGGGGGGGTGGGGGGAAGCACACAGAGGGAGCGAGAGCGCTCCCTCTGGGCTGTGTGCCGAGGACGTAGTGGTTACGTCCTCGGCACAGCAGCACTGTGCCGCGGGACGTAACCACTACGTCCGCGGCACAGAAGGGGTTAAAGAAGCATTAAAAAGATGCACCCATTGTAATCAATGGGCTCCTTGCACTTTGCTCCACTAGTGTCAACAATAAGCGTAAAAAATGTTGAAGATATTGTTCCTAACAGCGCCATGCTGCTTCATATCATAAATACAGCGCACACATGGTGGCGTTACTGGGGCATGGGAGGGGCACAAGAAAAGTGGTGCTGCAGTGGATGTGGCGCCACTTTTCTTAAATTCTGCCCAATATTTCATGAATTCTACATTCACGGCCATTGGACGTGCTCAGTACACAAGCAACTCTCTGTCTCTGGGCATGGAAGTATTTTATTGACCCAAAAGCTGCAGTTCTTTGCTGGGAATGTTTAGTGCTTATTACCCTGGGGCTCAGCTTTGATGGCATTTTGCTAATAAGATGTTTCAAACGGAAAACAGAGGTCAGAGCACTAGAAACAGTGGGGTTCCGGTGGTTTGCTGTTCATGGGGCCTGCTCTCCACCTCTGGGAGGCAGTACTCCTTTTTCTGTGAAGCATAGTGGACTTCTCCCTGTTATGGGCTGCCCTGCCACCCATCTCTAGCTCACTTGTTCAGGTGTCCCCACAGATGCTTTTCACCTGAGATTCTGTGGTTTTACAGAGCAGTGATCAGGGCACATCCAGTTACTACCGTCTTGATAGGAGTAGGTTCCCTCTGATGCCTGCATCACACAGCAACCAAGAGAAGGTCAGAGCTGGAAACGGATCTCAAGTGAACCTGAGGAAGATTAATCACAGTCTTATCCGGAAGTGTGACATAGGACAAGTGTTTTGTTTTTTTTGTTACTTTTTTAACACTGTTTTAGAAACAAGCTTTGCCAATGTTTTTTGCACTAGTGTCAGGGTTCAAATGAGGCCTTTGAATATTTTGGAACAGGAAATGTCTAGCCAAGAAAAAGTACTTTCTTCTTGAATCACAAAGGCCAACTGTAGAATTAAGTTTACAGGCAAATAAGCTGGGCCTTTTCACATGGATTGTTAAGAGCACTATAAACTCCACCTTACATAACTGTTTCTTTATGTAATACATCATCCCACACTTCTGTTCCCATTGGAACAGGGTCAAGACTTCCCACACTTCTGTTCCCATTGGAACAGGGTCAAGACTCATTTGTGTCTGGCTGGTCCAATATGAGGTAGCATGGTGTGCAAACTACTGATGGATTGGGATGCGGACTGAGTAATTACCAGAGGCTGAGATTAATTCCAGAATTACATCCATCACTATTTGCATACTTTAATGTGTCACCCTAAGTGGGACGGGTATGCCCAGACGTGGGTGTCTGCCACACTGTGTCATTGGACCTAATTTACCTGGCTCATGACCCCTAACAAGTGCAGAATCAGCTATAGGTTGCCTGTGTTCCAGGTAAGAGAATACCTGGTCTGGCAGTGCAGGCTGGACTGTCCCCATTGGAGCAGGGTCAAGGATGATTTCCATATAGCTGGATCCAAACTGAGGTGGCACGGAATGCAAAATAACGATGGACTGGGATGTGGCCTGAGTGATTACCAGTGACTGAGATTAATTTCTGCATTCCATCCATCACTTTTTTGTACACTTTAGTGTGTCATCCTAAGTGGGATAGGCATGCCGAGACATGGGTACTGGTACCGCATAGAATTTGGCTCCACCCACACATCACAACTTCAACTTATATTTCAACATATCATTTCAAATAATGTGTGTTTTAACGTTACTAATGTAACATGTTGCACTTGAATTCAGAAACAAAGTGCATTCATTGTAGAGCTATGGAATCATATATACGGTGTGTCTTAACATTACTAAATGTAAACATAGTTATTTGAAAAGGTTTAGAAACCATCCTTATGTTAAAAGATGTAACCTGAAATTAACTTGAACTTATGTACTGACATTTTTATTTATTTGAAATTAAATGTGCATAATGACAGCATCTTAAATTGTGAATGAAAACTCTGTACTTTAAGTTGGCTAAACTAGACCTGAGTTTCTCTCAACGTTAGAAACTGTTTTTCCATTTCTGCTTGCATGCCTTTTTCGTGCAGGTGCATTCCAAGGAACTGTTAGTTTGCAAGTAGGTGTACTATTCTGTTAGCAATAGAGAGTCTGGGAAAAAGACCTTGATAGAAGAACATGGAGAGACTGAGTGTGAGTTGACAGTCCCTTATTCAGAAATTGTTGCCAGCGATGTCCAAGTGACCAAGGTCAAAATCGTTCTCAGGACTGGTCTGGGAGAATACCTGTATGTTATAGTTTACAACATGAGACTGAAGAAGATAATGGAGTTTCTGGATGGCATGATGAGGGGTGTTACTTGACAGAATTGTGTGGTATGAACTAGTGTTCTCACAGATTGATTTCAGCCATTATCCCTAAGACATTGAGAGGTACAGACCTCTGACTTTCCCCCCTGTCCTTATGATTTGCTGAGTGTGGCTTTGGCTAACACTTATTTTCTGATTCTAAGAAGTCTCTTGACTGAGCTTCTGAAATGCTGACACCTTCTCTCTATGCATAATTTTCTTTTTTACTAAAATTTATCTGACTTTTTGAGATTTTTCCCCAGATTTCGAAATCCTGATTAATTTGGGTCCCGAGCTATATGACTTGAAACATGACTCATGCTTAGGAGAGAGAATCGAAGATTGTTCTCTGAACATCAAATCATATTGCTAATTTTCTTATTGCTGTAATTGTACTTCCTATATATGCCTTATGCTCATGTGCTTAAACCTCTTCAGGAGATTTGGTTATCCTGTAGCGATTTTGTATCTTTACAGCATGTTTATGAGATCGGTTTATATTACCTGGCTATCAACTTGTAACAAAATCTTTAACTTTATTCCTGATTCATAGTCGTCTTTGTGTAGCCTAATGTGTTACACTGTTCAATGGAAACTGCTGTGATTAATGCTAACTCCCTTCACCTTTTGGTTCGACAAGAAGGGTCCATCTGAAAACCTGATTTTTGGAATGGTGAGAGTGCAAAGGGCCCAGAGCTCGATCAGTCCTGTGCACACTGTGTTGCTGGAACTGAGCTATACCTGGCTCATGACCCCTAACTAGGACGAAACCAGTCCAAGATGTTTATGTTCTGGTTCAGGGAGGACCTGGCCTGGCAATTCCGTCTGGAATGTTCCCAGTGGAGCAGGGTCAAGACTGAATTGCATTGGTTGGGTCCAAACTTGGTGGTATGGAGGGCAAAATAACGATGGACTGGGATGCAGACCTGAGTAATTAACAGTGGCTGAGATTAATTAAAGCATTTCATCCCTCACTTTTTTGCATCCTTCCTTATTTACATAACCCCTTTCTAGTCATTTGTTCTGCACTTTGAGGCTTGTTTGACCATTTTTGGTATGGATTATTTTGTTTTTCATAGTGAAGTCCGTAGCCTTGATAAGGCAATTTATTACTGAAGAATATTTATATACGAAAATATCTGTGTTTAAGCCAAGGTGGAAGACTCTAGTGGAAGAGGAGTGGCATCACACTCCTTAGCCCGGCACCAAGCACAGGTTGCCAACATGTAGGTTGTCCACAAGCCGGCTGTGTCCAAAGATGGCCTGTTCCTCATAGTATCCCATGTCATGTTACTTCAAGAACCTACTCTGGGAGAGTTATCCATCTCGCTCATGTCAAAAATCAAGGTATTATCCAAAAGCAGACAATATTACAATAAAGGGACAAGTTCCAAAGTTTAGACCTGGTACCTCATCTATGAAGCCTCAAGTCAAGCAAACACATTGACTCCCACAGTTTGGAAGGACCTCAGCACCACACCTTGGGAGAATCTGCATTTTAATTGGTGTAAAACATCTGCAGGGGGGGCAAACACTGAAATTGTGGATAACTATGATTTCAGAAATAGAATAGTTAGCGACCGCTTCTCATGAGTGGATAATTCCATACCTTGAGAAGATTATCAATGCACACTGTCCCCTGAAACTGTCATAAGAATCTTTGATGTGGATATCATGGATGTTACGTTCAACAATACTTGGAAGCCCTAGATGTCCAACATCGGCAAATCCACCTTTGAAAACCACAAACAAATGGGGAGGCAGAAAGGTTTATATGAGTTCTTAAGAAGGTAATGAATACTGTCTCTAAGCAGGGGCATCACCATATTCCAGCAGTGGTACTGAGCTATTATCCATTCCTCATGCACTAGTCAGTGAAAGACCATCCTTACTCACCTGTCCTCACACCTTTCCCACCTGATGTTGCACAGATTGAGACCAATCACAGGAAGAAAATGAATGAGAGCACAAAAGGTGTAGGGCTACTGTCTCAGAAATAAAAAAAAGGTGGTCTTGTACTGGTCAAAGACAGCCACCTGGGTGGAAAAGTCAGAATGCCATTCGGAATTGTCCACTGACCTAAGTAAATTACATGGAATTAAGATAATTGTCACTCGCTGTGCTATTAGCACCACTGGGAACTGGAATTAATTCAAGAAGTTTAAAGGGAAGGATCTACCATGTGAAGAATGGTTGGCGTTACCCACTGTCTCGTCTTAGAGGTGGGGAATGTGAGAGAGGATCAGTCTGACTCTCGGGAGGGGCCAAGGTTCTTACCCAACACCTTGCCCAGACGGAAGAAAGAACCTGATGCTAGGCTGGCCAGCAGCTTGCTTCTAGTGGATGGCATGTGGATGGGATGCTGCTCTACCCTAGCCCTTGACAGTGCAGAAACCAGACTGCGTGGCCTCCAACACTCTCTGAAACAATGATCAAACTGTCTCTGCCCTTCACCTCTGATTACCTACGGTTGCAAGGATTACACATACATGAGAACCATTCGCGAAGCATTTGCATGCGTGTGGGCAAAAATTCAGAATGTATATTTGGGGATGCAAATTTTTGTTGCACACAAACCATAAACTGTTGGTATACATTTTCAACTAATGCAAAAGTAACAACATGTCAGCGAGACTCACAAGATAAGTCTCTAATTTGCAGGAGTATAATTTTGGGATCAAACACATTCCAGGTGGGAAAGCTTTCCACACTGACTGTATCCCGTATGCCAATAGATGACTGTGACGATGAGTTGTTCTAACTGCAACATGCAGTTACTCTTGGACATCTGAACCAGTTGGACATGGCGTGTCGTGGGCGATTAGCATTTTGGAATGAAGCCACCTTTCCACCTATCTGCTGAGTACTCATTCCACAGGATTGCACCAGCGAAGCCCACATATCAGTGCTAGGTGGTCGATGGTGTTGAAAGCTGCAGAGGTGTCAAGCAGGACAGCAAGTGTTGTTTTATTGTAATTGGAATTGCATGGGCCAGTCAGTCTGGTAATAAAATTACAATGCCAAAAATGCACATCCAACATATTAGAAACGAGCACAGTAAATGACCCAACAACATGCATGAACAGTGTTTCCCCGGTTGTGCTTTTTTGCCTGATTCTAACACAGCACTTGGAATGAGGCTGGTAGAGTTTGTTTCAGGGAATGTGTTGTCACCAATTTCTGTTTCATACAAATGTTAATATTTAGCCCATGTTTACTTAGCCTTTAAAAGGCCTTTGTATTGTAACATCTAGCAGGATGTCATAAAAGTGAACAGAGGTGTGTCCTGAAGAAAATATTTGAACATGAGTGGGGAAGTGGGTTAGGCTATCAGTGCATTAAGAGCAATGAATGGAACTTTAAAGCATCATGGGTAGGGTGGAGTCCATTACTAACTTGTTTCCGGATGCAATGAAAAAGGGTCATGTGTCATCTGTGATCTAAACAATAGGAAGCCTTACTACGACTAGCAAAGGTAGGATGGACCCCTGTGCCAGTTGGGAAATGTGCCTCTCTGTTCCCTGGTTGGCAGCCATGATTTGAGTGCTCGGGTCCCTCACACTCCTGGGCTCCGGTGGTACTGCACCTGCTGCACCATTGGTAGATATGCCCCTGACTAGATGGTTAGGAAAAGGTTATCTCAGTATTAACCAGTTTGTTGTTGGCACAGGGGAGAAGGTGACTGGTAGAGCCTCATAGACATCACTTGTTACTTAACATTTCTGTGAGAGCTGGTGCAAGCAGCCATCTGCAGAGCGGGTGAGCATTGGTACTCTCTCTTGACACCGCTTCCATGTGCTTGAGACCAACAACCAGTCGCAGGTGAGCACCGAGATGTGCAAGGTCGACTCTTCTATACTGAATGCACTTTTATAACATGGGAACTAGGATGGAAGTGTCTCCAGTACAAATTCAGGTACAACAATTCCCAGTCACCAGTGCATAATCTCTCGGCCACTTTGCAAAATGTTGGGGAAATTTAAAGTGAATTGTCTATGATCCAGTGTCATTTTTGCATAGGTTCATGAGTGTAAATGTCTTTCTTACAACAGTTAATTGGAAGAAACGCCTTTCAGCTCAAATCCGTCAGTCCTAACGTGTTTTTCTATCAGGAAAGTTTTTTGGAGCCGAACAATTCATTTTAGGGACAAATTTCAAAATGTTAGCTAAAGTCCTATGGATCACGAGCAGGTCTGGAAAAAAACTCATGCAATGTTCCAATAGATCAGGGCCTTATTACTGTTCCCACAAGCCTGATTTCCTTGTCTTCTCTCGCTCTGCCCTCACCCGGGCCAGTATATTCTTAAGGAGCACACGCATGGCCTCGATTAGGAGACAGGAAAAATGGCAGACAGGACGACAAAGGTGGTGAGAGACCAATCCAAAAGACATTTGTAAAGAAGCAGCACCCAATTCTGCTTGCCCGAAAACTTAAGTGGAGCAAAAACTTAAGTCCTGTTGGGAAACCACCTCAGTGCCCTTTAGTGTGGGAGCCCCACCATAGGAGACAATGAAAGTAGAGAATCCGGGATTAATACTCAATTCAGAAGTATGTTTCATTTCCTCAAGTCAACACAGTCATCAAAACATCTATCTACAGCTGTCGCTACACCAAGGAGATCTAACTTTAGGTTTGTGTATTTCGGTTTCCCACAGAAACTCAATGATGAGCGTCAGAGGAGCCACAGTCTGCAGGCCAGATTATATCTGAACTTTCAAACATGTGAACACTTCAAACTAGATTTGAAATCACTCCATTGGCTCCCTGGGGGGAGTGCAGACGTCTCTGTACCGCCCACAAGTCCTACTGAAACAAGGGACTTCAAAACCTACTGCTCATTACACTCCAACAAAAGACTGCTTTCATCAACAGCAAACATCAGCACTCACTGACTGGTCAAACCGAAGGACGGAGAAGTGCGACTGGTGGGAGGCCAGGGACCCAGGCTGTGGAACACACTGAGGCCCTTTTTATGAATCTGGCGTTCCTGGGACCGCCAGACTCGCAGTGGCGGTCGGACCCCCCGCCAAAGCAGCAGTCTGGCCTCCTCATTATGACCGTGACGGAACCGCCATGGTCTGACTGCCGGCACCGCCAGGTTGCTGTCGGTTGACAGCCTGGCGGTGCCGACAGTCTTAATCCGCTAGGGCAGCGCTGCAAGCAACGCTGCCATGGGGATTACGAGTCCCCCTTCTGCCAGCTTTTACATGAGAGTTCCACCGCCATGCAAAGGCTGGTGGAGCCGGGGTGCCACAGGCTCCACCAACCTTTGCATGGCGGTGGAACTGTTATGTAAAAGCCGGCAAAGAGGGGACTCGTAAATCCCAGGGCAGCGCTGCCCTGGCGGATTAAGTCTGTCGGCACTGCCAGGCTGTCGGCCTGGATTAAAGGCAGTGAAAAGCGCGCCAGGTGCTGTTGCACCCGACGCACTGCAACATTGCCACTGGCTCGATTACAAGTCGGCATCAATGTTATGGCTTGTTTCCCGCTGGGCCAGCGGGCAGAAATGCTGTTTCCACCCACTGGCCCAGCAGCAAACTCATAACAGGGCCAGCGGGCAGAGAACCAGAGTGGCGGTTTTCCATCCTATAGAGGCCTCCCACCAAACTCGAAATGAGGCCCTGAATCTTACCCTGAGGGCTCAGCCAAACTGCATGCTGTTTGGAAAAGGCCAGAAAATTGACTGTACGGAGCGTTCTTTATCTGCGCTCTTCACAAGTGAAAGTAGCAATGAAACAATATCACACTGGGCACGGCCAACCGGACTCTAACCAGCTGCATTGGATCAGTAGCCGGACTCTCGCTAACTTGAGACTCATACATGAAACTGCACACTAAACAATAAGGCAATATGCATGTACATGGTTAGATGCTATAAGTAAAATATGGTCCTAGTTCTTGTGGCAGACCCTAAAGGACTAGTGCATTTCACAAGTTTCTCTTTTAAATGCATGTAACAAACGTCACCTTCCAGGCAATGTATCTTTATAACTGTGTCAACTGTATTGTTTGACCAAATGGTCAAATTCCTAAGAGGATGAAGCACTTAAAACCCCCACTTGAGATGATGGGGGTAACTTCCTGCACTCGCTTAAGGCACTATAGGTCTGCCGCGTCCTACTATCAGTCACAAATATTGGTGTTCAGCATGAAAGAAATGAAACACATCTGTGCCATTTAAGGATCAAAGACTGATGGTATTGTGGAAGCTTCCAGCCAAGAAGTATGGATCCAGAGAGGCAGAAGAACCCAAAGTGTATCAGAGGGTGAGAGTAGAGAAAAGCCTTACACACCCAGGTCTGGCTTCAGTCCAGGAAGAGCTACACCTCACTCACAGACAGAACAGTGGAGAGCGATAAGACTGGCGCCATTGTCAATTAAAGAGTTTGGCATCCTGCTAAAACCAATAGTCAACATTGTTAAGTTATATTAGGCCCTTGGGTTTGACAGCTCATAAGCCCCTTCGCTTATAAAGGCTGTGGTGATATACTGATAGTCTTTTTGATGCCTAAATACCTGCCAATTGTGCTCTATGTTGCCTTCCATAGCCATACTAGACAACTACAAAAGGTTGCTTTTTACACTGTCATTATTAAAAAAAAATACAAAACTGTGCCTATCTGCAAGTAGTGTCTCATTTAAAAATACGAAATAATGCAAACATTAAATAATGTACATTATATTAATTAACCAATTAAATTTACCATATGGTATATATTTGTTTGTGGAGATTTTATTGCATTTTCAAGATATACCAATTTTCACAGTACTAAATATCACAAGCAAATAGTGTTTCCGCCACGTACATAGAGGTTCGATTATTTATCATATAGTAATTCTTTTCTTAGACAACCACAAAGGATAGCATGTTAGCATTTCTAAAAAAAAAATATATACATATTTATTTAAATGTATTTCCCTCTATTCCACTAGGAATATAAAAAAAAACATCAATAGTTCAAAAAATAAAAATAAACTAAAGGTTTACTAAACTAAAGGGACCCTGCCATGAAAAGGCTGGTGGAAAGTGGACTTGTGATCAGCACGGCAGTGCTGCTGTGGCTGACCATCACTCCGACTCCCCGTCCGGATCTATTATCCTGGCGGTGGTGGCAGTGCCCTGGAGGTGTGACTACCAGGTTTGTAATCTGGTGGTCAGACTGCCAGGAGTGCAGTGGTCTGACCGACACCGTGAGTTTGGCAGTCGTAGGACCGCCAAACTCATGCTGACGACCTTAGTAACAAAGGGGGTCATTATGACTTCGGCGCACGGTTTACACTGTTATGTTTAAATATCTGGGTGTTGAATCCTCACTGGAGTAATTACTAGGCCTGGGAGTCATTTTATTCATGCCAAAGTAATCAAAGTAATTTCAGTAATTCAGCACAGCTCTTTGACGTGACTACCGATAATGTGATTGCGCCTGCTCAGATAATAAAGGGTAATTTGGAGGAAAAAATCCTACCACACAATCACATTTAGCAAGCAGCTGCTTGCACTGCTATTCATGTTCTGTTGCATTTAGCACTATTTTCTTAGCGCAAAATGCATCCTTGCATCATTGTGCACTAAGAAACAACCCCTAACTGATGGTAGTAAATTGCGGGAAATCCTACTCTAAGTGCACATTTAGTGGGAGCAAGCGGCTGATCACACTCCTATTCATATTCCTTAGTGCTAAATGCATCCTTGTGTCTTTTTTGGATGTGAAGGGGATATTTTTGCACTAAGAAAATAGCACTAAATGCAGAATTACTCTTCTTGCATATTTCTACGTAATTGTGGTGAATTTTTAAGTAATGCTACATGATTACGCTACACACAATTACACGAGTTACGCCCAACCCTAGTGATTACATTGTCTCTCAACATCTCTACGGGGCTACCAACAACCACTGTGGACACAGACCTGTCAGTGAACAGCTCTGCTGATGCCTCCCCAGTCCAGGTGAGTGTATAAGACCAGCACCACCTCCAGACCACCCCCCTACCATCCACCTGGACCACCACATCTTCCCATTGAATTTAATGGCCTTTGAATTTAATTGCCTGGATATGGTTTATTTCATAGGTAGGTGGCAGAGATGAATTTTGTCAGAGCTGTGGGAGCGTGGGCCTTTAAAGGTTGTTTCCTTCTTTTCACTTACACACCCCACTCAGGAATGGCTGCAGGTGAAGAAGCAGAATCCAAATAAAGCTGGGCTTCCCACGCTCAGTCGTGCAGAGCACGTATCTGACCTTGTGTATGTGGATCACCATTTATCAGCAGTTGCACACCTGTTTCCATCCAACTATATTCATACGAATAATCCCATTTCTTTTAATTTTTGAAATTACTACATCTTGAAAATCCTGTAGTGTCAACAAGACTTTAGAGAATTCTTAAGGTGGTAGATGAATGTGGGTGATGCATAAAAACAAACCTGCTGCACCCAGAACAAGATTGTCCTCCTTAGCAAATTCCTCGCCTCCCTTTGAGCAAACACACAGATCAAATGTTTCTTGAATTCCTAGCAGAGGTGAAGATTAATGGACCATAAATCAGTGCAACATGCCACTCCTCCTGCAGCAGAAGGATAAGAGTTTGTGAATCTGTGTGCACCTGAGAGAGAGAGACAGAGAGAGAGAGAGAAATATAGTGTGTGTGTGTGTGTGTGTGTGTGTGTGTGTGCAAGCTCATTTATATAAAAATCCACACCAGGTTACCTATAATTATTATTGAGATTTGGAGAGCACTTGACTACTCTAATAGGAGTTCCCAGTGATGAGCATTTTGAGTATACTATTAGAGACTTAACATAGATGCATGATTCAAAGAAGCCATGTCTTTAAAAGTCTTTGGAAGTCCACAAAAGACTGGCACGATCTCAAAGCAACAAGCAGAGTGTTCCCCATTTTAGAACCTAAATAGGAGAAAGACCTACTGCCTTGAAG
The DNA here is from genome assembly GCF_031143425.1 of Pleurodeles waltl. Classification (NCBI taxonomy): domain Eukaryota; kingdom Metazoa; phylum Chordata; class Amphibia; order Caudata; family Salamandridae; genus Pleurodeles; species Pleurodeles waltl. The sequence continues at coordinate 170,508,940 of NC_090441.1, forward strand.
AGTTCTCCTCACTCTGGGAACTTTGGAAAGATTGTTATTGGATGATCAAAGAGATCAACTGGGGTGATATGGTACCACCAGGGATCTTAGACAACATGGCCCTGAGTCTGACAAAGCCTTATGCATCCAACACAGAGCTTTGAAAAGAATATGCTTTTTAATTGAAAGCTAGTGAAGATCCTGGATGAGATTGGCCACAGACAGATATTTAGGCAGGAGGAACAATAGTCTTGCAGCTGCATTTTGCACTATGTAGAGCCATCTAAGTGAATCCTTAGGGGCTCCTAAATAGAGGATGTTACCATAGTCCCGCCTGGAGATAATCAATGCTTTCATTACTGTTTATTGTGCAGAAGCCAGAGGATTTTAACCATCTCAAAACACCAAAGCAGGTGGAAGCTTCTTTAGTGCTTCCGTAGAATATTAAAAGCTTTTTATTCAGCCAGAATCCTAGGTTCTTGACTACGGAGACAGGAGTGGGGGGGTCCCAAGGACATTGCCAAAGATGTGGACCTCACACATTAGGTTGGTTGCCTACTAATGAAACTTTGGTCTTTTCTCCATTCATTGTGAGGCATTTGTTATTCATCCATGAGGCCACTTTCAAGAGGCAGATATTCAGGGTGTCTGAGCCGCAATTCTCCTTAGGTGATAGAGAGAGACAATGATCTGAGTGTCATCTGCAAAGGAAAAGAGTATAAGGTATGTCCGCCAATGGTCGAAAATGAATGTTAAATAGGGTTGGATTAAGGACTGAACACTGTGGTATGCCAGGTATCAAGGGGCGGGGATTAGATTTGGAGGATCTGATAAAGACCTGAAATGAGTGGCCTTGTAAGTCTAAGAACCAGCCATGAATACTTATATCTTCCAGTCTTTGAAGCAGTAGTTTATGAGATACCCTATCAAAACGAGGCACTCATGTCAAGTAAAATCAAAGCAGCAGGGCCACCCTCATCCAATTGGAGGCTCAGCTATTCTATGACTCAAGACAGAGCAGCCTTGGTACTGTGACTCGCCCTGAAACCAAATTGAGAGGGGTGAAGGAGGCTATTAGATTCAGTGAATGTCGAGATTTGTTGGTTCAAGAGTTTCTCAAGGATTTTAGCAAATGTTGGACCAGTTAAGAGAATCTAGATACAGCTTGTTTAGCAAAGGCATTACCATTGCATGTTTCCATACTTTAGGACTCGATCTTCTGTGAGTGAAGAATTCAGAAACTGCATCACTATTTCCAAGAAAAAAAACCTATGTCAGGGTCAGATTTTAGAAGCACTCGTTTAATTAACTAGAGCAGATGGCTTTGGAAAGTTACAATCAGACCCTTAACCAGTGCTTTACCTGCACATATAGAAGTATAATTACTCACTATCTAGAGTACCTGTTCGCTCCATGGAAGTCATTTAGGGGTCATCAGGGGTCACAGCTACGACCCCTGGCTTGCCCCTTGTGACACATGGCACTGTCTTTATGACCCTTGGCCTCGGAGGTAGCAAAATGAGTGCCAGGAACACAATGGGAGCACGTCTGTTAGAAATTGGGTCTCTAGTTGGTAAAGGTATGCTCCCTGGCCAGGTAGGGAACCACAATCCTAGTCAGGGTAAGTCACAACACAACCTTAATTATCCTATGCTTACCCTCAGGTAGCTAGGCACAGAGCAGGTAGGCTTAGTGTAGAATCCAATGTGTAAAGTATTCATGCAATAACTCATAGAGTAACACAGTGAAAACACCAAAAAAGTACTCCACACCAGTTTAGGAAAATAGATCATATTTATCTGAATAAAATACGACCAAAATGATAAAAATCCAATGTGCACGAGTCAAGATATCACTTTTAAAAGGTTTAGATGAGTCTCAATTCTTAAGAATCAGTGATTGTATCCTTTTAACACACAGGCCCATATTTATACTTTTTTAGCGCCGCATGTGCGTCATTTTGCGTCAAAGAGCGGCGCAAATGCGGCGCTAAAAAAGTATAAATATGGGCCACAGTACCTGGGCTGAGTCAAAAATAATGATGCAGAGGCAGCAGAGGAGGAGATGCGTCAGAAAGTAAAGTGATGAGTCAGTTTTTTCGGTGCGGCAAAGGTAATGTGTTGTGTCTTTCTAAATGGCAAGGTGATGCATCGATTTCCGGAAGCGCAGCTTTGGTTCTTCACTATGATGCAGGGGTATTTTGACTCCCAGGGATGATGCGTGGAAAATCCAAAATGTGGGTGAAGAGGTAACAGGTGCTGCATCGATCTGGCAGGTGATGCAGTGTTTTTTCTGGCATGAGACAGGCGCTGCGTTGATTCTGCATGCATTGTGGCAAATTTAGCAGGCGTTCTTCTGAGCACCTGGCCATTCTTTGGGGTACAGAGCACTGTCATGGGCTAGAGCAGTGTTTTTCAAACTGTGGGTCGCAAGCTAATTTTTGGTGAGTTGGGAAAGATCAAGCAATAAATAATGAGGCCTTTAAATTCTATGTTTATCTTGTCACATTCAGTGCTTCGAAAAGAGAGGTCAAATGTCAGGCCATGTCTTCTGACAAATTGCAGTTTATTCTTCTATCATGGGATCGAGGAAGAAACTGGGGCAGGTGTGTCAGGATTCCAGAAGGTTCAGGTGCCCTCCTTTGCTAAATGAAGCTAGAGGTGGGGGAGGAGAAGCAAGCCATATTAATTTGCCTGTCAGTAGAGATGGTTGCATCTTGCAGTGAGCCAGCCAATGCAGTGAAATGACTCGCCCAAAGGTGCTCTTGTGTATGAACAAGGTGCTTTTGATGGTGGTGATATCTATGTGATTGAGGGCACAGTAGCCATAGCTCCTGCCACTACCAGCCAGAGTACACCACCAACAGACTTGTTACACTTTTGTGCAAACTACATGTCTCATCAATAATCAGGTTCATTAAAAATCATAGATGTATCAGTGACTTTGTGAGATAGACCGAAACTTCCAGATTATGTGGAAGACCAGACTCTTTGGCAGAAAAAAGATTGCCTTTCAGAGTCTCAATAGAGTGGTGGCTAGCCCTGCATCATATACAACAGCCTTTGAAGGCATTCAGCTGACTTCTGATACTACAGAAGTAGAGTCCTGTAAGTTTGAAATCCAATGGCATCAACCATGAGGAAAAGTGTGAAGACAAACCGTCACTGTCAGCTGTTAATGGAATACCATGGCCAAGTCATTTGTGGTACCTACTTGCGGAGTACTTGCAATCCTCTTGCCCATTGGCACTGGGGCCAGAAGCCTCCGTTAAGTTTTTAAGAGTGTTTTTATACCCAGCTTTCCTTGCTCATAAGGTTTCTGAATTAGCCCCATAAAACATATTGAAGGTATTGTGTCAGGAAGGGAGAGGGAAAACTACTGAGGTTTCTGGTCTTGGAGACTTTACTATCAGAAGTTGGATGGCACTAAAGGCACATGTGTAGGTATAAGGCATATCAATGGCTGTATATCTGTTGATCAATATTCCTGCAAAATACTGCAAAATTGCTGATTTCACAGGGATAGGCACAGTAAGTTTTCAGCCCATTTGATTTATCATTGCATATCACCAGAATGCGTTACAGACTGAGTACAGGTGGGTACTTGGCATGGGCAGTATTGGTACCCCTCTGCCCAGCACCATCGTCATGTTCACTATCTGCCTTGCAGACAGTGAACACTTTTTTTCCAAATATATTTTTTATTGATTTTCTACAGTATAGGATAAATAGCAAGTAACAGCGACGCCTATTACACCACAACCCCTTATTGAAGAAGGGAAACACTACATCATACATTACATCATACATCGGCTATTAGATTGACATCATAATCATATGCTGCAACATCACACATCTTCACCAGAATTACATGTCAGTGCCATAATTAGGTATACAGTAATCATCTAATGAAGTTTGTCCCAGCCATGTGTCACAATCCTATAATATCAAGCACACTTCATAATGTGGTCGGCCAGCGTCGCTTACTGTAATGTCCTTATATAAGTAATACGGGGAAGGGAACAAAACTTGGTGAAGATGAAAACTATATAACATGTCTGGTATGTGCTGTTCAGGGATAGAAGGTATCCACGGTAAGTCACCCAACAGGGACTCTCGGTGAGGGGCGAACAATTGGAAACCGATAATCCCTGAGCAATGTTCAAAGTGTCCGCCCAGTGCGCGCATGGGGCACATTCCACGTGCAGACAGTGAACATTGCGAGGGTGCTGGTGCACCCTGCTGGCTACAGCATTGCCGCTGGCTTGATTTCGAGCTGGAGACAATGCTGTAGCCTGTTTCCCGCTGGGCTGGCGGGCAGAAACCGAGGTTTCCACCCGCCAGCCTAGCGGGAAACTCTTAATGGGTCTGGCGGGGAGGTAGCTTGTGTGTCGGCAACCTCCCCGTCAGAAGTTTGGCAGACTGAAAACCATCCACTGAACTTCTAATGAGGCCCTAAATGTAGGTGCGGATGCTGGGTGGACTCCATGGCATGTGACGAAGGGGTCCTTCCTCCTGTACTTTGCCACTGGGCACTGACCCATCTGAATGAACTTTGAAACACTGCATAGTTTCCAAGCAACTGGAAAGAAATACTAACCAAAAGGTTTGTATGGATGAGTGTGTTTTGCATGGAATGAATGTGGAAAACATCTGCAAATCTTCAATTACTTCTCGGTTAGTCATTTATATACGGATACAAATTGTTTTGAAGAAAGCCGGGTGACCAAAGAGGTTATTGCAAAAGCTGTCTCAAACCTGTTGACTAGTATCGATGTGGGGAAACAGTGTACTTCAGACAGTGTTTGGACAAAATAACAAATAAAAATATTGTGATACAAAAATATAGGGCCTTCTTATGACCCTGGCGGTCCAATGGCCGCCAGGGTCGTGGTGGCAGTCGGACCACACCGCCACATTACGACGGTCGGACTGCCAGCACTGCCACTTTTTGTTGACACAATGGTGTGCGGTGCTAGCGGTTCTAATCCACTAGGGCAGCGATGCAAGCAGCGCCGCCCTGGGGATTATGACCCCCTTCTCTGCCAGCGGTTTCATGGTGGTAACCCCGCCATGAAAAGTCTGGCAGAGACAGGGAGCAGTGTGCCCCGGTGGGGGGGTGGGGGGCCTGCTCTGCCCATGCACTTGGCATGGACAGTGCAGGGGCCCCCCTGGCCAGCCCTGTTGCAATGTTTATTGTCTGCTTTGCAAGGGAGCTGCTGCACCCTACGCACTACAGCATTGCCGCCGGCTTTATTATGAGCTGGAGGCAATGCTGTAGGCCGTTTCCCGCTGAGCCAGCGGGAAACTCGTAATGGGCCTGGAGGGAAGGCTGCCGCACTGGCCGTAACCTACTCTTCGAGACTTCGGCGGATGGGCTTTTCCGTCCACAAAAAGTCATAATAAGGCCCATAGTGTCACAAATAATGGGATATCAAAATATCATCAATAGGACTATTGAGGGAAATAATATTGTTTTAAGTGTTTTATTGTAAGTCTTTCAGAGAAAATATCAGGGTATATAATATTATTTTTATGTGTTCTTTTATGTATGTTATTGTAGCTTAGTAATTGTTTTGTTAGTGTGTTCTGTAAATTTTATATTTTATTTAAAAATTTCATTTTTTTTTCTCCATTTTAGTAATATGAATAATTAATGTTTATTTTATTATGTTATAGTAGTGGGATGTTGGGTTTTCAGGGGAGAAGGGTGGGAAGATTTTTAAATGTGCAAATGTTATATTAGATATTATGTTACATTTGTATAATATGCATTTCTTTTATTTCAAAAATTGTAAATTATGTTTTTTTATTTATTAATATAAGTATATAATTAAAATGTATTATGAATTTATATGTTTTTAACATTTGCTAAATTAAATGTGTTTGTGTGCTTTAATTAATATTTTGTAAATAAATAATTCTGTAATTAAAATATTTATTGTTTTTATTATTTAATGTAAAGATTGATGGAAGTTCTTTCAATTTCATTATTTTAATAAATAAAATTGATAAAAATGTATTTTGTAAAATTTAAGTACATTATATATGATTTAGCTTTCTTTTAGAAATGTGGAATTTCTTAGTGTTATTATTAAGTTGTGTATAAAATACAATTTGTTGTATTTTAAATGTTAATATTACAATAAATTCACAAATACAATGTCAGATGTTACCATTATTCTATGAAAGTGTAATAAATATGCCTGTACTTTAACATAGTTATAAAACATGATGTTTATATTCATATCTTATATATATCATAATTTATATACAAAGAACTGTATAAATGTATATGTATTTCTTTGTTATCAAATAGATAGTTGGGAATATAATTCATATTTTTTTTCAGTTCTTAAATGAATATATTGTTAATTTATTACAAATTAAGTAATGTTTTTATTTATTTTAAAAATAAAAAATGTATTACATTTGACTATGGAGTACGTATAGTGCATGTAACTCTTTCAGTGTCCACCACCTTTTCCAATATGCTTTTGAATTGAGGGGGAATAGTAAATGTAACCCTTTTATTGTCCAACACTTTCCCCAAAATGGGTTACATTACAGTGGGAATACAAACCAGTCGGCTTGTATACTTTTTTCACTGTGTGATAAGGGGTGGAGCCTCAGAGGGTGTCTGGCCTCACACAGAGAAACACCTAGGAGGCACTCTGCTCCTCAACGAGACCCCCTCTCCTACTAAAAAAAAAAAGACAGTGTTGCCGAGGCTATCACCGAATTCCTGAGGTGTTTTCACATCCCTTAATGGACATCGGCTGCTCAGAGTTTCCAAAGAAGAGCTGGAAAGGCACTTTGTGCAGTGGTTTCCAGCTTGTTTTCTCTGCCACTGTCTGATTTCAGTATCTCATCCCTGTGAAGGGAGCCAAAATCGTTTGGCACATTGTGGCACCATGTGAGTTGGCAGGTCTAATAATTGTAAATGTAAACCCCTTAGTGCTCATCACCTCCCCCAAAGTGATTTATATTGCTGTGGGAACAGTAAATATAACCCCTTTAGTATTTAACACCTTCCTCACAATTATTTAAATTGGAGTGGGAATAGTAAATATATCCCCTTTAGTGTCCAACACCTTCCCTAAAATGGTTTAGATTGGAGTGGGAATATTAAATCTAACCTTTACGGTGTCCAACACCTTTGTTTAAATGTTTTTCATGAATTAGGAGTAGTCAATGTCATTTTATTAGTGTCTAAAATTTTCTGGAAAATGGTTCACATACGAGTTAATTGTGCATGTTGTATATAAAGTATTAGTAAATACACATTTTTTTGGACAGACAGACAAAAATCTTCAATTGGCCTACTTTGCCATAAAAGCATAAACCTGTCTGCACATAACAATAAAACAATATCATTATTTCTGTCAACAAAAAACAAGATAAAAGAGCAAACAGGTTACCTAAAATAAATGTAAATTACAATTGACATATAAAAATCCTGCATGGGGCGCAACTGGCAATCCAGAGGGGATTATCTGTTTGTATTGATTTCTCAGTTGTAGCATGCTCTTGGTAAAGGTCATTGAGTGCAAAAACTGTTTAAAACCAGTCTGACACTGTAAGGGTCTTAAAAAAACGGATCTGGGACTCGAATACAAAGAGCAAAATAATTTGGACTATTATTTGCTTAGAAGCATGATTACAGTTGCAGGGCGGTAAATCAAGTTTCCATGCACACTGGATAGGGAAAGTTACTTTAAAACATAAAAGATTTAGAGCCTCATTATGAGTTTGGCGGTCTGATAGCCATCGGCTTAGCGGTCGGACCCCTGTATTACGATATTGGCAGTCCCATACTGCAAAGACAACCACGGTCCCGCCAGCCAACATCGACTGCCGGTGTGATGAGGAGTTCCTGTCATGTCACTCCCTCTACTCCCTAACTCTTGACAAATGGTATCCCCCCAGGTGAGTACACTTCAATTGATAGTTCACAAACAGGGGTATTTGGACAAATTACCACTGGTCTGGTGTTTGGAATTCCTGAAACAGGGTCTGCTGGGAGTTGCAGTCAGGTTGCTCCCTCTATTCCCCAACACTTGCAAACTGTTGTGTATTACATATCTGTATGCAGGCTGCATTTAGGTTTGAGAAAACATTTTGGGACACTGCATGGATCCTGGAATGTGTTTTTGTTATTGTAAGACTTACCTGCACCATTTGGACATATGGCATGTGATGGGCCTTGGTATATGTGATGTTGGGTCCGACAATACCGATTGACAGTGTTAAATCTCAGATATTCTGGGGACTGAATGTTGGTGAGGTACATGAACAAGACAGTGGCAAAAGCTGAGCTGTGAGCATGCATGACATTGAATTTTTGTGACAGTTTTTGTGTTGCAACTTACCAGACTCCACTACCCCGGGTATTCCTGTCAAGCACTCAGGATGCAAGATGGCCAAGATTTTCTCCTCCCAGGGAAAGAGTATTAATGAGGCACTGGGAGGGCCACCACCAGTCTTCTTGGCCTGAAGCTGGTGCCTGGAGACCAAGGAAAGGAGCTTGTCCTGGAAGTCGTTCCACCTCTTCCTAATGTCCTCCTTTGTGCACAGGGTGGTGCCTACAGCATTCACTCTGTCGACAATCCTGTCCCACATTTCCATTTTACTACTGGGAGGATTTTACTACATTTATGCTCCAAGCAATTGTGGCTCTATTCTTATGATTTTATTCACAATGACTCTTGACTCATATTCAGAGAAACTGGGAATTTTTACATATGACATGGTGGACAAAAAGGGGTGACAGAGGCTTACCTAACAGGGGAAGTACAATAGGGTATGAATGGACATAAGTGTGTGCACTGTGCTCTATGGGATGGTGGAAAAAGGGGTGCCTAATCTATGTAAAAATCGATATGTGTTTGTGGGAATGCAAGGATTGTGCAAAGGATTGCAGTCTGTGAAGGGGCATGTTTTATAGTGTCCTTTGCAGGTGTGCCCAATTGGCCAATGTGTGTCAGCTGTGTTGTTTTTTAATTCATCCAGTGTGCACTTGTCTATTACTTAGCTGAACACGATCCGCAATGGTCGACCACCATTGACTGCGGGAACCCTGGTGGTCTGATTGCCAGGGTCTGAATGTGGCGGTTGGACCCCCACAGCAGCCGTCCTGACCGCCACTGCGAGGCTTGCGGTCTTAAGACGGCCAGCCTCGTAATGAGGCCCTTATTCTGATAACATCACAGACTAAGCAGTTATAAACCTGATTTGGTTCAACTCTTCATCAAGCGTCACCAGCTGTGGATTCCACTCACTAATTATTTTTCACGCACTGCAAAGGAAATTGATTTCTCCTCTCCTCCCTAACTGTATATTGTGTTATTTGTTTAACCTTAGCTTTGCATATGTTTTATTCTTATTTTAAGTATGCTGCATCTTTTTGCTTCTTATTCTTTATACTCTTAAGGCTATTACTTAATTCTGCTCATTGTAGCTTCTTCCTTTCTTCCCCTCTCGTCTTCTTTCTTTCCTTCCTTCTCCTTTTTCATTTTTTTCCCCATTTAAAAATTATTGGATTGAACTCACATTGACATCTTTCTTCAGCTTATGTATCTTTTTATTGTGTAATGTAATTATTATATAACTTAATTTATTCAAAGTTATTTTTTTCACATCTTCATACCTGCAATTTATTCTAATGAATTTGTTCTTTGCTCAATATATATATTTTGTTTTTAAAAAGGAGAATGACTGTGAACTCCTGCATTTTAGTGAATGAGTTCTTTGTTTAGATACCTTTAAAGAAGACCAGATATGGCATGAGCACTGTGAGTATTATGTGATCTTCTGAGAGAGCAGAGAGATCCGAATTCTCTAAAAAGGAATAGATGGCCGAACGCTGACTTAGCTACATCAAGTCAACATTCACCAGAGAGTAGGGCTCACTGTTGACCCACACACAGAGGGATTACAGGACCAACAAATAGGCTATAATTCTGGTCCCCATTCAAGCCAAAAATGTTCTGCTTTCACTGCTGAACCTGTGATAGTTAGAGGGTCACATTATGAAGATCTACAGTGTTGTGTCTTAGATCTTAAACATGGGTCTCTAACCTTTCTGTAATAAGGGCTACTTATGATCAATGAAAATTAACCAAGCTACTAATATTTTTAAATTTGTAATTGGCAAAATTAGACAAAATTACATTAGTGGTCACCAAATACAAGATTACCAACAGTGATCACCTCATTCTATCAGGTATGGTTGCCAGCTGTAATGTAAAAAAGTCTTCATAAATGTGTAATCCCTCTACGTGGGTAATACCTGATAGCCATAGCTGCAATGCACCTGGCACCAAGATAATGATATTAGAAATAATTCTCCCCAATGCCACATGATTTATCACTTGAATGTAATTTTTAAATTATTTTGGAAATGCAACAGTTTTTTTCTCCAAGAAATCAGTTTATGAGATCTGAAAATAGACACATTTATTTCTTGATTACGATTTTGGTATAAACATAATACTTCATCTAAGCACATGCTTCTAATTAGTAGATCCATATTATCAAGTGCAGATGAGAGGGCTAAGAGAAGTAGTTCACTTCGCTTGCTTTCATCACAAGTGTTGAGTAATTCCTCCTTGATTTCAGCAACTTGATCTCGGGCCCTCTTTGATGTCGGAAACTAGACTGGAAACCCCATAGCAGGCCATTTGAGTCTAGATGAAGTGAATGTTTGTGGGTAACAACAGTTCTGAATGTCTTCTCACAGCACAGGCAAGACCTGAGATTGGTCTGTAGGAAGAGTGCTTTGACTGTCGAGGGTTTCTCCAAGGCGTGGAGCTATGAATGGAAGCTTAGGCGCTCAGGGAATATCACCATTGGTGAGGGAGGCGTTTGTTTATGTTTGTGATCCCTAGTGTGAGACCATCAAGACCACAACAATGTCTTTGACACATCCCAGGTCCCATTTTAATATATGATTTGTTGAGAGGGATGAACTCACAAAGGGGCAGTTGAACATAGGGTTAATGGTACATTTCCCTTGTCTGCTGAAAAAGTGATGATAGCAATCTTCATTCCAAGGAATTGATTTTATCAGTAAAAATTTGCATGAGATTGTCACAGATATCTACTAAAGGGGATGGTAAACTGTTTATGGGGCTTAGCAGCAGCATCTGCTTATAAATGTGGAAGAGGTATTTGGGGAGGTAACAGGTTGAGAAATGCCATACTAAAAGTATACTTTTATTGCAGTGATTCACTCCAACGTATAGCCGTAGATGTGTTAGTAAGAAGAGATGCAACTAGAACTTTGTTTAGATGCATTCCAGCACCTCTCAAGTGTCTTGCCGGGACATTTCAACTGTGTTAGATTATCATTGAGCAATTTGCTGTCCTTGAAGGGGTTGGGCTTCCAATTAGAGACTGGAGCAAACGTGTATATATATATATATATATATATATATATACACAATTTTTGATTCAAAGTACACAAGAGTATGAGTGGAACTTTCCAGTTCTGGTTCTCTGTACACAGAAGGTTTTGGGCATAGGATATGAGTAGATTTTGTTTAGGTGCCCCCTGTTTACTAACCAATGGTACAACCAGAATAGTTGCTATCAGCCATTGAGTCTGCGTTTGGGTATCAGTTTGAAACAAGGCATCAAGAGTGTGTCCTCCTGAATATGCTTATCAATGGGTCCAGTGAAGCGAATGTTATCAATATTTTCAATATTGCCTTGGGTCTAAGAACTACACAGGTAAGAAGCCACATTTTAAGGCGGAAGATGTTGGGCAAGGTTGACTAGGTCAGGAGAGAAATATTATATACGATTTTTAGATCAGAGAATTGGTAAGGTAGTTGTACATTTAGTTAACAAATATTTGAAGGAGATATAGGAAGGACCTTATAGCTCCTTGAAAGAGCTAGATTGTGTTCTGGCAGCTCCAGTGCCATGCCCCGTCTTCTTGCACTTTTGGAAGATCAGTGATATTGAGTGTTGAGGAATCTTTGAACCATCTCTCAGTAACTGGCAGCAGGTGGATGGCATGGTTTAAAAGTAGACCATGTATTGTGTGGGTGTTCTCAACTGCAGATCTTGCACTTAGAAGGGCATCTACTAAAGGCTCGACATGAACAGACAGAAATACCAGATGGTATTTCTGTCTTGGTCCACATTAATGAAGATCATGAGTTAATTTCGGAGATAATATCATGAAAATGAATAGTGGAAGGCCAAAAAGAAGAAATGAAGGCAGGATATGAAGATAGAATCTGGGTGGAGTTTAATTGATAATACAGGTGCAAGAGTTTAAATGCAATGTATGGGATGATTAAGTCAGATATACAGAAGAACCAGTGTGGTCCAATTCAAGCTAGTAAGTGTAGTACAATCCAAATGGTGTGTTATCTGCACTGTTAAGATGTGGCAATTTGTTTAAGGAAATACAGATCGGATTCTTTGTGAGTGTGATTTGGTCAATGTTGTTGTTGGTGATAGCTTAGGGTAACATCTTTGATTTTTTCAAGGATTGTTCAAATAACAAGAGATTATCTTGATTCATCTGAACCAGTATCCTCCCATTATTAAAGGTGTACATGCATTGTAGGGTCTGATAGGACATTAGTAGAACAGCTCTACGATGGATTAGATATTATCTAAAGGATAGACACCAAGCTGTCTCCCTCCCTCCCTTCATGTCATCCTTCAGAGCTTTGGGCCAAGGGGTCAGGCTATTCACTTGTCCTCTTCCATTTCTTTCCTCTTGAGAGTTCTCTGGAAAGTTGTGCCACTGCTGTAGTCAGATGCTCGACAGTTAGTGGTTCAGGCTACTATTCTTAGCTCGGCTTGATTATTGTAATTCCCTTTTCTTGGGTGCTCCTCAGGCTGCACTGAATAAATTACAGTGTATGCAAAATATGGTGGCCAAGTTAGCTCTGGGCTTGCCTTGGTATGCCTCATTGGGAGTCATTATGACCCCGGCGGTGAGTGGAAATGTGGCGGTAGCACCGCCAACAGGCTGGCGGTACAATCCGCCACATTATGAGAATGGCAGATTGGCTGCAGCCAACCCGCCACTTCTCCACTCATACCGTCATGGCGGTATCAGCTGCCGGGCCGGAGATGTCAATCTCCAGCCCGGCGGCCGGCATACTACCGCCGGCAGCATTATGAGCCTGCCTACCACCATGGTTTTCGTGATGTAAGCAATGTCACGAAAACCATGGCGGTAGGCCCTACCAGTGACAGGGAATTTTTTCCCTGTCACCGGTAGGCGGCTCCCCCCCCCCCCCCCCCCCGAACACTCACCAGATGCCCCTCACACCCCCTTTATCCAAACTCCCCCAACCCCCTCCGATCATCACACAGCCCCCCACCCCCATATACGCACACACCCGCAGAAATGCACCACGCATACACCCAATCACTCACATTGGCATACACGCTTTCATACACACAAACTTCCAGACACGCTCACATACATTCTTACACACAATCACACTGACATGCACACACGCACTCACTTCACCATTCTTACTCACATTCACTCACACGCATACAACCATGCAAACAACACAACACACAGACGCATTCACACACGCACTCACACATTCATGCACACAACCAGACACACACACACAACACCCCCAGCCTCCTCCCCTGTTGGAAGCCCAACTGACCGCCAGCAGCGTCCCGCCAACAGAACACCGCCAGACCATATCACAGGTCATGACGCGGCTGGCGGCGTTCTACTGGCCTAGCGGTGCTGGTGGTAGCAGCGCCAGCTTACCACCGTCCGTCAGTATGATCACTGCCGGATTTCCGCCCTTCTTGTGGCGGAAGCCCGCAGTGATCATATTATCGCGGATGGATGGTAGCCGTGGTGATGGTATGTTGGCGGCCGTCACCGCAGTGGTAGGCGGTTTTAACCGCCATTGTAATAATGAGCGCCATTGTTTTTTGCACTGTGTATGCTAAACTGGCTTCCAGTGGCTAGAAAGAATTGTTTTTAAAACTCTTTACATGGCGGCGTGGTAATCTGATGCATTCCCAGCCTTGTAAATCTGGGAATGCGTCAGATTCCCTGAGTGTTGCATCGGAAAACCCACAGCAACACCCATGGAACACTCCTTTCACACAGAGTAATGTGTGAAAGGGAGCCATATTTACAAGGTCATGGAAAGCCACACAAGGTGGCTTTGCATGGCCTTCTAAATATGGGCCCGTACCCTGCACCACCGGAGCATTAAAAAAAGTGATGGCCCATGGCGCTAGAGGCTTGTAACTACCAGTCAGACGTTTTGCCTTCTGACTTAGAGCCTGATTTAGATGTCAGCCGAGGGGACACGGTTATCCCGTCCACCATATTACGATCCCCATAGGATAGAGTGGGATAGTAATCTGGCAGACAGGATATCTGTCATGTTTGTGATGGAGTATTTCCCTCCACCAATATAAATCAGGCCCTTAGGCCCCCATTATGAACATGGCGGTGTTAACTGGCGTGTTCATGCTGGTGGTCATTTAACTGACCGCCAGCCCCCCTGGGACCTCGCCGGCCGTATAATGTACAGTCTTTGGGCCGGCGGGCTGAAACATTGTTTCCGCCCACCGGTCCAGCAGAATGCAGGACCGGTGTTCCAGGGGGGCCCCAGAGCACCCCTTCCGCCAGCCTTTCCCTGGCGGGGGAACTCACCAGGGAAAGGCTGGTGGCAGTAGGGATCATTATATGATTCTTTCCACCATCAGGCTGCTTGTCGGAGGCAGCCTGGCGGTGGAGGAGGGCCGCCTATGGCTGCTCTCCATGTGTTCTTTATATGGGGGTTCAGCCTGCCATGCCAGTGGCGGTCTTTTCACCGGCATGGCTGGCTGAACCGCCGGGGATCATAATGACTCCCTTAGTCTCTGAAATGGAAGTAAAAAATTATCAACTGGGCAAGATAGGAGGCTGTGACAGAGATGGGTTCCATGAGGCAGGATAGCCGTTGGATGAAGTCCTAGTGAAGACATTGACTTTGGGCATGAAAGCTCTGAGTGGGAGATAGTCGAAATTCACATCCCACGAAGGTCCCTCACTTGGATACTTTTGGAGCTTTCACCCTGTGAAGATTCATACCTTCGGATTTAGCCATCTTCTTAAAACTCTATTTCCTCTTGAGGTGCAAAGCTGAAAGCTGTAGATAAACAGGGCTCCATGATCTCTGTGTCGTGCAACTGAAACGGATTTGCTGCTGCGGAATAACTCTGAGCAAACCTGAACCTGAGAAATTTAGCCCAGTAGCACCTCTGTTGATTTTGACTTGGCATGTTTGTCACTGTCTTATGTCAGTTCTCCAGGCAAAAAGTCTTGAAAAAGTGTCTAAGTTTCACCTTTTAGGATTAGGCATGAGGAGTACACTCTGACACCAGCCAATGGTTCTACAACCTTAGGGACAGGACTTTGGAGTCAGGACTCACATGTCACCAGAAGGGTCCATGGCAGGTTCAGGAGCAACAGGCAAGCAGGCTCTTCAGGGAAAGTGCACTTCTGGCAGCTTTTCTGTCACTGTAGCCTAACAAGAGATTAGACAATTGACCCTTGGAGTCCCCTTCTTAATACACAGGGAAGCAGGTCCAGCACAGAGTGTTCTCCTCACAAAGTTACAACAGCAGGTGCAGTCCTTTCTCTGTCTTCCATAGGTCCAAAGGTGTTCTCAAGAGGGTGTCCAGGGGTGCCATATTAGCCTGGCACTAGCTTGTGGATGAGTGTGACTCCTGGCACCTCACTGAACAATAGTGAAAAAGCTCCCAGAGGCAACCCTACCCAATTTTGCAGCAGGTTTTGTGTGCCCCACTACAAACAATCCCACAGTGCCCCTCTCTACCTAAATCCACCATGGTAGAACATTTTTTTGCTTATGCAGACCTCCTGTCCCTGTCCTACATGTGTGACAAGGGAAATGAGGAACCACTACTCTTTATTTACTCAATCCAGTCCTGGGTGGCAGCTCCCCTCCCAGTAGGACTGGAACCTGGCTGGTGAGAAAGAGAGGGCAGGCCTAGCTGTGAGCTTCATCTACCTTTGACATGGCAGGCCTCCTTGCAGATAATTACTTGGGCTTTCTAAATGGTCATCCTGTCATAAGAACAGGGCACCTCCGCAAACCGAAGACCTTTGTCTCAGCTTTAAGATCACACTCACAGCTCACCAGTAGCTGTAGTTCTTTTGGATATGCCTGTGGCATTTGCCATAGTTTCTCACTCCTTTCTCCTTATCAAGCTTAGAGAGATTAATATTAGTGGAACAGCCCTTCAATGGATTAGATCTTATCTAGATGATAGACACCAAGTTATCTGTCTCCTTCCCTTCATGTCATCCTTCAAAAGCTAAGGGGTCAGGCTAATCACTTGTCCTCTTCCATTTGTTTCCTCCTGAGAATTCTCTGGAAAATTGTGCCACTGCTGCAGTGGGCTGCTTGACAGTTAATGGTTCAGGCTACTATTCTTAGCCGGCTTGATTCTTGTAATTCCCTTTTCTTGGTCGATCTTCAGCCTGTGCTGAATGAATTACGGTGTGTACAAAATATGGGCCCTCATTACAACATTGTGCCTGTTACTGTGTGTATGCAAGGGCTAGATAGGTGTGACACAGTTATTAATAATGCCATGTGGCCCCCTGAAATGGCCGCTGCCTGACCTGTAAAGGGGGAGAAGGGGATATGATATAACTGCGCTGGCGTTCTACACCGTTGCGGTATGCGGTCAAAGACCGCAGCGCAATCCTGCATTGGTTAACATTGGACCCTATGGGTCTGAGGACCCAATTACGATGTACGCCGGCGGTGACGGTACGCACCGCCGCAGACGTGACCGCCATTTTCTGTCTGTTCACTCACTTGATACCTGACCTTCGACTGCAAGTGCTGCTGTGACCTCAGTCTGGAAGCGACAATGGTTCCTGTGTCTGGGGAAAGGGCCCTTGCCTTCACTTCGGAGGAGTTGGAGAAGTTAGTGGATGGGGTCCTCCCCCAGTACACGCTACTCTACGGTCCTCCAGACAAACAGGTGAGTACACTGTGAACATGCTGCATAGGCAATGCCTGTTTGGAGTATTGTGGATGGAAGATACATGGGGGTGGGGCTGAGCCCTGCATGAGCGGACGGTGAGTGTATGTGCGTCAGGGTAAGGGTGGGATCGTGGGCCAATGACTGTGACGGTCCCGACGGTTAAAGTTTTACCTTTTCCCCTTTACTATTCCTCTAGGTCAGCACCCACAAGAAGGATATTTGGCGTGCCATCGCCAAGGACATCTGGACCCTGGGGGTCCTCCACAGACGGAGCACCCACTGTCGGAAAAGATGGGAGGACATTCGCCGTTGGAGCAAGGAGACGGCGGAGGCCCAGCTGGGGATGGCCTCCCAACGTGGGAGGGGTGCCAGTCGCACCATGACCCTCCTGATGTTCCGGATCCTGGCGGTGGCGTATCCGGAGTTGGATGGGCGCTTGAGGGCATCACAGCAACCACACGGGGGTGAGTACCATCACATCCATCTGACTCTGCGCGCATTACGAGGTGTCTGGGTGGGGGAGGTGGGCAGTGGGTTCCCCTAGGCCTGGGCGAGCTTTGTAGGCAAAGTCGCTTTGTGAGGCAGGCTATGTGGCACCCTAACCCAACCAGTGGTAAGAGCCATCTACACCTAGTCAGGCTCCTGTGACTTCCATGTGTGCAGCAATCGGGCATAGGCCTTGTACCCCATGGCCCTGTGAATAATCTAGGAACTAGGCGTAGTGCAGAGGGCTGCTGTGTCTGTAGTGTTCGCCAATGGTAGTGGTATTGCATGCACTGACCATGTCTTTCTTCTGCCTTCCCCCCCCTTTTTGTGATCTCCCTGTTCTTGTGTGAAATAGCATCATCAGGCGGAGGAGCAGTGGCACCGGAGCAGGAGGGAGCTGCATCCCACCTGGCCCTGGAGGGTGAGACAACAGAGTCTGAAGCCACCAGTGGGACGGAGGGCGAAGGGAGCTCCACGGCGGGGACAGTAGCAGAGACCAGCGACAGTGACTCCTCCTCTGATGGAAGCTCCCTTGCGGTGGCGGGCCCCTCTGTGCCCCCGCATCAACAGGTACAGCCGCCACCCCCCTACCAGTACCGCCCTCCCAGCAGCCCCTCAGCGTGTGACCCGTGGCCGCTCACCCAGGAGGTTGGGCATCTCCTTCGCCCCAGGCACCTCAGGCCCTGCCCCAGTCAGCCCTGCTGCCCTCAGTGAGGAGGCTATTGACCTCCTGAGATCCCTCACTGTTGGGCAATCAACCATTCTGAATGCCATCCAGGGTATCGAGAGGCATTTTGCAACAAACAAATGCATAACTGGAGGGCATTCATTCTGGCGTGGCAGCCCAACAGAGAGCATTTCAGGCTCTGGCCTCAGCACTGATGGCAGCCATTGTCCCTGTGTCCAGCCTCCCCCTCCAACCTCCTCCACCCAGACCCAATCCCCTGTACCTCAGCCTATCCCAAGCTCACCATCACACCAGCATGCACACACCTCAACACACAAGGGTGGCTCAGGCAAACATAAGCACCACACATCCCACAGGCACTCACACAAGCATCATACCCATGCAGACATACCAACATCCACTGCCTCCACTGTGTGTCCCCCCACGTCCTCCTCCTCCCTCCCTGTCTCATCTCCACTCACACCTGCATGCACTACATCTTCAGCCACTACCTCCATCACCAGCACGCCCATTGCCACACACCGCTCACGTGCACTCACCACCCCCACTACCATTCACACATCCCCTGTGTCCTCTACCAGTGTGTCTGTGAGCCCTCCTCCCAAAGTACACAAACGCAGGCACACACCCACCCAACAGCCATCCACCTCAGAACAGCCTCCAGCCCATGCACCTTCACCCAAATTCAGCAAACGTACACCTCCTACAACCACTACCTCTTCCTCCACTCCCAAACCCACTCCATCTACCCGTCCCAGTGTGTCTAAAAAATGCTTCCTGGCCAATATTGGCCTCTTCCCTACACCTCCCCCCCCCCCGTCCTTCCCCTAGGGCCAGGCTTTCCAGGTCCCAACCCAGCACCTCAACCACCACATCACCAGGCACAGTGGTGCCAGCAACTGCGGGCTATTGGAGTGCGTCAACCAACAGGGCTGCCAGTGTGCCATGGAGCGAGGGCAAGGGGATTCCACCACCTGCAAAAGTTAAAAAGATGCCCACATCTCGGAGGGAGAAGCAGAAAACACCTGCCACCAAGGGCTCAGGGAAAACGAAAGGGGATGGTGGCAAGACAGCAGCGCCACCATCTAAGGTGAGGAAGGGCCAGAAAAGAAAGGGCAGGTCAGGAGAGGGCATGGTGGCACCGACAATTGGACCAGTGTCACACCTTCAGTCCACGCCGACGCCAACCTGTACGGCGGAGAAGACCACCACCTGCACCACCACCAGCACCTCTGTCATTGAGCCCGCCACCAGCACCGCTGTCATTGAGCCTGCCGCCACCACCGCCGCCACAGAGGCCAACGCCAGCCACGATGCCACAGAGTCCACCACAAGCACCGCCGCCACAGAGCCCGCCACAATGCCACAGAGGCCGCCGCCAGCACCGCCACCACAAAGCCCGCCGCCAGCACCAATGCCACAGAGGCCACCGACAGCACCGCCGAGACTGACCCCGCCACAAGCACCGCCGGCGGCTCCGCGACATCCTGAGCCTGTGGCACCACCGCAGACATGGCTACCACCCCAGTGGTCAGCAGTCCGAGGCTGATGGTCAGTTCCAGGAGCCTGGCCAGCTTCAATGATGCACGACTTTCAGTGGAGAAAGGCATCCACTACCTCAGTACTTGGCAGGGTGAAGCACTCTGGGCACAAAGCCCCCTCCAGAACCAGTGGAGAAAAGCATCCACTACCTCAGTCCTTGGCAGGATGAAGCACTCTGGGAACAAAGCCCCCTCCAGAACCAGTGGAGAAAGGCATCCACTACCTCAGTCCTTGGCAGGATATAGCACTCTGGACACAAAGCCCCCTCCAGAACCAGTGGAGACTGTTATCCACTTGAGAGACTGTGGCTTTGCACTCCCCAGGATAAAGCCGTGGGCAAACCACCCACTGGAGAGACTTTTCGAGACTGTGGCTTTGCACTCCCCACGATAAAGCAGTGGACAAACCACCCACTGGAGAGACTTTTCGAGACTGTGGCTTTGCACTCCCCACGATAAAGCAGTGGGCAAACCACCCACTGTAGAGACTTGAGAGACTGTGGCTTTGCACTCCCCAGGATACAGCAGTGGGCAACCAACCCACTCGAGAGACTTGAGAGACTGTGGCTTTGCACTCCCCAGGATAAAGCAGTAGGCAAACCACCCACTGGAAAGACTTGAGAGACTGTGGCTTTGCACTCCCCAGGATACCTCAATGGGCATGGAGCCCCCTCATGCATCAGGCTGAGGTGCCCCCCTCCCCTCCCCTCCCCCTGAGGTGCCTGTTTCATTTCGATCTGATACCCCTGCAGTGTTCTCTCCGTTTGAAGTCTGGTGTCATGTGTGGGCCTCACCCATGCCTTTTGGGACTCTGATCCATGGACGATGTTTGAGTAATATCCGGACTTGTGTAGTTTGTGTACATATTTGTATTTACTGAATTTTGAAATTTCACTATCTGATTTTTATTGATTACATTCGTTAACATCAATTCCTTTTGTCCTTGCGTTATTGAAGGGGGGGGTATATGTAATGTTGCTGCATGTATTTGTTAGTATGGTGTTGTGGGTGAGGGTGGGGGTGGGTGTGTTGCGTGTTCCGTGTGTGTATGTCACTCTCTTTTCCCTCCCCCCTTCCCTGTGTTGTAGGTGCAGTACTCACCGTGGTCGTCGCCTCCGTCTTTGGTGCTCCTGATAGAGGAGCAGGAATACAATTGCAGGGAGTATCTGGAGTTCTGGCTCCATGGCGTCCTGGTTCCTCGTGGGGTGTGGAGAGGTGAGTGTTTTCCCTTCCAAATCCTGTTTCCGCTGTGTTTTTGTTTGCATTGGTTCCGCCCCGGAAAAGGTGGCGGATTGCCGGGTTGTTATAGGGTGGGCGGTACTTTGTCTTCCACCTGTCTGTTGGCGGTGACCGCCGCACTGTTTGTTTGTACCTCCGTGGCGGTCGGAATGTTAAAGTGGCTGTCTATGTTGGCGGTTTCCGCCATGGTCGTGATTCCTTTTTTTCCGCCGGCCTTTTGGCTGTATTACCGCCGCTTTACCACCGACCGCCAGGGTTGTAATGAGGGCCTTGGTGTCTGTAGGAGAGTACTCTCTTTCTTGGCATGGTTATCCCCATTTCCTGCCTGATGTCACTGTGCTTGA
Source organism: Pleurodeles waltl (assembly GCF_031143425.1). NCBI lineage: Eukaryota > Metazoa > Chordata > Amphibia > Caudata > Salamandridae > Pleurodeles > Pleurodeles waltl. Next base: position 170,530,238 of record NC_090441.1, read on the forward strand.
CTGTGTTCACTGGGATCCTGCTAACCAGGACCCCAGTGATTATGCTCTCTAGCCCAAACCTCTGTATTTCACTCTCAATTGGCATACTGGTGCCCCCTTATAAGTCCCTAGTATATGGTACCTAGGTACCCACGGAATTGAGGTTCCAGGGGATCCATATGGGCTGCAGCATATATTTTGCCACCCCTAGGGAGCCCATGCAAAGGCTTCTGCAGGACTGGCATTGCAGCCTGCGTGAAAAGGTGCAAGCACCCTTTCACTGCTATTTACACTGCACCAGGTAACTGATAAGTCACCCCTATAGCAGGCCCTCCAGCCCTGAGGGCAGGGTGCAAAGTACCTGTGTGTGAGGGCACCTGCACTAGCAGAGTTTTCCCCACGACCTCCAGGACCATTTTCCAGTATGAATGTAGGGACACCATTTTACGTGTGTACTGGACACACGTGTGTACTGGACATAGGTCACTGCCTATGTCCAGCTACATAATGGTAACTCTAAACATAGGCATGTTTGGTATCAAACATGTTGGAGTCATACCCCAAATGACTCCCCTGTCCATCACAACCCCAGGGGTGGTGCTCAGAGCTCCTCCAGTGGGTCCCTGGGTTTTGCCATCTTGGATTCCAAGTTAGCAGGGAACTCTGGGAACATCTGAATGGCCAGTGCTAGCAGGTGACGGCAGAGCCCTACCCTGATAGGTGCTCACCTGGTTAGCTGACCAATCCCCCTTTCAGGACTATTTAGGGTCTCTTCTTTGGGTGGTTCCTCGGATTGCAAGACTCCAGCAGGAATCCTCTGCATCCTCCACTTTGACTTCTCACTGAAGAAACTGCATCTGGACTCTCCAGGAACTCTACAAGCTGCAACAAAGAAGCAAGACACCTTCTAAAACATTGTATCTCCGGCTCCTGCCAGCAACTGCAACTATTTCCCAGTTGTGAATCCTCTGAAGACAGCCCGTCTTCAGCCTGCATCAGAAGAGCAAAGTAATCTCCCTTGGAGTGAAGCACTCCCCTGCTTCTGTAGGCACCAACTGCAACAACGACTGGCTGCGTGGACCTCCTCTCCTGCTGAGCTACATGGATCCTGCATCATGGGTGGTGGACTGAAGTGGTCCTGATGGTCCACTCTTCCAACTGTCTAACTTTGGTGGAGGTAAGAGCTTGCCTCCCCACGCAAGACAGTACACCTGCGCACCATGTGTTTTGCAGCTCCCAAGGCTTGTTGGCATCCTTCCTCCAAGTTCTTCATGCATCTTGCAGCTCTAGTCCCCAGTGACGCACAGCTTCCTGAGTGGTTCTCCAGAGACGTGGAAACCTTTGTCTTAGTGCTGTGTGGGCCTCTTCTGCAACTTCCTTGTCCCCATGCTGTGGGAATCCTGTGTGCACTGCTTGGTCTTCTGAGGGCTCTCTGAGTTGCTGAGACCCCAATCTGACTCTCTCTCCTGGGTAGAGTCCACCTGGTCCTTCCTGATCCCGGGCAGTGCCATTTTCTGCTAATGGCGAGCTTTGCATGTGCCAAGGCTTGTTGGTGGACTCCAGCAATGCAAACCCAACTGCGATCCTCCATTCGGCGTGGGACATCACTTGCATCCTCCAAGAACACTACATTGTCTTCTTGGGTGCAGTGCTGACTGTTCTTCAGCAGTGGTTCTTCTTTTGCACCTTCATTCGGGTTAGAAGGGGCTCCTGCTCTTTCTGGACTCTTCTGTGCTTCTTGGACTTGGTCCCCTTGTTCCACAGGTCTTCTGTCCAGGAATCCTATGCTGGTGTCTTGCAGTCTCTTCTAGGTTTTGCATAATTCGTCTTCTCGTTTCTGTGTGTGTTCTGGGAAAGTTATTGTGTTTTACTCCTGCTTTCCTGGGCACTAGGGCGGGTTCTAGTACTTACATTTGGGGTTTTCTAGTACTACCAGCTCCCCTCTACACACTACATGTGCCTAGGTGGGAGACCGACTTTCGCATTCCACTTTCTTAGTATATGGTTTGTGCTCCCCAGGCCCATTTCTAACTATTGGGATTTTCACTAATTGCACTGTTTTCTAACTGTTTTATGTCTATTTCTGCATACTAGTGCATACAATTTGTGTATTACTTACCTCCCATGGGAGTATAGTCTCTATGCTATTTTTGGTATTTGTGTCACCAAAATAAAGTACCTTTATTTTTGTAACACTGAGTATTTTCTTTCATGTGTGTGAGTACTGTGTGACTACAGTGGTATTGCATGAGCTTTGTATGTCTCCTAGATAAGCATTGACTGCTCATCCACAGCTACCTCTAGAGAGCCTGTCTTCTTGACACTGCCTACACTACACTAATAAGGGATAACTGGACCTGGTATAAAGTGTAAGTACCATAGGTACCCACTACACACCAGGCCAGCCTCCAACAGTGTCCAAGATAGCTCTGGGTCTGCCCTGGCATGCCTCGTCGTCTTCTGCACTGTGTATGCTAAACTGGCTTCCAGTGGCTGAAAATAATTGTTATTAAAACTCTTTATATAGTTCACCATGCCATTCGCAGCTCTGGTCCTGTTTACTTGAGAAAAAGGTTTAAGATGTACACTCCAAAAAGGCCCCAAATTTTCGCATGCTTGTTTAGGGGGTAGGGCTTTTTCGGCGATGACGGGGAGGTGATGGAACACTCTGTCCATTTACACAGTAGAAAGCACTATTCATTTGCATTTTGGAAAGGTTTTGAAAACTTGGTTGTACTGTTTATGATCCTTCTTGCAAATGGGAATGTTAGGATTGAAATGATTTATGCTTTTGTTTGTTTTGTGCTTTTGTACGTTGAGGTTGACGTATTAGCTGTTTTCTTTCTCAGCATCAAGACACCTTTTCAGTATCTGCGCGTTTACTAACTCTTAACATAATATTAAGGAGGTTTTCCAGGTCCTTTGTAACAGTTGGTAGCTCATGCAAATAAGTTTGTAGGGTCTTTATGCAGGCAAAATGTACATTTCAAAAAGCACCTTGTAGGGGCGTGGCCTAGCCGCCGGCCGAAATGGCTGCGCGGCTCTGAAGCTCTTGCAGAGGCTCCTGAATAAACAGCGAGAGAGGGTACCCAGGACCCAAAGACAGACAGATGGCATCGGTGGAGCAGTGAGGAGTGGAGTGGGGGGGGGGTTCCCCTTGGCAACAGGGGCCTCAGGTGAGTCTGAGGCGCGGGGCCACCCAGGGGTGCAGTACTGCCTGGGGCAGCCAACTGCTGGTCCCTCTCCTCCCCCCCAAGACCAGCAAGACACCGCAAGAGTATCACTGGCTCCCCTGGACTTGTACTGCTGGGGTTGCTGGGTGGTGCGGCCTGGCACGGCCCTCTCTGCTGCCTTGGGGGCACCCTTGGGGGCGGGCGGTGGAGCATCCTGCTGCAAAGGGGCGCGGGCCTAGTTGCCTTCATGGGGCTGGCTGGTGGCAGGGGGGCGGCCGGGTATGCCTTCCTGATGTACTGGTGGGCCGCCGGAGGGGTTGCGTCCCAATTTACACTGTGGTCCTGCCTGAGATTCTGGTTCCTGGCTTCGCTATAACACCG